>NC_090942.1:204261109-204564139 GCF_040807025.1 Struthio camelus
CCTACCACTGTTCTAATGATGAAAACAATACAAAGAGTTCCGTAGGTTATCGTAGCATTAGAAGATACATTTTTCAAGGTCTTAATTTCCTTGTGACTTCCACCCTGACACAGGCTCCCTCGGAATGACTTTTGCCAATACAAAATCCATTTCTTCAGCAATCCACAGCCAGAGCGGCTACCTTGCTATATTTTGACATCTTTACTTTTTTTTAAATGAGGAAGGGTTGTTCTGTGGCTCACACACCAAGGAGGATCAAAGACTCTCAGCCTTGCCCTTGACCTGTCTGCAGCGCTGTAACGAAATACAGCCTCCTGTGGCAAATCACAACTGGAACACATAGATTGGCAAGGCTTGACTGTAACATGAGAACAAGCAAGATAAGAGATGGAAAAGATATTTCAAAAGGAAAATAACTTGCTGTGCTGCAAAAGAAACCAAAACCATTGCAAAAAAAAAAAAAATCATAGTTTCAGCTCTACTGTAAAAAGTGAACATTGTTCAGCAAAAGGAAAGACTCTTTTTGATGTCTATAAGGGTACAGAATTTAGAATCTTGTGAAAGAGAATCCAGTGGGAACAAGATATTTTAAAACAACACATACCCTTTTCTCAACTGCAACAAAACTTGTAAACTGGGTTATAATTGAGTTCTCCAAGCTGAGATGAATAATCATGTTTTTCAAGATTTGTTTCTTCATCTAGATTAAATATTAAATGAAAAAAAAGATACGATCAGCTAAAAGAAATACTGATGTCAAAACTGAACACGTACCTATAAACACACTTACACACTTTAAACAGGGAGATGTAAAAGGAAGAACTTGTATGAATATACTAGCCTGCCTAACATTCTACTCCCTCTAACTTTCCCTACTCCCTCACTCAGCTTTGGGCAGGAACATGCATTTTCTCCAATTATAGACTTCTTTTGGTTCTATGCTTCTCATAGTGGAACAGGAAGCTGTATCAACAATTCTTATAAGAAGCACTGGTCTGAAGTCTCAAATAAACTAAGATGGCGACAAAATTAATTTTGTAAATTTTCAGCCAGCTAAAAGCCAATTTTTAAGAGATCATCAAATCCTTAAGGCTATCTGTAAAACAGAGGTCATTATCTTCCATCTTACATAAAAACTAAGAGCTCTCGTTGGACTAAAACATTTCAGTCTTCAAGAAACTAAAGCATTACCATGTCACAGGGAAAGAAGAGCCAACAAAAGCCTGCAATGACAGAGCGCAGATTAGGAAAAGTATGCGCATGTTATCCCAATAGAGGATGTTCTTACAATGGGGAGGAAGACAGACTGGCCCAAAATTCTTCCAAATCATACTTGGGAGGGAAAAATATATTACTATATGGTGATTTTAACCTTAAAATGGTATTGCAACTTTCTAGTTATGTTTAGCAAAGCAAAAAACCAAAAAAACCTCAACCAAACAAAAAAACCCACACCTTCTCTATTCCACTGAATCATTTGCTACCTCACATTTTAAATGTATACTTTTTCTTTCAGATCAAACCTCATGTTCTGTTTCATTTTCATGAAGAATCCCATCTTCATAGTCCCTAATGAAAGCTCTTGCTGTGAGTTTGTGCAGCACCTAGAAAAGGAACAAAGGTGATGTTGAAAGAGTAGCAATTGTTTTTTTTTAAACTCTTCCTTTTATTTACGAGGTCCAGCTTCATGCAGTTAGCTTCTATATTTACCCAGCATCCCATTTTCTAAGTGACAAGCTACATTTTCCATTTAAAAAACAATCACAACCTGCACCTAAGGTCGTTTTAATTTACTTAACTTTAGCTAAACTAAAAGATACTCACATCTTCACTATCACTTAGATAGCTGAGGACAGGTAAATGAATCCTGCCCATAAAAACACAGAATTTGGAGGGAGGGGGAAAATGAAGTGAGCCCAGAACGCTTAACTCAAAGTCTACCACAATCAAATCATTTTTGACCTGAGGGGTGGTATGAACAAAGAGGAAATACTGAATTGTATTAACTAACAACTACTTTTTGATACTGAACCTGTCTTTCATATAAAAGGAAAACAATTTCAGTCTCTGTAGTACGTTAAAGCTAACAGAGAACGTGCACTGTGGAGGTAACATGATATAGTCCAGCTATACTCCAATACCAATCGCCTGGACATTTCTACGGGCTCTTTTTTGGAAGAACATGACAGATGCTGAAGAGAGCCACTTCTGAAGGAAACCCCATATGCAGTAGTTTCTTTTGCCAATTCATCTCAAAAAGTAACGGGTAGGAATTCTCAGAGTCCACCAAAAGCATAAAGGATTAACAATGTCTTTCTGGGTCTAATTTTTATTTTTGCCTGTTCAAATAACAGCTTTCAAAAAATTTTATTTTTTTTTTAATTTTTTAAATTGCACCTGGAATTTACAGAAAACTCAAAGAAGAAAACACAATTCTGGGGACACAAGGTACCCTGGAGAAAGGGAGTCTGACCTGTATCTGAAGGTACAATACATGAATTAAGAGGAAAAGAAAAAAGAAAAAATTGTTATGGAGTTTTGAAACATACAAATACATTGCCTCTGCCTGCTGGTTTCACTTGTCCGTACAAGGGCTCGTCCATGGAAACCACCACAGCAGCTTCCAAAGTGGATTACATTAAGTAAGGAACAATGTCATTTCTATTTCAAAACAAATCCGCTTTCCTGAGTGGGCACAGGGTGAGAGTCATACCAAAATTATTACCAAAGGACATCTGTTAGAATAAAGAAGTGGTTCTTTCAAACTGTACCTTTTCAAGATGGGTGCTGTACTTTCCTATGTACAAAGATTCTGAAGTTACTTCACTGTTACCGAAGCAGCAGAAAGGCTAGTAACACTTTTAAGTCCCTTTTCCCCTACATTTCTAGGGATAGCAGACTGGGGACAAGATGTTCCATATAACAACAATTTAAGACTGGAAAGGGAATGCTACAGCTGCTTCTTCACAGAGGTCACCTAAAGAACAACAGTCAACCCAAGGGTAAAGCTGGAGCCCAAACGACTTGCCAGAATAAGAAGAAGCACATTCCTATTCTCATGCTGAGAAGCATGAGTTTTTGATTAGAAAGCGCAGAGAAAGGTGAGACTTCTCCTATGTAAAAAGGTTTCCTTTTGCAAGTCTGAAGGCTGAAGGACTGTTCATCAGAAGCAAAAAAGTTCAAGAGCTGCTGAAGACAGGGGTATTCAATCCTTTCAGAAGGGCACAAAAGTATGCAGTAGTTTAAAGCAGCTTGTCTCAGTATGGCATGTACAAATAATGTTGGCCAAACTCACTGTTCCCGTTGTCTTCTGTAGTTCAGTAGTTGATACCATTGTTTGTAGCTCTTCATCCTTTATTACTGTGCTTAAAGTGGCCTAAAAGGAAAAAAAAAAAAAACAAAAAAAACCCAAACTGTTTCCTTCTCTCTCTCTCTCTTATTTTGTATTATTTGCACATATGCATGTTATTCTGCTTCCAGAAGTGTGACTATAACTCAAATCTGTGAGTCTCTGGATGTCTAGGTTTAAAAACATTTCTCCCTTACAGCAAGGGGATAGTCACAAATAAAGAAATCCTGTCTGATATGCCGGTAACGATCACATATTGAAGATACTCCTCCTCTAGTGAGGACTAATAACGGTATTTAAGCAGTTACTTAATTAGATTTAGCAGTGAAAATAAGGAAGGTAAGTGCATTTCACATAAAGGGTACCTAATACAATATAACAAGATTGCAAAAGACCCCTTATATGTGAATTTCTATCCAGTAAAGAGAATGTGTATCCCAGTCTTTACCTGAGTACAGTGAGGGACGAATCCATAGACAAGAAGCCTCTCATTGTTAAATAAAGACTGTATTTGAGCAGGAGCTTGCATTGGCTCTGGTGCATTTGTATCAAACTGTTGCCATTTAATAGAAACAGAACTGCATCCTGGAGAAAATATTCTAGATACCTGGCTCTGTATCTGTGTAAAGACACAAAACAAATTAACTCAGCTTTCAAAATAAAATAATCTTTCAGTACAAAAATAATGCATTTTCCCATGTGAATGGAACTATTTTTTTCCTCTCTTTTTCCTTGCAAGTAAAACAAACCAGACACTACTGGTGAAAATGAACCTAACATTTGGAGGTAATAAGGATGCTTACTCAGCCATTATTGCACTGGCTTCTGGAATAACAAGATTCCTTTTAAGTGAAAACTGAAACGTGAAATACAAGGTATTCATCAAGGTTGCCAAGAAGGCTAGGGAATATGGCATACAATATAACACCATCTCCTAAGTGTCAGCTCAGATATATGAGCAGTACTGTACATCTCACAGAATCACAGAATGGCCATGGTTGGAAGGGACCTGTGGAGATCATCTAGTCCAACCCCCCTGCTCAAGCAGGGTCCTCTAGAGCACATTGCCCAGGATCGCGTCCAGGCAGGTTTTGAATATCTCCAGCGAAGGAGACTCCACTAGCTCTCTGGGCAGCCTGGGCCAGTGCTCGGTCACCCTCACAGCACAGAAGGTTTTTCCTCATGTTCAGACGGAACTTCCTGTGTTGCCGTTTGTGTCCGTTGCCTCTTGTCCTGTCACTGGGCACCACGGAGAAGAGTCTGGCCCCATCCTCTCGACACCCTCCCTTCAGATACTCGTACACATTGATGAGATTCCCCCCCCACCTCAGTCTTCTCTTCTCCAGGCTAAACAGGCCCAGCTCCCTCAGCCTTTCCTCATAAGAGAGGTGCTCCAGTCCCCTAATCATCTTCGTAGCCCTCCACTGGACTTTCTCCAGGAGTGCCATGTCTGTCTTGTCCTGGGGAGCCCAGAATTGGACACAGTACTCCAGGTGAGGCCTCCCCAGGGCTGAGGAGAGGGGCAGGATCACCTCCCTCCACCTGCTGGCAACACTCTGCCTAATGCACCCCAGGAGACCATTGGCCCTACCAGCGCATTGCTGGCTCATGGTCAACTTGTTGTCCACCAGCACTCCCAGCTCCTTCTCTGCAGAGCTACTTTCCAACAGGTCAGGCCCCAGCCTGTACTGGTGCATGGGGTTATTCCTCCCGAGGTGCAGGACCCTGCACTTGCCTTTGTTGAACTTCAGGAGGTTCCTCTGCACCCACCTCTCCAGCCTCTCCAGCTCCCTCTGAATGGCAGCACAGTCTTCTGCTGTGTCAGTAACTCTCCCCTCCCCCCCCCCCCCCCCCGGTTTAGTATCATCAGCCAACTTGCTGAGGGTGCACGCTGTCCCTTCATCCAGGTCATCGATGAATACATTGAACAGGACTCTGGACCCAGGACTGACCCCTGGGGGACACCGCTAGCTCCAGGCCTCCAGCTAGACTCTGTGCCACTGAACACAACCCTCAGAGCTCAGCCATCCAGCCAGTTCTCAATTCACCTCACTGTCCACTCATCCAACCCACACTTCCTGAGCTTACCTAGGAGGATGTGATGGGAGACAGTGTCCAAAGCCTTGCTGAAGTCCAGGGAGACAACATCCACTGCTCTGCCCTCATCTACCCAGCCACTCATTCCATCAGAGAGGCTATCACATTGGTCAAGCAGGATTTCCCTTTGGTGAATCCGTGCTGACTACTCCGGATCACCTTCTTGTCCTCCATGTGCTTAGTGACAACCTCCAGGATGAGCTCTTCCATCACTTTTTTCCAGGGATGGAGGTGAGGCTGACAGGCCGGTAGTTTCCTGGCTCCTCCTTCTTGCCCTTCTGGAAGACTGGGGTGACAATGGCTTTCTTCCAGTCCTCAGGCACCTCTCCTGTTCTCCAGGACCTTTCCAAGATGATGGAGAGTGGCCTAGCAATGATGTCCACCAGCTCCCTCAGCACTCGTGGGTGCATCCCATCAGGGCCCATGAACTTGTGGATGTCAAGTTTGCTTAAGTGATTCCCACCCCCACACCCCACAGGAAAGTCTTTCTCCAGACCGTCTCCTAGTCTTCCTTTTGTTACTACTGTATTTAAAGAAAACTTTTGATACAGCCTTAATACATGACTTGCGTCTTAGGCAAATCCTGTGCCTTAGTTGTTGTTCGTTGGCACCCGATAGTCATTTATAACAGATGGTTCAGACCTGAACATTGTTATTCACAAGGATGTTGGCTTTCTTCCTGTCCTCAGGCACCTCTCCTGATCTCCAGGACCTTTCCAAGATGATGGAGAGTGGCCTAGCAATGATGTCCACCAGCTCCCTCAGCACTCATAGGTGCATCCCGTCGGGGCCCATGGATTTATAGATGTCAGGTTTGGACAAATGATCTCTAACCTGATCCTCCTCCACCAAGGGAGAGTCTTCCTTTCTCCAGACTTTGTCTTGTCCCCAGGGTCTGGAATTCCCGAGGACTGGCCTTAGCAGTACAGACTGAAGCAAAGAGGCATTCAGGAACTCTGCCTTCTCTGTATCCTTCGTCACCAGGGCACCCGCCCCATTCAGCAGCGGGCCCACGTTTTCCCTAGTCTTCCTTGGGGATGTACTGATGTATTTGAAGAAGCCCTTCAAAAGTGTCCTTGACATCCCTTGCCAGATTTAATTCCAACTGGGCCTTAGCCTTCCTTGTCGCATCCCTGCACGCTCTGACAACGTCCCTGTATTCCTCCCAAGTGGCCTGTCCCCTTTTCCACATTCTGTGTACTTCCTTCTTCTGAGTTTTGCCAGGAGTTCCTTGCTCATCCATGCAGGTCTCCTGCCCGCTTTGCTGGACTTCTTACTCAGAAGGATGCACCAATCTTGAGCCTGGAGGGAGTGATGCTTGAATATTAAGCAGCTCTCTTGGACCCCCCTTCCATGAGATTCCTCCAAGTAGGTTCCTGAAGAGGCCAAAGTTAGCTCTCCTGAAGTCCAGGGTGGCGATCCTGCTTACTGCCCTGCTCCCTCCTCGTAGGATCCTGAACTCCACCATCTCATGGTCACTGCAGCCAAGGCTGCCCCCAACCTTCATATCTCCAACCAGACCTTCTTTGTTTGTTAGTACCACTGCCTGCTCTGGATAGTTCTGCATATATCACTCAAATGACAGCCAGAATAGCAAGAGGGAAAATCTTATGGGCTGATCCTTCCCCGCTAGCCAAAAACTGAAGTACAGGCCAGATACCAGCCCCGCTGCTGCCCATTCTCTACTAACATTGTCCTAGAAGTGGGCAGACTTGATGCATGAGGTAGAGCTGTAGAAATATAACTATACAGAGAGCCTGAAAAGCATTACACATGGGGTCCTGGATTATTTGAAAATTACAGACGCATCAAGAGTTAACCATCAGAAGTTACAGAACATGATTACTACAGTCTTCATCACTATAGCAAGGGCAATGTTGTAGGTAGACTGTGAGACACAACAGAAGTGAAGCACTGTTTTTCCATTCAGGTACAATTTATATATTATATATTTTGACAGTTCATAGTCTTTTTCCAAGTTGGTGTTACTGTGCTAATCAAAAACAGTACAGGAGATCTCTTATCAAGAACAGAAAAAAAATAGAATAAGTCATGGCTTCTTCCTTGCTTTCTTTAACACACTGAATGCCCATTCTGAATGAGAAGGTGGGTCAACTGCAGTGGCAAATTCCCTCCCCTATCACAGAACCTAGGGTGTTCTACAGCTCTCATCTGTCTTCCTAGCAACACGTGTTCCTGCTAAAAACAAGGAACAAACTTGAAACCTTAATAATACTCAGACTAAACACTTCCCTTTCTCACTTACTATGCACTTACATTTAAAATAAAATAAAATTTAATAGACAAGCATCCTTCTTTCCACCTTCTATGAAATGCATCATCTTAAATTATGCTAATGTAATACTAAAGCCACATGAACCCACGGAAAGTAGTAATTTTCATTTTGGGTTACTGAAGATATTCAGTATCAGATATTGATACAGCTGATATATTGATAATGATCACATAATGAAGATTTTCAGGATTTAGAAAAGTACCTTTTTCTCCCAGTTATACTTCGATTTTGGGTCAAAGTACTCAAATGCTCCAGCACCATACCGGGACAAAGATCTCAGCATGTGACGATTTGCTGTGGAACTAATAACATGAGAAGTTTTCTTCATGCAATTACTGAGTTAAATTTGTCATCTATTTCCAAATATTTTACTTGGATTAGTGCTGCAAGTTTTATGAACTTTCTAAATTCCATTCCCTTTTCAGGATACAGACCAACCAAAAGCAACTGGGCCAATGAACGGCCTGCTGTTGTCACCAATTTCCTAACAACATTTGAGGGAATTACATGGCAGAGCAGCGTTGTGCAGGTAAATTAACTTAGGTTCAAACACCTATAAGGCTGCATCAAAATGATTCTAGTCTTAAATTAATTAACCCTAATCTCAGCAGAACTATTTAGTGAGAACACAGGGAAGTCCAGTATCAACTTGGCAATGTTACTGTCTGGGCAACATGGATGTAACTGATATGGTAACACTTATTAGCCTGATAGAATAGTAAGCTCTGCTCACTAACAGTCTGACCACTATCAAGCTACTTGGTGGGCATAAAGACAAATGAGAGTTTTATAGAGGATTTAAAGGAGAACAATTAAGTAGATGAGAATTCTTGTGGGTGAGAAACTGCTCAGTACACCTCAAATCTTTCTCAAACAGGTAAGAGATTCACTCCTGGCCAGGGTCACACTACGGTCATCATGAAACCTTGGGAAATTCTCCCCACCAAAACCCCTCAAGGCAAAATAAATACAATGCAACTGTATTTATTCTCAGAACACATACTATCTTGGGCTTAAAAAGGTTTACTGCCCTCCTAAAAAAAATCTTTTTCCAGATTTTGCTGCTTTGTACAACACTGTAAAGTGTAAGTCTTGCACTACTTAAAGATTTTTTTTTCGTTTACCCAAAAGAATTATTAGAGATAAAACTGAATTCCAGTGAGGTTTTACCTGCTCCTTTGATCTCTGAGGAGGAGAACTCATTGTAACACAGATAACATCTTATACTCATATACCAGAGTTACCCCATATACCAGAGTTTATACCAGATGTTCCCAAACTTCACTCCTCCTTATACTACCATCACTGTGAAAGAGCTAGGCTATACAACAGGGGTGGCAGCTGCTCCTGCTCCCCATCTCTGGGCAGGCAGTGCACGTGTAAAGCAGAAATCGTGCTTCCCTTCTGCTGTCTCCACTTGAGAGGAAGCGTGAAGTTGGCTGCTCAGGAAAGTGTTGACTGTACTGGAACAGTCATATCCTGTCTTGCCTGGTGAAAGGCAAAGACTATTTTTGGGTAGAAGAGGTTTATTTTCACATCATTTTGAAGTAGGCTGCATTCTAGTAGTGACACGTGTACCATAGGTTTGGGAGTCCCGACAGGTATCTAATGTTTACATTGGTAAGCTACTGTCATTTCTCTTTAAGTCATTACCTTACCAAACAAATGAAAAATTAAATCATAAAATTATAAAACTTTATATTGTAGTACTATTATTTAAGCTATAATTCTGTTACAATAAATATCATAAAATTATATTATGCAACTATCTTAATGTTATACTGAAATTGTACTATTAAAATAGACTATCCCAAAACATGAAATTCAGAGTTTTAAGATATTTACTCAGACACTCTCCAATTATATTCCTTAAAAAAATAAAGTTGTTATCATAAAGAAAGCTAAGAATAGGTAAGACTACTTGCACATAAGATTAACTTTAATGTAGGCATCTTTCCTTTGAAAGACCTGATGTATTTTTCATTTCAGTTATAAAATGTACACAACAACTTCTGCATTTAATCTAAGTATACGTGTATATTTAATACAGTACACTCTGGCATCTGATAGTTCTCAACTCATTAACCTCTCACTTCAAATAAAGCATCGGTGATTTTTAAACACAATGCAACTGCTAGCTAACTTTTTACTTACCCAACACCACATGTAAATAACCTGGTATGCTGGACATTATCTTTCACAATCTGGAATGTCATACTCTCATTCTGAATGTGTCCATCAGATATAACAAGAATGTTACGCTGCCCTTGAGAAGGAAAAAGTAGACTAAAGTAACGTAAGGCCTTCCATAAATCAGTGTTTCCCAGTGTTGCAGTAGCAGACTGAAAAGTAAAGTAACACAATTTTAGCTTGAACTTCATTACCTTTTCTAAAAGAACAGATAATGCATAGTTTGATCTTTATTTCATTATACATGCCTTCTGGTTTCCAAATACAAATGATTAATTCTTACATTTTATTCTGTTCCTGCTCTTTTATAAATATTATTACTAGAGATAGAGCTTAAGGTCCCTCTAGTCCTGTACCTTCTCCGGCTTAGGCAAAAAGATGATTTAGTTGCAGATGAGGAGCCTGTATTTGGCAATGAGAAGACAGAGTACTAACCAAAAACTGCTGTCCTAAATAGTTCATATCTGATCTTTTGGAGTCAAAAGCATTTTTCTTTTCAGTAAGAGTGCTTCAGCCTAAGTGCCATCTTCGCTTACAAACTATGGATTTCCAGAAGGAAGTCTATCACTTCTTCTCTTCTGCTTTAAGCAGGCAATGGGGAGGCATGAAAGTTAAAAAGGTATATTTAAAGGGAAACACTGAAAAACGTCCTAACACTGATATCTACTAAGCTTCAAAATAACCACTTAATTAGTCACTTAAAAAAAAAAAAAAATCAAACTGGAATTAATATTCAGATATGGCTGTTCTTGTTATTAGGGCAAACAGATTTCAAATAGACTAAAATATAGAAGAAATTCAAGATGCTGGCCTAGAAAAAAACAGAAAGGAGGAAAATTTGCATAAGTGTTTCACAACGGTGAGTATTCCTTGCAGAGAATTGTTCATTAGAATACAGCCAAACTAATTTACTTACTGTAATAAACGCCTTCAGTGATGCCAAATCATTCAAGATGTTCTTTGAAAATGAAGAAAATTCTGTGAAATCTGTGAATAATGATTGATATTAAAAGCATTAAAATATTAAGCATGTGGCAACATTATGGAAATAAAAGTTTAAGTTTTATAATTAGACTATCAGAGTAGAAGTGTTCCGTATGACTAGGTGTTCCAGATTGCATTTCAGTGTACTATGTTGGTCTCATGATAACGATGAGCATAAAGTTAAATTAAGACACGAAAGTAAAAGGCGGTTCTCATTCAAAAAGGAAACAAACTCACTTGTACCAAATTTGACAACATTCACTCTTTGTCTTAAAGAAAATTGTTCCAAAGCATGTAAAGCAATCTGCTTCGCTTGCAGTAGGGCTGAACCTGCCATGGAATTGGAGCAATCTAAGCAAATAATAATTTCATTGGACGGATGCACTTCTTCAGACGTTACAAACTCTGGCTGGAATACAAGCATGCAAGCCTGAGGAGAGAGAAGCAAGATCATCATTGCAGTGGATGAGTATTACTTACTTCATTCAAAGTGTATGCAAGTATTTTCTTATGGAATTAGAACGGAATATAACCATATATCAAAGTTTTAGCAAATATATTTCATTTATTCTTAATTCTTGAAAAGTGCAACTTCCCTGTTTTTTAACCTGTATCCCTGTTCTCACATGAAAAACTGGAGAAGGAATGTTGTGGGTTTTTTTGTTCCTACCCAATTTATTCTTTTGCAATCAGTGCTGGATTCACTTCTCCAAGCAAAAAAGTCTCAGATCTTACGTTTTACAGTCATCACTGCCACCATCAGCTTGTGACAAGGTATTAGAACTAAAAAATATGTGTAGCAGAAAAGTATATACTGCCCCCTCCATGAGCAGAGAGGCTATAAAAAAAACTAAACGCCTTGAAAAAGCGGAACAATAACATGCTTGAAGGCGTGAAAGGGTCTCCAATAGGAAGGAAAGCTTTGCAGTCTAGAAACACAAATAAGAATTCCTTTCTTTCTCCTCATCTCAGGGCAATATCAATATCATTATAGTCATCAGAAAGGAACCCCTGAACTAATCCCTTTGAACAAGCAACTCTGATTAAAAGAGGGGGGGGAAAAAAAAAAGACATAACTATCAAAGAAAACAATCTAATCTGTCATTTTACATGTTTTAATCAATTTCAGTACTGTATTAACAGGACTGGTAACAGCAAGACTTTCCATTTCACCTCTGTAGCATTTTGTCTTATTTAAGAAAAAACTTTGATAAGCAGCAGCTGAAAATAGCTAGAAGTGCCACGAGCTCCGCTCTTACCCTAGAGATGAAGAGCTGTGGTCACACAAAATTGCAGGGGAATGAGGTAATTTCTAATAATGTGGAATCACATATTTAAAGATATTCTGTTAAGCTTTAAACTTATTTCTCAGGCAAGGAGTTACTGCCAGTAAAGACAAAAGAAGGCTGAGCTGATCCATTCTTCCCTCCCTAACCTTTCATTAATGTCTCCCAGGGCTGATAATGGGCTCTTCATGACATGGTCACAGCTGCATCCACATCTGCTTCTGGCTAATCTGAGGCTGCAGAACTGCTCTCTAGGTCTATTTTACTTGTTAGAGAAAAAGATTAGATTTAAATGCCTTTACAAATAATCACTGCAACAGTAAGAACTTCACCAGAACGTGAAATCATCTAGGAAGGCTAAGTCCCTTAAAATAAAACACTGACAGATTCTATAAACATTTGTGTGTGTGTTGTAAACGTAGCCCTGCAAAATTTAGATTTTGAATCTTTTTTTTTTTTTTTCTCCTTTTTTTCCTTCTTTTTTTCTTTCTGATCTCTTATACATTTTCTATATAATGGTCTGGAAAATAAAATAGCTTAAAATGCTGCATATTTTTAGATCAGTATAGCGACTGCATGACTCTGAAGCTACTTAGTTCCAGCCTCAGCCATGCAACATCTAAATCAAACACTGTAGTTGCATCTCTATGACATACCAACTGCAGCACAACAATTAGAGAGAAAAAAAATTGGCGTTTTAACAGAAACATGACTAGACACAGAGTGTTCAAAATACACCTCAACATTTACTCTATTACAAGACAAAGGATAAAATAAAAGGGACAAGACTCTATGCGACTGAAATGAAAAACTCATTTTTGGAGAATACTCAGCTTGGGTGGGGGGGGTGGAAATCAAACTGAACATTGCCTATGATGTGAAATTGTTCATCTTTCACCCATCAAAAAATAAACTGTTTCTATTATATTTTAACATTGTCAGTATTATCTCAGGAACAATATAATAGTTTATGCTTTTATCATTGGAACTTGGGTCATGCCCACAATTACTGTACCTCACTCTTTTTGTTGGGATGCTTCTCTACCCACATTCGGGGCAGATAGACTTGAGAAATCCAGATTTCTAGAGCAAAGCCACTAACGTCCAAGGAGCTGTTCTCCACAGTCTTAATTACAGCCTTACAATCTGTTTTCTAGAAAAGAAAAAAAAAGTAATTAGCATATTTATTTAGCAATAATAGTACAGTAAAGGGTAATTACTTGTACAAAACAGCGTTTTAAAACAAGCTTGTGATTTGTGAGGACAGGGAATGAAGACAGCACATTTAATTGGAAATCCCAAAGGTTTTTGCTAAAAAGGTTATACAAAGTTCATGAGGTGCAGTTTCTATTTACATATTATATTCTTTAACATATCATTCACTTCCTTGAATATATTTTAATATACAAGGTTTCAAGGTATTTTAAAGCTTCAAGCACAAGAGAAGTTTTTATCTGAGACAGGAACAACCAGTCTGCAGAATGAACCCTCTGTACAAACCAGACCGATCTAGTGCACACCCTTCGTAGCATAAAACGTCCATTTTAAATGCACAGCAAAACTGCTAAGGCAGAGGCATAGTTATAGTGAAATTAATTCACCTTTATTTTAAGTTCATGTGTCCAACTGTGTATGCATTCAATACTGTATGGCATCTCAATAGACATGTCCAAGGAGAATCCACTAGATAAAGAGAAAAGAAGTGATCAAATGGCATTCCAGAGAAGAAGATATTTAAACTGCACGTCATGACATCTCTGTGACAATGAGCTGTTTCCTGTCTTTTTTAACTCTTTGGAGAGAGGTGCTGAATACTGAACTACTTAGACAAATTTCTGTCCCTAGGATACTCAAAAAATAACCTTGCTGATTCACCTTTAAAGGCCAGAAGGGATCAACAGGTCATTTGACATGATTTCTATAACACACTAGCATTTTAACCAATTATTTCTTCATTTAGCCAAATGTTTTATTTGTCTAAAGCATGACTTCCTAACAGATAACCAACGTGGATTTCAGAGAAAGCAAGTTCATCAGTTCCCTTTGCTACCTGTTCCAGTCCTCACTGTTAAAGTGCACACCTTTTCTTCCTCATTCAGATTTCAGTCATCGGTTCCTGTCAGGTTATTTTGTAGCCAGATAAAAAGCAGTTTGTCAGATGGTATTTTCTGTCCCCGAGACACCTGATCGCCTTCCCCACACAATATCTATTCTTAAGTGTTTCCCAGTTTTTCCAGTTGAATTTTTCCTTCATATCAATTAAAAATTGTATTATAATCATAAATTATATAATTGCAATTATATTACAATTGTAAATATCTTTTCTATAGCTAGATGCCTACTATACAAACTGGTTAATGTATTCCTGATACAGGCAGAAACAGCATCAAACCTTTAGCAGAGCAGTACAATATTTCTATTAACAAGCAGTAAATATACTGAACAAAACTAAGATAATAGGAAACACCATTTCAAGATTAAATAAAACTTGAGAAATTTTTTAACAGATGTGATTTTGTGCATGCTTTGCAGATAGAAGAGAAAAACTAGGACATGCTCATGAGAAGCCCTTTTCATGTTTTTTTAAAACTGAAAAGCCAGTTCCTTGAAGAGCAGCTGTCTCTTTGGCATATTTACTGTTATTGCTGCCTGCATGGCTTTCGGTTTTGGTTGGGAATGGCTATCTGCGAAGTGTTACTGAAAACAGAATTATAATAATCAGTTTCCAAGAAGTATTACTTTACCAGTAACATCATAGTTTCAAATGACTGTGAACTTTTACTTAAAATGCAAATGCAAAGACTAAAATATTAAGTGCAATGAAATTGAAAATATGAAGATCCTGCAGGCTCACTAGGTTACGTGACTTGGGAATTTATACAAAATCCTTAGTAACAGAAATGCTTCTGAAACATTTAGTGAAGAAAAGAATGATGCTTAATTAAAAATTATTCCCCTATTATATTAGCTAAGTATAACAATAGAGGAGAATAAGAAGTGAAATTACATTAATCTCTTGATAATGCAACGTAACATCACAAATTCCATACAAATAGAAAAAAAATTAAACTATGTTTTAATTTAATGAACTAAAGTATTGACAATAAAGCAGATTGAAAGCAACTTACTTCTTTTGTGTATCTACTTGTTTAACACAAACCTTTTTCACTGTATCCTACAAAATAAAAAAGAAGAACTTTTAAACTGCCTCACTTACACAATACTTGTATGCCACTCTACTTTTTTTTAATTACATTGCTAAGTTGGGATTGCATGGAACCCTCTCTACTTCATTTATTCATATCGATGTTATCTGAGCATAACAGTAGCTAAAATTCAGATGAACCTGCATATGCTTCTCTCCCACAATTAAACTGTAGAACTCGGTATAACACAGCTTTGAAGTAGAAGGCATGATTGTTGAACAGTCAGAAATCTGATACAGGTGTATGATTTCACAGGTGCTAGCATCACAAAGAACCATCTCTGGCTCTTTGCCAGCCTTTAAACACAGAGATGACCTCCCCTCCCACCTGGACAACTCTGGAGCCATCAAGGGCATCCAAGGAAACAGATGGGCAACTTTGTCCATGAAACGGAACGATAACAGCAGAGCGTTGGACAGATGCTCAACTGTTGTTTCATGATGGAGATACACTGTCTACTTTCTTACAAATAAATACATTCTACATGTCTGCAAACATCTTGCGAAGAAGGAACAGCAGCAGAGAAATCTCAGATAATGCAAAACAAAATACAACATCTAACTATAATATGTTTCAACTCAAGTCAACTTTCTAAGTACCACAGGTGTCAACAAAAATCCTCAGAGATAGTTAGAGGCCTTCTACCAATTGCAGCACTCCTGCTTGAGTTTGTGCTCACATTGCCTTTTGACACCCTTGTTATGACAAGAAAGGTTACAAGCAATCATCTTCAATAAGAGATTAAAAGGAAAATAACGATGATCGTACAAAAGCCTCTTGTGTAACTACAATCCGCTAGGCGCAGAACTTCTGCTTCAAAACAAAAAGACACTGAAGATGCTATTTTAAGACTACTTTTAACAAACCTGTGTTTTTTCATTTAATGCTTTGTCCTGTTGCCATGGTGACAGAGAAGCCGGCAAATGAAAGGCGATGCAACCATTGTGAAAATTCAGTTCAGTGACATAGGAGATTTTGATGAGAACTGTAGAGTTGGGAGGTAAGTTTCCAACACTTATTACAAAAACATCCTAAAAAAAAAAAAAATAGGGAGCGGGGAGGGGGCAGAAGGGAGGCTAGTTTTAATTACATCGTTAAAGCCTGCATTTTCCACCTCCAAAAATTTAATTGCTGGTACGCCGAGACCAAATGCTGGCACTGAAAACACTATTTGAAATGATAAACTCTTAACAGTTCATTAAGATTTCTGGGCAAAACTGATCAATAACAACTTTAAAAAATTCTTTTTTTAAAAAAGTTTTGTTTTCTTTACAAAGAAAAGCTCAAGAAAGAGAAAAATCTTATATAAGCTGTAGGACATACTGAAAGAAAAAAAACACTAGTTTTTAAAAATGTTCACATGTACAATCTGAATAAGTTCCAGTAAAACAGACCTTCCCAATAAAAACATGATTCTGTACAGATTCCAATGGCAATATTCACACATGTCCAGATAATCTTTCTGTAATATGACCATTACAATGTTTTCATATAGGTAAACAAACCACCATATGCAACATACCGGTGCATCCTGGTCCATTAGATAAGCTCCATCACCCTGACTGATAGCTTTGCTATATTCCCTATGGGCTTGTTTCTTTTCTTTAACCTGTGAAAGATTGTTCCAAAATAAGTTATTTCATCTATATATAAAAAACACTTAGCCAATCTTATTTCAAATGACATGACTACCTTGAAATCCAGTCAAGCGGTAACAACAAAGAACTTGAGAAAAAACAAAATTAAGTGCTTTCAAATCTTGAGATTGAATGCAAAGTGCAGTAACATTTTACCTCTCCAATGATGTGTCTTCCATTGATAAAAGCTTCAAATCCACACACAGCAGCTTTATCATCCAAAGGAAAGACATATTTAGCTTCAATTGGACTACTATTTTGATTGGTGTAAGTCTGAAACATCACTACCTGAAATAAATAATTCTTTCATAATTCTGTAATGTTAAAATATGATAAAAACAGCAATACTTCTAGTGTAACATCGTAACTACTTCGCACTGCAAAATTTCAAAAAGTATCCCCTAATTGGAAGACTTATGTGTACATTAGAAACGTAAGGTAAAACATTCACCAGTGCTTGAGAAACAGGTACATCCAGAAACATGCAAGGGACTGTGGAACTTCAATCTCTAAATCATTAATCAAATCTCTTCCAGAAGAAAAGTCAACCATGGCCTTCTAAAGGTTATTTGGTGTACTGGCAGAGCTAGAGCTGTCAAGCTACTCTTTACAAAAGAACAGTCCACATTAAAAAGCCACCACAGCAATATCTCTGAAATATATTCAAGCCCCTAAAGACTAAACAAGAGGGAAGAGTAAACCCCTACAAAAAATTGCTCTATTTTTAAGATATACTGAAAGGGACATTTGGAAAAACCTATATTACTTCCATATGTATAGTATCCATCTTCTAATGACAGAATTTCTGCCTCTGAAGTAGCAGACTGTCCGGCTTTCTTCCTGCATCTGTTCTGCTCGCTTCCTGTGCATCCTAACAGGTGCCTTTGCTGGCACCTTTTCTGTCCCTTGTCATCAGACGACTTTTGATTTACGCTCTGTTCTTCAGCCTTATGCATTGTTTTCTGCTTTGGCGGACTGGATCATTGAACAGACGCTACTGGATAGTAATTTACTTCTGTAGAAAACCAGACTGAAAAAAAGATAATCTTTCATGAGAAGAATGGTTGCTCAAAGGAACCAGACTGACTGGACAGCAGTCGCGAGTGTCAGAATAACTGAAGCACAGGTTCATCTGAAGGTAATTGTTTGAAATCTTTTTTTTTTCCTCCCTTTTTTTCCCCATTTTCTTTATTAAGGCTTTAGCAACAAAAAGCAACATAATTTGCTTCTAAGAAGCTACTTTGGCACTGGAAAACCCTGACAACAATTTCTTGAGCAGGGAGACGCACATGCCAGAGTTCAGTAGAACCAGGGCTTTAGCACGATTGAGACCACTCTATACAGAAGTCGGTTGCAATGGGAAAAAAGTAGAATTATACTGCAGGATAGGAAAAGACCCATGACTTGATGTGCCAAAATGTGTTTGTAGGGCATATATATAAAAAAAAAATACATATATAAATAAAAATAATAAGGTGAGCCTTTAACTTTGCCTCACTAACTTTTATTAGCTAATTTTCAGGTTAGAATAGCAAGCTCTTTTTACTTGAGGCAGCTAATTTAGGTTGTCTAACCAAAAGTTAAAAACAAACCATAGAAATGTAATTCCAGAGACCTTTAATTGTTCCAGGCATTTCTCACTGGTTTCTAATTCAGTTAGCCAACAGATTATCAAGAAAGTCTTCCATAGAGAAGTGAATGTGTAGGCTGCTGCAAAAAGTTTATTTTCAGTGGTGACTGGATGACATGTGGGCAGGAAAAAAAAAAAAACCCTCTGAAAAATAAAGTCAAGCCTTTCATTGACCAAGGAGTTTTTGGCATTTGTTTGACTTTGCTTCTCTAAAAATAAAATCTGCTTTCTCTCAGTTTCACAACTTATCTTCATTTAGAGATAGAATTGCCATTTTTTATTTTTACAATAACTAAAACGCTATATAACAACTGGAATAATATGTCAGGCCTCCATAACGGAAAAGGACAGTAAGTAGCGTACTCTACCTGTGCCACCAAGTCTATTATCCTCCCCTTGATGTTAACACTTTTCAGAGGGACACGATTTCCCACTTTGTCCTGAAGACCAGTTTTTATAGCATTCATAAGATTTGCGCTTGGTAAGGCATAGCCTAAACAAATAATTTAAAAAGATTAAAAAGTTATGTTTTGAAATACGTATCTGGAAAGGAGGTCTGAAACTAATCCTGTCCATCAATGGCTCACATTTATCCATGCAGTTCAGAACATACAAATTAAAAGTAATACTCAGTTTCTGTTAGAAGTACTTGTGTTTTATTGCTACCTAAGCATGATCTTACAGATCTTTAGGATCTTATAAAGTCTTTGCTTAGAATCTTTTATTTGAATTATTTAGGACTATCTGATGATTTATGCAAAAGCATTTCCTGCTAGGTCTCTTGAAAGACACTCCGACAAAAGGACTTGCAACAGCTGTCGTAATTACGCCTACAGGAAATCTGTTAAACAGATGCTACACAGGTGCTACATGGTCATGTCTAAATTGGCAACATCTGCAAATCAATTGCAAATTATTTTTTATTAAAATGTTAGTGTCATATAAGTACTCTAGAAAGGGTTCTGGTAAATATTTAGGGTATTCTTGAAGCAAATCAAGCTATAAACATTTCTTACTCTCATTCTGTAAAGGATGTGACACTGGCTGATCTTGCTCCGCTTCCACCCCAGTTCCAGGCTGAAATGGTTTTATTTGGTCTTCAGCAACACAAAACTTAACAACATACCTAATTTTAACCTGATTGGTTTTATACACAACAAATTCGTCATCCTAGTAGAAAGAAAGAAAGATATTTTACAAGAAAAACAAAGCCATAGATATTATTCCACAAAAACCGCAAACTGATTAAGAGGTGAACCTAAATGGCACCTCATCTTGGTGCCAGGTTTTTCCACTCCATTAAGCACTCTAACACCCACATTCGCATCTGTTCTATCTTCTCATTTTGTATTCTCCACAGTCCCTCCTCTCTCTAAAGCACATCCTTGCCTTAAGAAAATTAACAAAAAGAAGAAACCTCCAATCCAAACTTCGATGGATATCTAATCAGCAACTATATTTGTGTACTGGTACAGCTATCATCCCTGCCTTACAGCACAGACTTTAATAATGACAGGGACTACAGCAGTTGGGTTCACTCACAAAACAATGAACCTTCCATGGTGGTTACTTCTTATTTCATATAATGTAGGATATTATTTCCAAATAATAATTCCAATATCAAAGATCAGACATTTCTACAATGATTCAGATATAATTAAATGGAGAAGGTTAATATTATTTTTTATTATTTTTTCTTGCAAGAATTTTAAATCTCTTTACAAATAGTAATAAAGAGAGCCTTAGAAGTTTTTTAGGCACTTTACAGATAGTAAGACAGATAAAGTGATTTTACGCACTACTATCTAGGTTCAGTGGCTGAACTCAGAAAAAGGTTACATTCGTTCTACTATCTGTCACTGGTACAACACATCCAAACTTGGTGTCTTTTCAGTTACGCAATACTGTAGAATCAGTACCTCAAAATCTGAAGAGACACCTGCTGTTTTACGGACTCCATGCACACTGTCATAACCTGATGGTGCACTATTTAATGAAAAATTTCGTTGACATAAATCTAAGCAGGAGCCAAGCGCCACATCACAAACTGCCAGGAGTCGAGTTCCATCCATTACACTGGGTGAAGAATACTTAATACTGGCACTATATGTAAAGACAGATCATAGACATTTTATTAAAACTGATGTAAATTTGAAAGTCATAAAAGCTAAGGAATTTACAAGTATTTCTGGAAAAAAGGACAGGAATAAATTTTATGATTAAATTACCTTATAGGTATTAAACATTGTTATCTACTTAACTTGTAAAGTCAAAAGTATACAGAAAAGACAAAATAAAAAGATACCATGATTATTCAGACCTAATAGAATCACTGAAGTAAATGCCACTGCCCAGATTCCCAGTGTCAGTTCTTTCCAGGCCATGATCTTCAACGACCACTTTTGGCATAAGGAGTCCTCTAGAGAGAGAGAGAGAGAGAGAAAAACAACCCACAAGCGAGGCTCAAGACATTTGATACTTTTTGTATATAGTATTTGGGCTAATTCACATTGTGCAATAATGAATCACACAGGACTAAAACAAAATACACTTTACAGAAACCATCCACAGAGAGTCAAGAAAGCCTATTCATCAAAAAATAAAACCCAAGGCAATATTAATCATCAAGACTGATTATATAAGCAATAAAGACCGTTTGCTTCTTCTATGTTTAGCAGAACGTGTCTAAGTAAAAGAACGAGTTTTAAAGGCAGAACGAGGGGGGAATGATACTTGGAAACTTTTCCACCGTTTGATTTGCAAACATATTAGTGTGGAGATACCATCCTCAGACTTTTTGTAAGACATTTGATTTACTGACTGATGCCCACACAAACCTTTTATATAAAAGGAATGTAAAAAACCAAAATATTTAACTAAGTTCAACAGTTTGGTAATCTACAGTTAAAATCTGCAGCGTGAGGAAAACAGAATGCTAATACGATTTTTGAAATAAATTTAGTTTTGATGCTATCATACATCAGACAAGCTTTTTTTTTTTTTTTTTTTTAAAAACATTCTTAGATTTTCAGTGTCTGGTATTCATCCTGTACACGCTATGATGGAGATTTAAATACAAATTAGGCTATTTTAGGATATATTATTTTAGCTATGAACATTACCACCATGTTTGGGTGAACCCATGGAATTCAATCATAGAACAAGACGTTATATTACTCCAGAAAATCAACGGGCATATTTTTAAATAATCATAAAGTGGTCATGGAGAAATAACATATAGAGGTAGAAGGAGGATATCATCCATGGAATTTGTTCCCAAAATACAGGATAAATTATCGACACAGCCATTATTCTCCCTACTCTCTCCATTTTGTAATCCTTCATGTGGATTTAAAGCTATGCTCCTCATTGTCGTATCCAAGTGCTGCATCTGAAGTCTAACCCACTTAGAGAGTAATTAAATTCAACATTACAAAAGACTGATTTTCCTTCTAGAGGTCTGTAGAGGTATACAGATGTATCTATATAAATGTTAACAGTAAACAATTAGGTAAAACATAATGTAAAAGGGCTTTATAAAAAAAACAATTTATAAAGTCAAAATATATTTAAGAAAATAATTAATCCTGTTTCAACTTCATAAAAAAAGGGAATGTAAATTTTTACCTGCAAAGAATTCCCACAAAGTTGCGCACAGGTGATGCATGGAATAGGGACTGAATATTTCCAAGACTGCTCAGAAATTCTGCTGTTTCACCTATTCTGCCAACCTTATAAACTTGTAAAATTCTCACTGGACAGTCACTGCAAGAAATTTGAAATCATCTTTGAGATCATATGACTTAGAAAGTGCATTCAAGATCAAGCTACTGCTAAGAGATAAAGGCTTATTGTAAATCTCAAAGTAGCATTCAATCTTTATTTTTTTTTGCAACTGTTAGGGAAAAAAAGAAAATAACAGAGCATTTACTGAAATCACTGGAGATATTAAAAACCTAGTGACTAAAATCAAGTGCCATTTAGACATTTTGAGATAAATCAAAAATGTTTTTTCATGCTTACATTCCAATGGAATTACCTTATTGATATTTTGGGACCTAAATTCAAAGACGTAACATATAAAACTCCATATAGTATCTCTATGTGGCTCAGAGTCCCTTAGCATCTGGTTTTTCTTTTTTTTTTTTTTTAAACAAGTAGATGTACCTTGCACTAAAAATGCTACTGAGAATACTCAGATTACTCACTATCTTGGCTAAACTAAACATCCTGGCATCCTGGTAGTAACTTAGACCTCCCAATTAAGAAATACACCTGAGAGGAAAAAAAAAAATTTAAGTTACAATCCCACCTTCAACAAGATGTATGCATTTTACATACCATAGTTACTGGACAGAGCAGTCACCAGGATTCATGTCCTTCCCCTCCTGTGACTACCCTAAACACCAGAGCTAGATTCTCTCTCTCTTACCTTCATCCTCACCAGCTGAATGCTCTTCTTAGCTATGGTATAAAGGCCTGGGAGGGGAACAGCACAGTCACCACCTTTCCTCTGGTTAAGGACTCTGGTATGTACACATGCTCGGAACGTACTTCTTCAGGTGACAGACTGTGGACTAAGGACTGAGCCGCTTAACAGCGTCAAGGCAGCCATAACTTCAGAAATACTCAGAAGATGATTTTTAGGATTCTGGGATTCTTGACCGTGACAGTGACGTACTTTGGGATTTACAAAGCAATTTAGACGAGGGCTTATGCATTACAATGGTTAGATACCAAAAGTAGATATTATTGGGAAATTAAAAGCATAAAATTTTGTTTACATATCAAATAGTTATGCTTTTAAGGCCCAGTGAACTTCAGACAGACTAGAGTTCCTAAGTGCTAAAATAATATTGGTAAATAGCATTTGCGCTTTTCCGTATTCTTGAATACTTTACTCAAACTGGTGGCTTCTGTTGTTAAGGATTGCAGATATTTTATGTCCTAATTTATGAAGCTGCTTTATAATTTTTTTTTTTTTTGAAATCACTTAGAATCTGGTCCTTCAACATGTTTCTACTGCAGTTAAATTTTTTTTCAAAACTAAGATTAAAAAAAAAAAAAAAAAAGGATTGCAAACGCAGAGACTGAAAATGATCAAATACGCCCCAGTTCTTGCAAAGTAATTATGCTTTGTTGTTTAAAAGTAAAGTTAAAAATTTCTGGAAAAAACCTGTGCTTATTAGTTGGATGATTTATATGGTACATAGTACAGTCTCAAGGCCCAAGTTAGCTAAGAGAGGTGACTATCCCCAAAGAGTAGTCCAGTGGGTTTGGATAACAGCTAGTTCACAGAAAGCTTATTCAATTGGTTCTATCGAA
The DNA here is from genome assembly GCF_040807025.1 of Struthio camelus. Classification (NCBI taxonomy): domain Eukaryota; kingdom Metazoa; phylum Chordata; class Aves; order Struthioniformes; family Struthionidae; genus Struthio; species Struthio camelus. The sequence continues at coordinate 204,285,110 of NC_090942.1, forward strand.
GACAAAGAAGATGGAATTGAGTCATAAACTATTCTTCTATTAATTTTAAATGACTTAAATATAAACAAAATGTCATCAACTGCTCACAACTACTGAACTTTGCTGAAGCCAAAGTTTTCACGTTCCAAACACTGTTCTCTTTCCATACTTGATCAGTACAGACTTGGGTGCAACTGGTTAGTAACCAGTATTTGCTAGGTATGTTTAGGCCTGAGCAAAGGCCCAAGCTGTTTAACAATGCAATTACTCAGCAGGAACAAACCTGAACTGACTATATAAGTGTAACTGAAGGCCACATCGTTCTTCTCTGCATTAGCGATCTAGTCACTGGTTATTTCATTTCTAGAACCATTAATCTCTCAAAGCATCCCTTTAACGTTCTTTCACCATATTTACCCATTTTTAATTATTTAAAAAAGACAGAGGTCAGTTAGAACCTAGTTAGAAGTCAAGGTCAAGAACATTTTAACGTTCTAAAATCATAGGCACATCTGCAGAAGATATATTTCCAAGAATATATGATGTTTACATAACTGGAAACCATTTGGAAAGGAACAGGAAGTTCTGTAAATATTCAAAAGGTGACCAAGTATTCCCTCGCACCCCCTGTCATCAGGGTCTTCTAATAACACACAGATAACTTGTTTTAACTCAGCAGAACTCTAAATTTTACTTTTAGGTTTACTTTTAAGTTATTTTATGAAATACTTGAAAATAAACACTGAAAGGCAGAGAAAACAAGCCTAAAGTCTCTATATCCTATCTTACTAGCTTCTATAAATAGACTGCTTTTCAAAATTAAAAAATCAACAATGCCATTATTTTCAGTTTTGTGAATTTACTTCCATTTGGTTCTATTACAGGTTATGGTAAATATGTTTGTTCTGCAGTCCCACTAGCTCTAGAGAGAACATCATAGTCATATCAATCAGCATGCACAGTAACAAAACCTGAAACTTCAGTCCATTTTAGAGGTATATTGTGCACTATCCCTTGAATGTTACAGAATCATTGAATAACTACTAAGCACTCACTTGTGATTATTTTTTAACAGTTGTTCTTTAATATTGAGAAATTCATAACTCCCTGCGTCAACAGCTTCAATCTTGCACCTTAGAGCCTGGTATTTGGCCAAAGATGATGGGTTTGGGCATGACAGATTTGTTTCACGTATATTAAGCATGTCTCGGATTAGCTAGAAAATAATGATAGAAGTTACACTTCTTGCATGATTAACACATATGAATGAACAATAAACATTAAGTTTTTTCAGTGAATTCTGTTGCAAATGAATACTTGGTACATTTTTAATTAAGGAAATGCACAGAACTAAGACTGAATTATATAAAGTTATACTGTACTGTCACTAAAGCGGAATACGCATAAGAACGCTGGTTGGCTATCATTTTCATTTTGCTTACAAGGCAATCCTTTCTTATTAGAATCTGTCATATATTATCACTGGCACCACTATCTAGTTAGGGCAATAGAACAAGGCACCCAAGTAATTTTCACAGACCAGGAGAAAAGAGTAATAAAGCTTTAATACTACATTTCCCTAAGTCATGGAAAAGGTTTATGAGACTTAATTTCTGATATCAGGAATACTTCAAGGTTAAAGACACTATTAACATTTACTTTTTTAGCTCAGTAGGGAGCCTCCCTCTCTTTACCCTTCCCACTTTGTAGTTTGTAACTCACTGAAGACGGACATTTTGGTATGTTTTGCAAAAACAAAGAGGTATCTCTAGCAGATTCTATGCAATTTACATTAAAAATGTGATACAAGGAAGAAATTCAAGTTTGCTCTAGTTACAAGTGTGATATAGCTGACAGAGCCCTGAGCGCATCTCACTTCACCCAAGGGTCTAGCTGCTTGGGCTCAGGGCCAGCTTGGATGGTGCAGCTGTCAGGCCTTGAAAGAGTTATGAGCAGCCCCTGCAGGGGCATGACCCACCTTCACCCAGGAGCTGCATTTAAGCTCAGGCTCTTGTCCTTGGTCTCTGGCTGAGCTATGTTGCAGATACGCCTGCAACCGGCCTGGAACCCCCCCAATTCTAATTCTGATCCTGCAGACTTGACTTCCTGGCTTGTCCTTGGACCTCCCAGACAAGGCCATAACAACGAAGCAATCCTGACTGCTGTCTGACCGTGGTTACTGCCATCGGCAGCCACTATCACCTGCTCTCCTTTTCGTGTTTGGTACTGTGCCCTTGCTGGGGAGGTAACTGTCCTGGCCTTCCTCACCTTCACTCCTGGCTCACCTGCCCGTACTACTCCTGGACAGCTGCTGGGTGTAAGGGCTGTCTATGTGCACACTCTGCGCACTTTGGCACCTATCCCCTGGGCAGTCTGAGAATTTTACCAGCTAGTCTCTGCGAAGACGAGACAGCAGACTGATGTGCAACAGAGCAATTGAACTCCTACCTGACTGAACTCCTCGTCAGCGGAAAAATGAACTAATAGCACAGGAGACCAGAGGGGGGAGTGGTGGTAGGAGATTTTCCTAGGCAGGTCAGGTAGGTGTGTTTACACCAAACTGACAAGACACTATTTGTATGTTTAGATGTGGCAATTAACTTTTTGCACAGAGAATCCAAGCAGTACGGGGGACTCTCCCACATGGTCTGTGCTGTAGATGTAGGAACTGACCAAACTGTACATTGATAGATGATTTTAAACGGCCTCTTGAAACTGTTCCTGCCTGTGTAGTAGAGGTCACACAGAACAGCCTTCTGTACATTGATAAAATAGTTCAGATATGTTTTGTATTAGCTTAATATTATCAATAGAAACTGATTATGTGTATGCTGGAGTGGTTACTCGGGCCAGTTGGATTATAAGAATTCACTAGAACAGTGCTGTGAATCTCACTTGGTCTAGCTGAAGATGCCATCATAAAAATTGCAAAGGAGACTCCTGTCACCATCCAGATCTTGACTGGTCTTCCTGTTCAACAGGTTCAATTCCCCATCATGAGCGTTACTCTATGTAAGAGATTCTAATAAAGTAGTTTTTCAAACTAACACTCTGCGACTGGCTGCACAAAAATCCTGTCAACTTATCTAGTGAGCATGTTTAAAACTGATACAGCACAGCACAGATCGGGAATTACGGGCAATCTAGAAAAGTTACCTGACAAAGGTCCTGTTTACTAGATAGCAGCTTTTTGGAAACATTATAGTCTGTTCCAGTTTTGTGACGTATAACTTGATAAAATTCCTTTATCATAACTTGCAGTGCCACCTCATCTGCTCCCTCATCCAGTGCATTCTTTATCTGGAGTAAAATACCTTCCGCTTTGCTCACCTTTAAAAGAAGAGATTATTAAACCAAAAACCATCACAAAACTGCAGAAAAACCACAAATAAATAAATATTGAAAATGGATCATTTAATTCCACATTGAAATTTCACTTCAACTTTTTTGTTAGTGCAATAGTGACAAAATATTTTCTTATACTAGGGTATGAAATTTAAAACCTGGCGATTATTCTTGCAAAGTACCTCAGTAGAGCTAAGAGCCAGTAAAATAACCTCCACAAAATAAAATGGAATATGAATTAGATCAAAAGATCATGTTCTTTAACTTCTTATTGATTCACATTGTCAGCTCTAGTGCATTGATGAAATAACTACAGAAATTAGAGGATATGAAATTTCTAAGTGCACTAATTTATCCTAAAATATATAAAACAGAGCAGAAATCCTATTTATAACATGCAGCCTCCAGATCACATGAAAGTAATGATTCATTATACACTTTGTCCAGATAGACAGGATACACATTTGTTATTTGTATACTGCTTCTCAGCTGAAATTTTTCACAGAAAAAAATTGATCTTGTCAGGGCAGAAGGGAAAAGGTAAAGTGCTCTTTAATTTACATGAGCCACAGGCAACAGGCAGTAAAATGCTGGTATTAGAGGCTGCATAACAAAGTCTTACTGCAGTTCCAAGGCTGGTCTCTGTCTTGCAAAAGCCTTTGGAAAAAGGATGGAGAGTTAATCCAACTGAACAGGAATTCACTTAATTATTGCGTTTCAAAAATCTAGAGTTCTTTTTCTTCCTGCACAAAAGCTATTTCTCTTAAAATTAAATATTAACAGGAAAAGTTAGTGAAAACAGTTTTATCATATCCTTACAGGCATGTGCTTTGGAATAGAGAATCTTTTAGGTCTATGATTCAGCTCTTGCAAAAGCTATCAATGATTGAACACTATCTATCAAATTTGGTTTGTTCACCTACCCGAAACACGTTAGGAGTCTTGATATCCAAATAATCGCACCTCGTAAAAAGCATTCACCACAAAAAACATTTCCTTTTTGTCTTTGCTGATTTATGAAACACACTCATTACTATCTCCGAGTACATACATAAAATATCTCTAATGCACTACTTACTCACCAGCGCCTTTTGCAGATGTATATTCCACTTCAAGAAGTGGAAGGGATATTCTCCTACCATACATCTACTGCTGAAGAGCATCAAAACTGAGTTTTATAGAATAAGGTAAGGGCAAGGACACACTAGAAATGAGTAACTTTTACTGGCAAAGCTCTTCCAATTTAAAGCCAACATATTCTCCACCTAACTTCGCCTTCAGCAGTAACAGAGATGAGCAAAAGTGCCTTCTTAAACAGCCAGGCCTTAATCATATGAATAAATGTTAACCACTTAGGTGTCTAGGGAGGAAAGCAAAACTACTGAAGTATGTGGACAAGTGTAATTAAACGAACCCTAGAGTTAACAGAGCGGTGGATAGTCAGTTAGTCTCAATAACAGCTGTAATATCCAAAGGTCTTCAAGAATAGCCCTGTACTAATTACATGTCTCATCTGATAATACAGACATGGACCACAATTAGAACTATTTTTCCATTACTAGATAATGTCTGGCTGAAATATGATTGAAACATACCAGCAGGGGACAATAACCTACTATTATGTACACTTCTGGCATATGAAAATAAAGGACTGTGTTCTTATATGCCTCAATTTATCTCACAGAAGGGTTCCTCCCATAAGAATTGTGTAAATCGCTATAAAATGGAAAAGCCTGCCATCTGCTCTAGGGAATACTGCATGTTTTCAGGGTTGTGATTCTCAAAATTTGAGATCCAAATTTCTGAAGCATGGATATTTGGAGTCTCCTTCCCTGGAGATATTCAAAAGCCGTCTGGACTGCAATCCTGTGCAACGTGCTCTAGGTGACCCTGCATGAGCAGGGGGGTTGGACTAGATGATCTCCAGAGGTCCCTTCCAAGCTCAACCATTCTGCGATTCTGTAATATGCTTAAGTATAGTACTATCAAGTACAATTCCAATCCCAATATGTGAAACACAGCATATTTGTTTGCTGGGAAAACAAATGAACTTACTTACAGTAATTTTTTAATCTATTTGTTCCCACAGAGTAGCAAGAATTAACTTACATCATTGAGGCTTATGTTTTTTACTGGTTCAAGTAGTAAACTATCCAGGTGGCCAAGAGCTTCTGCCCAGATCAGTTCCACAAAATTGCTAACTTCTTGGCATAAAGCACTTGAATTTATGGCTTCTTCTACAAGCAACTGTAGTAAAACAAACACAATTCATTGAAAAGACAAAGATACAAGTCCCTTAAGTTCTTGCACAGATAAATAATCTTTCCTATAAGCAATATAGTACCCAACACACATTTCAGGCTTAGTATGATTTCTTCAGTCTCATCAACTTAAGGAGAAGATTTGTCTTCTGAGTGTAGAGCATAGCAGGCACATGGCCATGGCCTGCTTGAAAGCTGAGACGTAGTGTCTTGGAGAAGACAGAAGTTGATTTGCTTGAGACATTTTTATCCGTACCCTGTAGTATCAGAGGTACGGATATAACAGGCTACAGATCTCAACCATTTCCTTTTTTGCACAGCTGGTAATAGAACAGATGGATTGAAAATGGCCATTCTTTTTTAACATCTGTAACAGATGACTGTTGTATGTCTAGTTCAGAAAGTCCCAGTGGGAAAGACGTTACTTTTGTGAAAACAAAAATTGAAGCAGCAAAGCTGCAGAATAGACAGGCCATGAAAAACAGTGCAATTCATACATCCAAAAGAGTTGTGAAAACATAGATTTTTCTCATGTAAATTTGAGGAACACTTCAAGTTGAACACTTCAGTTTTTTCCAACTGTTCTTCAACCCCAGTAGCTGCCATTAAACTTGATATTTTCAATAGTTATCACACCAGTTTGGATACTCTATATTACTTGCCTATAGGGCATCTACCACATGGCTTCTGAGATTACTAGAGGACATATACAGGCTGGACATAATCTAGGTGCCAGTTGTGCTCTAAAATGCAAGTTAACCGTGGTAGAAGAGAAAAGCAGATCGCTTTTAAGTTTTTCCCATTCACTTTCTCACTTTCTGTGACGCTACAACTAGTTTAAAGAGCAGTAAATGTTGCCTGAAATACAATTCTGGAAGCAGAATCCAAGTCCTGTCGCCATTGATGGGAGCCCCTGTACTGATTTCACTGAGATGTGCATCAAGCCTATGAAGCCTTGCATTGCGTGCCAAATAGTTATGACAGTCTAAGTTATACATGACACAGCAGTTGCAGTTGCTACATTAGAACATCGCTGTTCAGGTATCCCATTAACTTTGATAATGCACCTACTATATGACTATATATGCTTTTAATGTGGTTACGCACTTGTAGCGTTCGGTATTCAAAAACAAACAAAAAAACCAACATATTTACATATAAACACAGTCTCCCTTAACCTATGATTGTATCACCGCAATCTAGACGATCTTTACCACAGTCAGAAAGCTGAAAACTAAAATAAATAACGAGGGACAGAAAAGTGTGAACGTGGAAATCGTACTAGCCTTTTGCAATTTTGTAGAAGCTAAAGATTCTGCTTCAGGTGGAAAAGTTTCTCTTAATAGGAAGCCCTGGCTCTTCAGGTCTGCAATGAAAGTCTCATAGTTTTCTCTTATTTCTCCAGCAGTCTTACTTATTATGAATTGTTTATTGTTCTGTAATTCAAGAGAGTAAAATTAGTCAGAGAAACTATACACAGACGTATAGAGTGAATTTTACAGCCCACTGCTCTAACAGTTGACAAACCCACACTTAACTTTTGGATTCTGATTTAACAGGCTTCCAGTAAGACAGTGCTTTTGTGAGGGTTCGTGGGACAAGAAGAACAAACACAAGGCTGTACTCACAAACCCCATAGTGACAAGACAGGTTCTTCTAAACATACGCTGGAATAAATTATTCCACCGACGGAACTAGAACTGATAAACAAACAACTCAAATCTATAAATCATGATTTCTTGTCCCTGATACAGCTCCTTTGACTTGAATCTAACATTGCTACAATGACACTGACTGTACTGTGCACACATAGCTTGTATTCAGAGAAATGTGTTTAGGGTGCCCTCAAGAACAGCCTTGCTATCTGTCAAACGTATGTCCAGAATATCACTCTCTATAGCATTTTAGCCCTTAAACATGTCATTATACAGTTTAGCTATTACCAGGAACATGTATGTGAATATATGAAGCAGGCACATTCAGAACCATGCTGTACTGCTGCCTAGTACTAAACTAGCTCTTCTGACAGTGCTGCAGACATACACAGAAGAGTTAACGTGAATCAAATTTATTATGATAAAGCTAGCAGAATGCCTTCCCATTATTTATATGTAAGAATCAGACTACAAATACGAATGAAAGACATCTGGAGCTCTGGGACAGGTGTGTTCAACGTGCAGAAAGAAGCAAACATGTAATGTCAATAGTGGCTCATACCTTAGATCCATTTGATGCACTAAAGTGTGCACACACTTGAAACGGAAACTCACACTGTTCTTTGGAACACTGTAATTCAACAACTACAACATCTTTGCTGCTCTTGGAGTAAATCTGAATGGAGAGATAAATAACACACCCGCACCACCACAGTTTATTGTTTCAGTATGTTGCATCCACATGATTCTGCACCATGTATTCCTCCTTGCTCTATTCATTTTTCAACCCATTTAGAACCACCACAATCTATGACCAGCTATGAAAACAAGTAAAATTATTATTTGTATCACAATAACAAGCAGAAGCTCCTCTCAGGCTTCACTGTACTGACTGCTGTACAATTCAATCTATTTTGATTGAGAGAGGGGATCTCATCAATGTATACAAGTATCTGAAGGGAGGGTGTCGAGAGGATGGGGCCAGATTCTTCTTCGTGGTGCCCAGTGACAGGACAAGAGGCAACGGACACAAACGGCAACACAGGAAGTTCCGTCTGAACAGGAGGAGAAACTTCTTTCCTGTGAGGGTGACAGAGCAGTGGCCCAGGCTGCCCAGAGAGCTAGTGGAGTCTCCTTCCCTGGAGATATTCAAAACCTGTCTGGACGCGATCCTGGGCGATGTGCTCTAGAGGACCCTGCCGGAGCAGAGGGGTTGGACTAGATGATCTCCACAGGTCCCTTCCAACCTCACCCGTTCTGTGATTCTGATTCTATTTTTGTGTTTTGATAGTCCTCTTTTTAATAACAATGTTTTCTATTTAAACTAGATTTAACATCTATCAACCACAGTAACAATATATATTGTCAGAAGCATATCTATTATTCTACTGCAATGCTTTGGTTGGAACACAACAGTAAACAGAAGAGTTCTGTTTGATTTGAATTAGGCTACACTGAAAGACAATATTAAAATACTTTTCAGTACTTCTCTTTGTATTGCAGCACATGGTAACATAAAAGAGTTGCTGATGCGTATAAAACTGTAAACCTTTTATTCATCTACTGATCCTCCCACATTCTCCCACCTTTTCTCACAGTAAGAGAAAGGCTTACTTTTTCAAGGACATCGTATTTTGCAACTTCAAAATCTTGAGGAAAAAAAGGAATATCTTGATCATTTTCTGTGCAAAATCTGGAATCAGAGCAATTAGTTTCCTTTAACGTTTAAAAACATCCATCACCAGTAAAAACAGCATTGTCATAAGCTGCAGCATCACACCAAAGAAAGAACTAATATAAGAAGATAAATGTATTTTTTAGTAACAAAATAACAACAAAAATAGCTTTGAAAAATAAAATCCCACCCAGACAAGCTGCTGACTTGCACTAGTAGGCCAGACTGCCTAGTGTGAACCTGAAGATGAAGACTACATTTCAATCTTCATCCTCTTAAAAAAAAAAAACCAAAAAACAAAAAAACACCACTATGAAAGCAATAAAATTTATGGATTTTCATTGCCTGATAGCACATTAATTTTCTAACAGTTGCTTCTAGTTTGGGTCAGCTAGCTGTGCTGTCCCTAGGCTAATCCCTCCTTCATTCCTGACTTTCATATTAGGATATACACTTGTAGTTACGTCCTTCAGCGTCAAGACTTTTAAACGAGGTAAGTACAACTTCTATTATATGTATTCTGAGAGAATAATTAAATACCTATCCTCTCCTTGACAGCAGTCTCTGAAAGTAAAAGCTGCATTTTATTAATACATAAAAAAAAAAAAATCTATCAGTATTGGAGCTCATTTTGTTCCTCTAATTCAATAATAAATAATACTAACGCTCTTTCTCTATTAGGTAAGAGTGGTCTCGATGATCTTGATTTTCCGCTCTCCTAGGAGTTCAGTAGGAGAGAGATGTGCTCAGCACTTCTCAGAATAATGAGCCAAACTGGACTGCAAACAAAAATCTATATGAACAACTAAAAGAAAAAAAAGAATCGTGACCATGAACAATGCTCCAATCATGAAACCCAGGAAGCTTCGGCAATGCCTGATGCCTCCTGAGTTTGTGGAAACTCTGCACATACTAGGGATCTGCACTGTGGGTATACACTGAAATGGAAAAATGTAAAATCGATTTCCAGGGTAAGATTCAAAGGGAAAATAAAGGAGAAGTCAGTATAAATTCATACACACAGAGTACCAAAAATGGAGAATGGAGAACTTTTTCCCTCCACTACATTATTGCTAAGATAATGAACCATCTCTAGAAGTCACTGAAACAGATTCCAAAGCGGATTTTTGTTCTTTTACAGAAACATCAACATAGTTACATCAAAATACACCTTTAATTTTATCTTATTTTACCTAAGAGTTCTCACTTCGGACTCAGTTTTGCTCTCACTTTCTTCAACAATAATAGGATTGAAGTCATTGTTTTCATTTTTCTCAGTAGCATTTTTATCCTCAGAAGATGACAGGTCTTCCATGCCTGCAATCAAAACCTTTATTTATTTGGCATAATGTCTAGTTTCTTTGATATAACATATGAATAGTTTAAAAAAAAAGAAGAAAAGAAAAAAGAAAAGCCAATACAGCTACTTAATCATAAGTATTTTACACATTTAAACAAGTTAACAGCTACTGAGCCACATTTAATTCAGACATAAAAGTGGGCAGGATATAGAGTCAACTACTGGAGGGTAACTGTCCCAAATCCTTTACTGCTAGAGTGCTCCCTGGGGGTTTGCTCCTTGCCAAACAATACTTCTCTAGGCAATACAAGAGCCTATTCCCACCAGGCACTCTGTATGCAGTCGCCCTGATTTTTGTGACAAGGAAAGGAGAAAGGATTTGGGCATGTAGCTGAAACCTGCTCTGTGCCACTTGGACACAGCACCAGAGGACAATCCATGGCAAATTTTTTGTTTTGTTTTGCTTAAAAACAAAACAAAACAAAACAAGAAACCTCACCTTTTCTAGATACAGTCTATGGAGGCAGCTTCACTTCTAGCTTAAAACTGCTACAAAAAGGAACTACCCAGTTTCAGTCCTGCATGCCCATGGCCTCTACTGTGGAAAAAGAGATTTGTCTAACAGTAATGCAATGACAGACGAAAGTGCAAATGCTGGGTTCCTGATCCTCAATCTTCTATTTAGTTCAGAAAATTATACTGATTCATGACATAAGCACGTTCATTAAATACTGTTTTGTGTCGAAAGGAATTACTTTTTAAAATACTTAAAGGAAAGGCTAGCACCCTACGAAACTCAAGAGACGGCACTCCATTAAGAGATGCAGAAGTAAAAAGAAATAAAAAGGACAGTTAGTGGAAAAAGATAAGAATAAAACATTAATAATTTTCAGGACAATAATTTCTTTTCAGAAAATTTCTTATAACAACTTTGTCGCTAGTATACATGGTGGCTGATTATTAAATGCTAATTCTAAATACTCACCTTCTAAAACATTATTTTCCAAAATAAGTGATACATGAATAAATCACGTCAATAAACAAACTTACCATGACTATCTAGGTTTTGGTTAAAAGTGTGGTCTTGTAACTTAATGTCCTCATAGGCACCAACGTGCAGAAGTTTCCCCTTTTCAACAGATTTCCATATGAAATCTGCACATACAACAGGGAGCTGATACTTCTGAATAATTTTTAGATGATGAGAGCTGAGGATATTGACAGTATCCACAACAACATGCGTACACTAAAAGACAAGTTACAGTTACAGTCATTAAACACACATAACTACAATATTAACACAAATAATGTTTATTTGTGATTCATACTGGTAAAATCCTAGAGTTCAAATGAAACATTAAAAAAAAAAAACAAAAAACACACGCACACAACCTTTTTGGGCCATATTGTAACTGAAACATCTAATTTAGGAACATGGTACCTCTTCTCTTCCTCCACTGTCAAAAGGGAGAGCAGGACTCCTTCAGATGTCCACAATTCAGCTCAGCTAAAATATGGATAACTTCAGTGTGTTAATCTCTCTATAGTGACTACAGAGATATGAGGGTGATCAGACGCCTAATGTTCTGTAGAGCTTTTAGTAGCACACAGGAGGTCTAACAATGGGCCAACCTCTACTATGGCAAATATGGGATAAACCCAGACCAAAGACTTCTCTTACCTCAAAGAGTAAGGAGGAAGAATATACAAAAAAAGGGAAGAGGGCTGAATAATGGTAATTTGTTTTGGTAGCCTGATAAAGGATCTTATACTGTTTTACTGGAATCACATATGGTAATTTGTTTTGGTAGCCTGATAAAGGATCTTATACTGTTTTACTGGAATCACATACATGATGTAAGTTAAAGCTCTCCTCATAGGTCAATGACCCAATTGACCCAGATCAATGAAAGGTCATAACATCAGAATGACATTAGATCTATTTTACTTGAAACCAATGTTATAAAAGCATATATTTTCATTTGTCATATATAACAAAGTACAGCTTTAGAAAGAAAGAGCTCTTCCCAAATACAATGTTTCTCAGCACTGAGTGCAGATACATGCTGAGGTTCCCATCTGCAGATAGGGTGAAATGCTTGCTTACTCATAATTGAGTTTCTGAAGCTGGGGTAAGGTCTGTCCTGAATAGGCCAGCCATTTATTAGTGGTCCTGAGTATCTCAGAGCTCACAATTTCTAGATACTGATATTTTAACTTTGCATTATATTTATAAAGATTTTTCGAGATACATATTTCAATTAAGACATGTTTGTATTGCATAATACACATCTGTTAATTCACTTGCTATATTTAGGAATTCTTTTTTTTTTTTAGCAATTGTTTTTCCAAGTTCTTTTTTTTTTTTTTTTTTTTTTAAATGAGGAAATTTCCTTGACTCTCTTTTTCCCCCCAGCTCACACTTAGAGGTCAGCAGTATGAAGGGATGAATGCGAACCTTATTTTGACGCATCACTGTGCCGCGGCTCTGGTGGTGTAAAGAACCATGGGCTGGACAATAAATAACTCTTACAGCGCAAAGAAATCTGTCAAGTCTCTGGAATACTATTCCTAAATTGGGTATGTTATTTTTCACTGTCTCTCCTAAACAGATGTGCATTGTCAAGAGTTGCCAGGAAACAGCTGTGCTCCGAGTAAGGTGATGATGCACCTGCAATACTCCTTTTCTTCACGCACTCCTTTTCTTTTATTCAAAGTCAGCTCCCTATGTTACGCATAATTTAAATTGTAGACTCTCGAGGACAGCATCTACAGCTTTTGCTGTTTGTAAAGTGACAACCATCCATGGAAGCTGTATGTACACCAGCAGGTTTTAAAGTAACATGTTTAATTTTATATTAGGAAAAGTTACACGTAAGTGACAGGGAGAAATTAGCTCCCTTGATCATACTCTTCTCAAAACTAAGAAGAAAAAAAAAGATAAAACAAGAAATAAAATCATAACAATGCACTTCCTTCTCCCAAGGGGGATCAGAAGCAAGCACTCTAATATGACAATATAAATGAGCTTGCCATAAGTTATGAGTTATGAGGGAAAAAATAAATGTTACTTTCAAGTGTCAGAAGCGATAAGATGCTGAGTATTTTTATGCTACCCCTTCACTAAGAAGTTACATAATCCACTCCCTGTCACTGGCAAGTGAATATCTATATTGTTATGGCACTGGCATATTCCTTGACATACTTCTGGCCTCAACCAATGTGCATCTCTCCAGTTTCCAGCATGGTTTGGGAGACAGATCATCACCGTGACCATTCCCAATAGGCAGTTTGGATATGAACACTTGGTCCTGAGGGCCAAGAGAGTTCACTAGCACAGATGTGGGCCAAGCCATACCATAGTCACAGACGGGGCCACAGACCCTGGAAACCCAAGTCGTGTTTAATATACTAATATAAACTTAGCCTACTGGTTTCATTGTTGCAATGCAACATGCATGCCATGCAAGCAGGCTCCTTGATTGGTCCATGCTGCATGTTGAATATGTATTTAAAATATAAAGCCGGATTTAAAATAGAAAGCTGCAATATCACAGCCATCTATTTTCACTCAGGAAACAAATGTTTTCATTAATACAAACAACAACATAACTAAAGCCCAATTCATGATGCATGTCCTTATTCAGTGTTTCCTCTCCCTGACGATAAGAAAAGAAAAATAGCATGGCAGTTTTATCCAGGACAGAAACCTCCTGGTTCTTTCGTGGAGAGAAAATATTGCTCTTAATTTTGTATGTGACATTTCAATACTGCAGAGCCAGATGCATTAAAAAGGAAAACAGAATTATTTCTACTGAAATATTAAACAGAGAAATAATCCCTATAGTTCTTATGATTTCTCTAGAAGCGGTAAGACTAACAGTCTACCACACATAACAGTATTTGATATTTTCCTACAGAGATCTTGGAAATGAATCTGAAACATACCTTGTGATCAAGCACAAAATGAATTACTCCACCATTTTCGTTAATGCATGTTTTCAGTCTATTCTTCTCCCGAATAGGTAAGTGCTTCACTTTTAAAAAAAACACACAGTTTGCAAAGATTGTCATCACGCTCCTGTTAAAAAAGGAAATTGTTTTTTTGGCTGAAAAGAACTTTCATTCCTATTTTCCATCTAAGTAATCTCCCACCAAATATACTCTTTTCAACTCTAGAAAATACCAAAACAAATCCCATTTTATTAGCATGGAAATCGAACCGTTCTTTATTTGTTTTATTCATTTTTTTTTTAAATGACGTGGAAAATTTAGCGTGCCCTACGTTTTCAGTAAAGTCATGGCATGAACCAATTGCCAAACTCATGTCTTGATCTCTTGCTGCTAATAGCCATTGTTAGAAATGTGGAATTATCTTATTTTAGACTAGAACAATCTTTCTGTTCCCCTTTCAGACAATACCCTATAAAACAACTCTCTTCTTCAAGACCGTAAACTGTTTCTCATGTTTCCACTCGCAGATGTATATAATCTGTAAACACAAAGAAACCATTTAAAAATGATTTTGCAAAACTGATCCAGATTAAACCCAATACAGCAAAAAACAACAAAACAAAAGGTTAGTCTTAATCCAGATCCGTTTTCCGATTTGATTCGCCCTGTAAATTTGCCTTGGGCAAAGATCTACATTGGAAGACAGGAGGGGTAGCGTAGCAGTGGAAGCGAGTAGTCAGGGGAGGGGTGGAGGTAGGCAAACAGCTTCTTTTCTTAGTAGTGCCTGCCTACAATGTCTGTAAAACAACTTCAGTGAAAATTGGCTACGTGTTATTTGTGACAAACTACGCTGAGATATGGGAGGCTGGGAAAGTTTTATTTAATCAGGAGTAGAATTTACGATAACCAAATGTAAAGGCAGTGTCTGACTTAAGGCATTAAAACGTATCCTCATTATATACCTATTTTCCTGGCTGCTTGTGCGTGCAAAGTTATTATTTTAAAAATGGATGGAAACATTAAAAAGAATTGTAGTGTAAGTGAGAACACTTTATGACCACTGAGCTCTATATGTATCACTTAAAGGCTCTCCTGGAGACCCCCGTGACATGCTGCGGACCTTAAGCGGCACATGAGCGTTAAGTGCAAGCTAGCCTTAGCCTGGGTGGTTAATAGAGGCTCACACCTATGTCCCCATTAGACATATCGGAAGCGCAGCGCTCAGTTTAGTTTTCTCTGAAAGGCATTCAGATTGCACATCTCAAAACCACTTTGAGACCTTCATCAATATAAGGCAATTGGTGACAACCAGAAGATTTGGCTTAAAACCGTATTTCTGCTCCAAGCCAAATTGCTAATGCAGATGGACCCTACAGTAACTAGCATTGAAGAGAACATATGCCTTTAAAATAAAATATTCTGGTCAGAAATCCTTTTTACCAGTAATTCGCTGGCTAACCATTGAGTCCATATCTCAGCCAGAAGGTTAGTATCAAAGTTACTTGTAAAGACTGTGTTTACTCAGACTTCTCATATTTCTGGAAAAGTTACTTGATGATGAAAATTTTTCACCATGGCTTAAGACCAAATATTTGTAACTGCGAGATGACTGGACAAAAATGACAATCCAGAATATCTGCCTTCTCCAAATTCATCCTGTACTCACAGAACGAGGCAGAACAAATAAGAAATTGCTCCTTAAAAAACAAAGACAACGCAAAAGGAAAGTATTTCTTGCGTTGGCCAAAAATGTCTGACATTAAGTGCCCTCTGTTTTGGACAGGCCACTGAGAAGAAAAAAAAAAAAAAAAAAAAAGAGCTTTCTCCAACTTGACACGTGCACTGCAAATACTGATTAAGCCTCTACCCTCCAAATCCTAGAAATAAAAAACAATTTCATTAAAGATTGAAGAAAGAAAGCAGAAGGAATTCAAAAAGTTTATTTCCATTTTCCACCATACATTTTTCCACACTAAGTGTAGGCGTACGCGAGCAAACATTTATTAGAACAGTTTCCTTAACAATTTCTAACTAAAAACTAAGCCTACACGTGAATTACCCAGTAGGTTCTCCTGAGTTAAAAAGCAGCATTGGTCAAATTGCACCAATAGCTCAACAAAGCTTTTACATCAACTCTGCAGAAAGATTCAGCTATAGCGTGTAGAAAAAAAACAAACAAAAAACCCAGTAACATTGCAGAGGAAGTATTTAGGTGGCATTGCACAAGTCCAGAGCAGATGATTAGTATAAGGTTTCAGATAAATGAATGAACCTGTAGTAATTTAGGAGTGGGATTACAATTGAGGACTGAGTATATTTTCTTACTCTGTGGCATGATTGCTTTTCAATGAATGCAAGTAAAATCATTTTTCAATGCAGTAAATAAAGCAATACTCTTCCCAGCTACTGTGGAATAACTAAGCAATGAGCGGAAGAATAGGAAGGAGTTTGTCTAAGGCAGAGAGCAATATAATTTGAATTTTGGGTTTCAGGAAAGCCTGGAAAAACCAATACCATCAGACATGATTTTATACATACCTGTACAATTTGATCTTGAAAAGGTAATCTGTAAGAAAGGCCCAAACCATCTACTACACTAAACATCTGAGAGAACTGGCGACCCTGTAGTTCTAATACATACATTTAGACCAGGCAGGCGGCAATTCAAAGATCAAAGGGCACACGAAGGCGCTATAAACCTGTATTTTGTGGCTCTTGTTTTCTGTTGTCTGGAATTAGCAATCCTTTTGGCATAAAAGTACAGACAGAAAAACACATCTTCTTTATATATTTTAACTAAGAGGTTTTCACAAGATACCGTGGTATCTGAGGTGATAAAGGTCTTACAAGCCAGCCTTCATGTAATTCAGCTCTGTTGGAAACTATAACTTTAAGGAGCTCTACTGTGTGGTGTAAGCTGCTTTTATCAACTTTATTTTGAATCTTGCCACAAATAAAATACATTAATTTGAGGGATATGCAAGGGTTAATGGGCCGTTCCCAAAGGTTTCCCTTAATAATCACAGAATGGACCTGGGCACTGCCTCCCTTTCTACTCCCAGACCTCTGCATGCACTGATTTTCTCAGTCTGCTCCCTAAAGCAGATTCAGGCCACTTCAAAAGTTTCATCAGAAGTTGTCTCCACAGAAAATAATGAATTCCATTTGCATAGCCTAAACAAAAAGATTATTAAAAGACAATAAAATTAATTACAAGCATCAGTCCTGCCAGCACATCTATATCTCACTTTAAAACATCCGAAACAACTGAAACTGGTAGCTACATGTGGCATAAAGACTCCACAATGTTATTTTACATTACATTTTGCTTATGAAAATTATGCTGCTTGCTACACACTGAGGAGAAATTGTTGAGAGAGCTGACCTGTAAATAAACCATACATCAGCCAGCAAGCAGAGAGGAATGCGTAAACTTGAGGGAAGGGCGGATTAATTTCCTCCGAGTTTGTTTGCAAAGAAACCCGCCCATCCTTCTGTACCGCCAACATTACAGGCATTAAATGATCCTTGATCCCACTCCTCTCTTTACATTCTGAGCAACACAAACCACGTACGCTCATCCGCTGAGGCGGCTCCCCTCCCCTCAAGGGTCTTCTTGCCTCCCCAACAGTGCGATACAACTGGAGAGACAGGAGGGCGTTGTGAGAGAGGAAGGACTAGGACACACTCATTCCTCAAACACTGTAAAAAGCCCAAAGGGGCAGCAACACTGATTGTGACCCAGTCAAATAAACCAAACCAAGCCAAGCTGAGTCTACCACACAGCTAGAGGCAATAACCCTCTCCAAACTTGCAAGAATGAGGAAACTGCCACTGAAAAGGGCAAGTGAACTTTGGAATTCCTCACAGAGTACAGGAAATCGAGTTGAAACCTGTTCAGAGTCTACTACCAGGAGCTTTTCTCTCCCCTAAGCAAACAGGATTTTATTCTCTTCCACTGTTGATGAACACTACCACTGAATACTAGTCTCTCTTCTATTCTTCTGAGAATTCAGAAAAGTTTCTGAGAATTAAACTTTTCAAGGAATTTTATCAAAGCCTTTGGCTTTAAGCTTTTTGAGCTATAAAACTCTCAAACTTCAAAATCAGAATAGGAGACCATTCTATTGATCCTGCATGTTGAAAATTAATTAGCAGCTGATAGACACTTTCTAAACTGGAAAGTGTGTTGCTGCAGCACCAGATAAGAAAATTATGTAAAGGAAAACTGTTGACAATCACTGCTAGCTTAACTCCTACAATTTTAATTTGTGTCAGTGGAGATCAGTAAAGCTTTATTTGCCTCAAAGGAATTTCCCACAAGTAAGTGAGGTTGTACTTCCTGGTTAAACTGTGATCTTGGGATCAGCATTAGCATCAGATTACATTTATAGCATGAAGAGGGAGCCAAAGAGAAATTTCTATCATCTAAAAATAGTTCATGCGTAACCTGGAATCCTGTAAGGCCTTCAGCACGCAGAAATATTGAAAACAAACCTCTACTGTAGTTTCCAAATAAAGGAATTAAAAGTGATGCCGGGCTTTAAAAAGCCACAGGTAGAAATCCTCGTCATTTCTATCACAGCAGTTTCACACTCCTAATGCAGATTCTATTTTTAGGACAATCACGTAGAAAATATACTCCTAACTGGAAAAAGGAAAGTGCAGGGAAGATGATTTAAAGTTTAGGAGAAAGAATCACGTGGAATTATAGAAAGAAGAAACAGCTGAAATTAAAACCAGTACTCAGCAATTGGAAGGGCTGCCACAGGTACGTACAGCCTAGAGCAGAGTTTTGTACTCGCCCACGATAGGAAAGAGCAAAACCAGGTCACAACCTGCTACACACCGTGAGCTTTTCGTGCGTGATGCTGTGCCTTTTACTAGAGTTTAGAGGAAACCGCTCATTTTGGAGTGTGTGTAGGAGTGGGACGCTCAACAGGACAGCGCACATCCAAAACGCAAAACGTCAGAAAGCCAAGGTTACGCTCTTTGCCCGTTTGTCTTTCCACTCCTCGCTTACTGCGGCTATATAAAGATTAAAAGCGCATCAGAAACTGCTATAAAAGCAAAGAAAAGGCCCAAGCCGCACCCCCACAGGAAAACCCCACCCCTGCAAGGCTTGCGGACCGCTCACTAGGCAGGAACAGCAATTTTTTGCGGCGGTTGCCCGTGGATCCTGCGCGGAAGTGGCCGTTAGCCTCCGAGGCTTTCCAGGCCGCCTCGGGGGGCCGGGCCGGGCCGGGCCGGGGCGCGGCGCGAAACTCGACGCCCGCCGCGGCTTCGCGGCGACGCCGTGCGAAGAGCAAACCCGCGCTCCCACAGGGCCGCGACACCGGAGGGAGCCGGGGGGGAAAAGCGAGGCGCATCTACCTGCGAGGCCACCCCGGGAGCGAGGGGCAGGTCGAGGTGCCGGAAAGAAACCGTCCTAGCCCGATCCGCGCCGCCTCCAGCCGCGCCGAGCAGGAACAGGAGCGCGGGCGCGGCGGCGGTGGAGGCGGTAGATACCGTTGAAGCCTATCAACGGCCTTTCGGCTGCTGAGGCTCGTGGGAGCTGTAGTTCGAACGCCGCAGGGCCGCCTCGCAGCTGGGCGGGCAGGGCCGCGGCTTGGGACAACAACTCCCAGCATGCCTGGCGCGGGGCGTCGTCGTTCAGCCTGTGGCGCCGGGAGGCTGTGCGATGGCGGCAGGTTTGTAAGAGACGAGGAGGGCCGGGGCCGGGGCCGGGGCCGGAGCGACGCGGTGTCGGCGGCAGCGGCGAGCGGGGGTGCGAGGAACGGGGCTGCCGCTGCCGCCTCGGCATCTGCGAGGGGCCGCGGGTCGTTGCTGCCCCGGGGCGGGGGGAACGGCGGGCCGGCCTCTGTGAGGGCGCCGCGGCGCTGGGGTGTCCCCGGGCGAAGGGAGATGCCGCTGGCCTTGACGCCCCGGCAGCACGCAGAAAGGCTGCGCTCGTCTCCCCGCCGCCGAGGAGGACTCTGCCGGCTTTTGGAGGGTCCCTTCTTCTCCTCCCCCCCCCCCCCCCCCCCCCCCCCGGGAAGAGGGCAGTTCAGCTTCAGCTTTTGGTCTGCACAAAGGGGCTGCTGCCCTTAAACTTTAGGAGGAGCTTTAAATAGATCGCACCTTTGTCAGAAAGGAGTTCTGCTTCACGTACGTTTTAGGAGGCTTGTCTTTAGGCTCTAGAAATCTGCTGGGCAGTGATCTAACACGAGTTTTCAGTGTGTTGTCGCAGAATGAAGTTGAAGACCGTTCGTTCAAGGCAATATTGTTGTCTCTCTTAGATATAGGCCGCTCTGCTGCTTCTCATGCTGTTGTCTCTGTGAAACTTTGCTAAAAGCTTAAGCCCTTTTACAGTTTCTGCATGTGTGGAATTGCATGTGGAAAATTAAACAAGAGCTGGCATGGGACTGGTCTCTTGGGAATGAGGAAACTTTAAAAAGTTGTTTCCTGATCAGCAGCACTGTTGACAACTGATTTCCTCTGATTGAATGCCCTCTGTTCCCTAATTTCGTCTTCCATCTATGTTCCTTATGACGCACCGTACGCACAGGCAGAGAGTTAATTGCTCTCAGACTAGTTTGAGGTAGCAGTGCTGAGGGGCCAGACTGTTGTTGCCACATGAGCAACAGCAGTTCAGTCTCTGGCCTTAGAGGGGACATCGCTTTGGGTTTCTTAGCTACCTGAATTTGTTACTACTTCATGAAACCTGTAGGAATTTGATCGTCACTGACACTTTTATAGTCTTGAAACTTTTCCTGTGGATTGAAAAAAAAGATGGTGGGAAGAGGAGGAAGAGCTTATTAGGCAGTGTGGTTCTAGAGCTTCCATGAGAAACCAAGGAAAGCGTGAAAGTGATGATAAAGTGCTGCTCTGAAATATACAATCAGTAAAAGGATTGTATTTAGACAGACTTTAAACATTACACTAATATGAAGGTCCTGTGAGGGCAATACCTTTTTCAGCGCCTCGAAACATTTCTCTCTCCTTTTCTTGTGGATGCTCTTCAAAAGCTCTGAACCCATTCCTGTACTATTGAATAGAACAGAATATTGTGTAGAGCTTTATAACATTTGAGATGTTATGATGTTATTTATTTGAATGCAGTTAATATCAAAGTTGAAAAGTTACATTGTGTTGACATCCTGTATAGAAAGTGTGCTAGTGGTCCAAACTGATTTTATTGCCCAAGAGAAAAACAGATAATGACTCAGTATATTAAGTTAGCTATAAGAGAGTAAATTTCTGTTTGAGAATCTATTACTGTAGAATTCTAATTCTGTTTATCTGTTTAATTTCTAGGCACTAAAAGAAGATAATCATCCATACTAAACACCTGGAACTTTGAAAATTTTACTGTCGTAACACTAGATAATGTTATATTGTTATGTTATTTGGTGATGCAACTTTAAAGTGGAATACAAGATGCCAGCTGTTGAAGATCTAAGTACTGAATCAAACTTCATTGCACATTGGATGTCTGACACTTCCCGTGCTGGAGTCTTACTAGATCCTAATTTTCCTAGGCTGAAAATCAACAAAGAAAGTGTGTTATCTGGACATGAAAACATCACAGCTTTCCTTGCAGAAGTGCAGCATCTTTCAAACAGCTGCTCTCTAAGTGAGGACTCCTTGTGTGAAGAACAAATACTGGAAGCTGGCAGCTCTTGTAGACTTCAGCAGCAAACCACTGAAACATCTTTTTCAGCAGCAGCATATAATTTAGAAGCCTCTCAAACAGAACTTGTCCATGGTGAAGTAAATGGTCGGAATAAATCAGATTACAATGATCCACTCTTACAAAAGCTTGAACAGGTAAAAGCTTGACGTACACCAAGTAAAATTTACTTTGCTCCAAGTATCCAAGACTTGGGGACCCAAGGGCCTGGATATATGACTCTACGATTGATTTTTTTTCCCACCCCCCCCTTCCTCCTGGAAGTGATCCTGCTAGTTAAGTCACTGTAGTTGGTTGTATGTCTGCTTGTAGCTCTCCCCAGTTGCCAGATATATGTTAGCTGAAAAAGTTAAGAGACGCTTTAATAAATCTTCCTATTAGGGATCAAGAACTTGCTGACATCTTCGTCCCATCTGCTAGAATTATTTCAGCACAAATCCCGACATCTGTTCATTCAAATGGAGAGAGAGAAAAAAAAAAAAAAAAAAGATAATCTCTAAGAGTAGAATGTCACACAATCCTATAAGCTGTTTCTCTTTTACATGTTAGGAAAATATATTCACTTTCCCAGGTCAGCAGCATCCAACAGTGGCTAAATAATGGATATTAGTTGGTTCTAATGTTGATATCTGAAGAGGAATTGTTAAGTGTTATGTCTAGTAGAATTGTTAGGCAAGGTGGAAATAGTATGTGCGTTCATAGATGGAAAAAATGACAGTTTTGTTCAGGATAGCACTTCATAGTTTTTAGATTTTTCATTTTTTTCATGTTGTACTTACCTAATGGAGCATCTTTAAAACAGGAAATACCTGTTATTTTGATGATGCTTATTCTGAGATATATCTAAGTAAACTTACCTTCAAACACATTTATTTTTTGCATGAAAAGCTGAAGGAATTGCAGCAACAGAAACAGGAACAGCTAAAGAAACAACAGATGGAACAACTTCAAAAGCTTATGGAAGAGCAGCAGAAGCTACTTAGCATGGTATCTGGCCAGAAGGCAGTTCTTGGTAAGTTGAGAAATAAAGCAGATGAGTTACCTTGAGTAAATTGTAGAGTTCAATCTCATTTTCCAGTAAAAATGAGAAAGTGTATTTGATGTTCTTCTATCTTAAAACTACTTGGTTAGTCAAAGATAAGTGGTGCATCATTTCAGTGTTTGATTATGTTCCTTCTACAGTAGCACCCAAATATCCTATTGTTATAAAATGCCAAATATAACTGTAACTTAATCAACCTGCGTTATGGGAGCCCTTGTTTCAAAGAACATAGTCTAAATATAAAAGATAGTATAAAATAGTTGCTCTCCTCTCTGATTAGCTGTTTCTAACAATATTTTTGATTGCTTTAAGCTGGCATTGTATCCAAAAGAAGTGATCCTTCCTTATTTGTGATTGTGGAGCACAAATTGTTCAGATGATGAACTGGACTGGGAAGCTGATCTTTGTTTCAGAAAAACCAACCGACTGACCAAAAAAAACCCCAACCAACCAAAACCAAACACTTGTAACCTGGATCAGTTTTCCAGTCTAATTTGTTATGTGCAAAGGGAGAGGACAGCACTGGAGTGGAAAAAACAGTCAACTGAGCAGGGGCGCTTTCATTTGCTGGGAGTATCAGTCTGTGCTGACTTAAATGACTCTCTCTCTTTCGCTCTGCCTACCTGAGTAAGCTCTTCAGTGCCATTTCTTTTCTTTTTGCAACAGTAGTGATATAATACAAATACAATGACACACTTTTTTTTAATTTCAAGGCTCTCCTCTAGTAGCTGAAGGTCAAAACCTAAGATCTGAACATTCAGTGGGCTTGACAGCTTTGCACCAGTTTCCATCATCTGTGTATCAGAACTGCAGTGAAGACAGAGCTTTTGCTCTGAATAATGTTTCTTCACGTACACAGGACAGTGGATTTTTACAAACGTTAAACAACAAGGAATGCATCTCATCTTTCAAGAGCACTCTTTCAGCAGTCTCTGCCTGTGAGAAACAATGCCTGGGTGTGCCTCTGAAAATGAGGAATTTCTTGAGAAACAATGAGGAAGACAACTATACCACTGGTTAGTCATTTGTTGAAAGATGCACCCTTTTAAGATAACTTGGTGTTGTGTGGTTTTTTTTTTCCCGCAGATAGTTACTGAGCGTAATAATTGCTACCATTTATTGTTTTTAGGCAAACATTGGTAAATATTTCATCAATTGATGTACTGTCAGCTTGTAGGCCTCGGAATGTTCCTGTTGATGCCCATTTGAGTTTTGTTAAAAGTGGCACGCAGAAAAATCAGGTTCTTTTGTTCATATAAAGTGTTTATCTGTTTTAGGAAAAGCTATAATCGTTACTGTTAAAAGCCTATATATGATAAAGACTGGGAAAATGATAAATAACGACAAATCTTGGATAGCTGGGTTGTTCGTAAGTTGGGCTGAATTGCACATACGTTTTCATATGGTGAACGGAAAATAACAATCTATCCAGGAATAGAGAATGTCTTCTGATCACCTCTATAGTGAGGATCAGTAACTAAACTGGAAATAGGGGTCAAGATGGCTGTGAGTTGACAACGAGATCCCACTGTGTAACTAGAAGTTACTTATACGTCAGGAACAATGCACTAGAGTTCTTCACCTTTCCTGCTCTCCTCAGTTTTACTATTGGCACCAGAGTGACTATTATGCTGCTATGACTGGGATGCTGTTTTCAGTTTTAATTTAGCAATTTGATATGGTTGCTGAAAACTTGTTTCAGATAAAAGGTATGAGATTGCATTTCATCCTACTTTATAGCTTCTTTAAAACTTGTAATCAGAAGGGTTGGTTAAGAGGATGTAAAAAGATTAATTGATCTTAATTTATATGTACGTACATGGGAAACAAACTTGATAAGAGAGCTCTTCTGTACAGTAGACAAAGGTAAAGTAACTGAACAAATTTGGATTTAAGTCATAAATTAACAACAGCAAAGAAGATTGAACAATTATAGTGAGGTACTAAGATCTGTGGAAAATGTAAATGCAAAATTGGATGTTCCTCCAACAAGAGAGCTTCAATTCAAATAAGAATCAATTTGGGGAAATCTTAGGACTATTTTATGTCCTATGACCACAATGCTCCCTTCTGGTTTTAATCTCATCTCAATGCTTTGTAAAAGTAGAGCCAAAAACTGATTTTATGTTAGAAAAAAAATACAGTTTCCTGTCATTTCATAGGAAAAAACATAAGGTATCCAGAACAAAAGATGGAAAAATCCATGGAGAACAAAGACTGTCACACTGATCACGCATGTGTTGCAAGTGCAGATTTCTCAGAAAACGTGAATGGAGAAAAACACTTACGGGTGACCAATACAGAGGAACGGTAATTAAGACAATTGTTATGCATAGTTTTTATCAAATAGGTAACACTAGTTTGACTGATTTCTGGGTCCTGATTAAAGAGTCTAATATTCTCAATTTGTATAGCTTTCCCAACCAAAGATTTCACTTTGCTAGATACTGTAGAGACCAGTGGTAAGAGAGACTCTGGCTTGAAATCACCTGTGCTGTGAAAGACATGGCATAAAGAGGTGTGTGCATGTGCAGCAAGAGGTAATGATAGTTTAGAAGCACTTTTTAGTATAGGCTTAGTATATAAACAGTTACAATTACTGCTCTCAGCCTGATTAATTACAACCTCCTCCTCACTGTTAGGTGGCAAAAGAAGTGATGTGAAGGAAGAGTGTAAGGCTATGACTTTTTAGTGTATTACCAGGAGTTATGTTAGTGCAAGCATCTGTAGATGGTCCAGAAGTAATAACAGTGCTCGGAGGAGAAGCCTTCTCATGTATAGTAATCGCTTTATTCCTGGAGTTGGTGGAATAAAAATAGTGGTGGGCATTGTTTTAAAGCTCTACCTTAGCTGCCTGATCATCAAAAAGCTAAGAAATATTTGTTCCAGACAGTGAAGGAGTAGGAGTATCTAATCAAAGGGAGAGATAAGGAATGTTCTCTCAGTGGCATTACTGTGAATCAGTGTTAAGGCTATATTGTATAAATTGGCAGTATGACTAGGACCTGAGTGAAAGTTTGATGGTTCAGGCAGAAGAAGAATGGGTTGTTGAGAAAAGCAATGAAAGAAGAAACAACTTGCCTATAGTATCTTCTGCATACATGTTGTTCATTATAGCAGGGATTTGATAAACCACTTCTTGGAAGATAAACAGACAGTGGTATAATGCATTTCTTGGGTTAACTTGCCACTTAATGTCTAAGTATTCATAATTTCTCATCTTTTGTGTAATTAGATCTTAGGTCTTTGAATAGCAATGATGTTACATTTTTATATAAAGTAACTGCATTTAAGACTTGGTTCTAAATTACACCAGACCTATCAAAGCTGGGATTCAGGAGAAGAAACAGACGTTTGAAGAATTCCTGGAAGAACAGATACAACTAGAAGAACAGCGTCTGAAGCAAAATCGAGAGTTACAGGTTCTTTTTTTTTTTTTTTTTTAATTTTATTGCTCTTTATATATTGTGACAAAGTGTTATAGGTATTTTGCAAATGTACAAGGCACGTTCTAGTGTCTAAAAGCTAACATGGAGTGCAATGTTCAAATTTTTCAAAACAACAAACCCTAATTATTTCATTTGTTTCAGAGATCTTTAGAAATCCAGTAGAAACATCTTATATAAATGTGCATATGTGCGGTTATTTGAAGAAATCTTAATCTGTGTAAGGGGCTTTTAACAGTTTGTCTTTGTTCCTTTTCCTTACCCCCTTACAGGAGACAAATAGATCAACCATTCAAAAACCAGTGATCAAACGACCCTTCCTGAAAAGAGGAGAAGGCTTAACAAGGTTTACTAACGCCAAATCTAAGATAACAAAACTTAGAGAAAGCAACCTAAAACCTCAACAAAGTGCTTCAGAGGACAGAAATGTTAAAGTAGACCGATCACAAATACAGAAAAAAACTGTGCCTCTTGGTAAAGAACTGGTTTCTGAGAACTCTTTTGCACTATGTAAAAAATATAACCAGTCTGTTAAAGCAAAGCGTGGTCCTATTCAGAAGACCCTGGTACTCAGGAATCACAATGGAAAAAATATCTTTCCATTAGAAACGAGAGTGCAAACAGGAAAGAATCTTCATGGACAGATGAGAGATTCTTTCCCATCAGAAATGAACAAAATAGAAAATAAAGAGAACATCATGGAATTTGCTCAATCTGTTCACACTGGCAGCAGAATCAGAAACAAATTACCTGACACAGAAAAGTCTCGTGAGCTGACCAGTGCCTTTTCTAATTCTAAATGTTCTATAAGACACCCTGTGAAAGAGCCAGAACTGTCTTTTGAAGTTTCATTTCAGAATAAATTGGAAAACTGGGAAAAAGAAAAGGAAAAAGAAAATCTAGAATTAGATGAGTTCTTGTTTCTAGAACAAGCTGCAGATGAAATATCTTTCTCCAGTAATTCCTCATTTGTGCAAAGGATCTTAGATCAAGATCAGCAGACTTTAAAAGGACGTAGAATGTCATCTACCCCTATCAAGGCAAAACAACAGCAAGTAAATGCACTGGCTATTACACTTAAAAATAAGAAAAATAAAAAGGCAAACTCTGACACACAGGGAAATAAAAATGACAGAGCAGTTATGCATACAGTATCAACTTCAGGAACAGCTCTTAGATTGAAGGATCAGCTCAATAAAGCAGATGATAGTATAATATTTTCGGCTTCTTCCGTGACAGCAAACCCTGCTTTAAAAAGTACTCAATGGATTGTAAATGAAGATAAGGATGAAGGAAACAGTGATATTACTACAGATTCTGAGAAAGAATCTGAGACCACATTAAAATGCGAAAGTGAAGATGCTAATACATCCCTTATGAGCCATAGAGAAAGCGATCCGGAATTTTTTGGTTATGGAGGCTCTGTTACAGACATTAGCAAAGAAAGAAAAAATGGAGATGCTGACCTTGACTTATCAGACAAAGACTGCAGTGTCCTGTCAAAGCCAAGAAAAGCTTCAGACCATCAGAGAAGTGTGCCTTGTACAAATAGGAGCAGGTTTGAGTTTGATGATGAAAGAACATGGAGTGATCTTGATGAAAATTATGTTCAGAATGATTTACCTGAAAAACATACAACTGAAATGCACCTACAGACAGACTTTTCCTGTAAAAATATCTTTGTCTCAGATAAAACAATAAAGAGAAAAGTTGCCTCAAAGAGGGGAGATGAATTGTCTAAACAGCCTACAGTGGATGGCGAATCAAATGGACCTCCTGTATCAAACCTGATGATGAAACTGTTTCCTTCACTGAAACCAAAACAGAAGACAGGCTGTCATTCAGAACATGAAATCAAATCAAATGTGGAGCAGGAGCCAGGAGGTGAGAAAACAGTGTCTGGTAGGAAGTATTGAAGACGAGGTGTATTCAGTCTTGCCTTCTACGATTTAAGATATAATTTGACATTACACCAAAGGGTGTAAGTATGCACTTCTGCTGAAGGGAATGGCCACCTTCTTATCCTTCATCTCCTCTCCCAGTTGCACATCTGCTGTTTCTCCTTGTGTCAAATATAGCAGTTGTGCAGCTTGCAGGATGAGTAAGATCAGTGAATGCTTATTTATATATAAATAAAATTATTTTCTTTCTGAAGGCTAGCTTTCTCTCAGATCAGCACACTGTACAAACTTAATCTGAAGCTGCTTGATCACCGGTTCCAAATCAAGGGAAACGACAAAGGGATGCATAAAATGAAGCAGGATCTCCCTTTTCAGTGGCAGAGTGTATTTACACCACATTAGGGTAATGCCATGCACTGTTAGCTTAGTTTATTCCACTTATAACATAGGAGTAGGTGGCAGCCCTTCCTCTGTTTTCAGCCAACAGCACAATAGAGAACGCGCATGGAATATGGGAAACTTAGGTTGGTTTTCCTGCTCTGCCCAAGCCAATTTCAACTTTTTTAACTATAAGGTTATAGTCTGGGGAAGGACTCTCTTGGAAACCTTCTGTTGAAGCTGTTGCAGCTGTGAGATTGTTAAAAATGTTGTTCAGTGGGAGCATGACAGCATAGCCTAGCGTTGAAATCATTTCTCTGGGAGGAAGTCCTTCCTCTAGGAGGTGCAGAAATCTTGATTTCAAGCTTTGCTCTAAAGAATGTTAAGGATTTTTTTTTTTTTTATGAAAAGTTCATGAAAACTGCTGTTTTATATTCTGCTTATGTGTTGTGGAGAACTGATTTTGTAGGGCTGTCTAAAGATGCCTACTAGATCTTGTTTGCAGGGATAAGAGGGGTAGGTATTTACTGAATCTCAGCAGCATTTAAGGGTGGATGTGGCAACTAGCTATGCACACTATCAAGACTTAGGCACTTCTCTCGCATACTCAGCAGCAGACCATTAAAACTCTAGGAAAGTTAAGTAGCGACTGAACAGGAAACTGAGGTGGCAGAGTAGCCCACAAATCCTCTGGCTCTGCAATGGCTTTCACCTCAGTGATGCATGTGAGCTGATTTTTTGGGAATAAAACTTGGTAAAGCTATATGCCTGTAATCTCTCCCGTTTGATTCTTGGTTGTAACTCTGTCCTTATCGTACTTTCACTTTAATTTCTCTAGCTTGACATAAAAACCTGCTTCAAATTCCAATTCCTAACGTATATTTAGGTTTAGATAATAAATACATGCTCTCTATTCAAGGTGCCTAACTTAATAGTGCAGGGTGCTTTAAAAAATTGTCACTTTCTGTGTTATTGTAATATTAGATCTTTTTTGCATATTGCTAGTAAAATCAAATTATACTATTTTTGAAGATAATGTGTGATAGTTGTTTACTTGAATCTTTATATGAATACTGCTTCTATAACTTGGATCTTGTCCTTTGCTAGGAAACACTGTTCCGTCCCAGATACTGAGAAAGAGACTCATTGAACTGGAAACTGAAATTGAGAGATTCAGAGCTGAAAACGCAAGTCTAACTAAACTCCGGGAAGAGAGAGAGCATGCCTTGGCAAATCTCAGGTCATTTTTAATTGAAAATACTCTTGTGTGTTCACTTAGATAACGTGTTCCAGACTGTCATATTCTGTTCCTACCTAGATAGTGTTACAGTAACATAGATATCTAATTGGTGTGTTTCAGTAACGGTGGTGACGTAGGTCAAGCAACTGGTGGTTCTCTGTATAGATATTAAACTGTAATTGTTACTCATACATGAAGTCCTAATCTAGGAATAATATTAAGAACCCCTCTTGGTTTAATGTGATATCCTTCGAGGCTATATGTGACAGTATTTTTCTTCTGTATATTTTGTTCTAAATGGTAACATAGTCTTACATTGATTTTTGCAGAGCTAATGTTCATGATTGATACTCTTCTTTTAGAGTGGATGTTTGTGTATAAAAACTGGGCATGTCTTGATTTGAACTGGAGAATTTACAAGTGACAAATAGAACAGAGTAATTATCTCTGGTGACTTACACACAGAACATTTTTTCCTGAAAACTAAAGTCACTTTCATTTTGTTTTGGAAATAGCATCATGTTGCTGGCTAATGTTTAATTTGTGACCTGCTGCTGTTAGCAGATTCTTTTTCACAATACTTTTTTTGGAAAGATGTTCTGTGGTTTTAAGGAACGTTGGCAGATACTAGCTAAAGCTTTGCTAAATTCAGGATGACTTTTGTGAGCAGAAGATAGCAATTGCCGGACTTCGAGCACTGGCTGTGTCACAGTTCTTACGTCTTAACAAGTAGTATTGTTTATAGTAAAGTCTTCCTGGGGGTAAAAAGATCGTGGTTTTAAATCAATTACCACCAAATTCAGTGTCTTTAATTTTCTCACTTCAAACCCAGATTTGAGGTAGATTTGGGCTAAAACAAAAGGAATTGTTTTATAATTACAGGAAAGAAATTGCAGACTTTCAGCAGCAGAAAGCCCAAGAACTGGCAGAAATAGAAGAATATAAAAAGAAAGAAATGAAGAAACTGCAAAAAGAACGTAAAGTTTTTGAAAAATATACTACAGAAGCTAGAGCAATCCCAGATAAAAAAGAACGCGATGAAATTCAGGTACAAAAACGTTAATTCGTATTCTTCTAGTCGATGTGGGGAAAAACCTAAATTCATTTAAAGGAGGCTGAGAACTAAATTCAAACTTAAAACTTAATTTGGAGGATTGTAAGAATTTTAGTCTTTATAATATCATGCCTGAGGGTTTTAAGGCAAAAAAAACCCCCAATGAGCAATTTTTTTTTTCCCTGCTTCCATATTAGGAAGTGCTCATAACTATAGCAGAATGGTCTGAACTCTGACAGAAAATTACTCTAGTTAATATTAAGTTGCAAGTTTTTACTCATGGTAGTGGATCAAAATACAAAATAAAACTGTATTCAGGTGTGTTTCTGCAAATGACTTTTCCATAGAAAATAGTTATCTTCTACAATTTTCAGAGTTATGCTTTGTGATTACTTGTCGGTCTTTAAATGTCCGAGATGCAAGAAACCAGATCTGCTTGCCTCATGATTGTCAGGATGTGTAGTAATTGAGATATACAGTCAAGTCGTATTAAACATCCCATGTGGATTTCCCCTTTCCCCATACAGTTATTCGTTGAATTTCCTAACTTGCTTCAATCTGTTGAAGTAATGTCACTTGCTAAATGATCGGGCTAGACAGATTCATATGTGTTTTATAGGACTGTGGCCTCCCTATTCTCCCATGCCAAGATTTTTGAAGGATCTTCTCTAGGTAGCCTTAAAGTTATTTCACAGTTCTGACTCGTGTGTGTATGTGTGCTGGCCAGTCTCTGAGGTGCAAAGGATGCTGACAGGGGCATAAGGCACTTCGTGTGATTGAAGCTGAGATGATATAAAGTTGTTAGTCTAGAGTAAGTGATACCTCTTTCAGGGATGAAAACATCTCCTACCCTTCACCTTCTATCATTAAGCAGACCTTACCTGTCTTTTGTCACTGTCTCTTAGACTTCTTCTTTGTGCTTGTAAATTATTAAATATTAAAATCCTTTTGTATATTAAAATGCACCTTTTGAAATTTCAAACATGCATTTTTCTAAGGCTTTAAAGCAGCAGATTGCAGAGTTACAGGAAGATATAAAACGAAAAGAGACAAAATGGTTAACTACTCATCGACGCCTTAGAGATCAAATAGAAGCTTTAGTAAATGAGAATTTTGAGCTAAAACAAGAAATCAAAATTATGGAGAAGTTTCGTCTAGAAGCCTGGAAGAAAGCTGAAGGTGCTGGAAACAAGAGGAAACTTGAAAATTTGGGGATAAAAAGAGCAGAATCTGTCGTAAGTTATTAATCTCAGGCGTTTTAAATTGGTCTATGTGAATACTGCGCATTGTGGATTATGCACTTGGAATCTAATAGACACAACCTAGGTGTTTCCTTTAATTAAATAATCTTGGGGCTCTACTAGTGGTGACACAGACACAGAATTTTGTTTATGTCCAGTTCTGTCCAAACGTAAACGTTCGCTATGTGCAGCTTCCATTCTCTTTAGGAACTTACCTACTTAAAAATGATGCAATTATATGAGAAAATTAATGAACGGGATCTAACCTGAGAACATTTGCACCCGAAGTGTGATCCAGGGAAGCCAGCCGGTTCACCACTGCTTAGTTAGCTTTGAAACTAAATGCAACTGGTGTTAACTATTACTCTGGATTACTTGCACCAAATTAACATTCTGTAGTTGTTGGTATTAAGATAGCAGTCAGCGGAAGACTTCCAAAATATACCTTGGGCTATATTATAGAGCCCATATATAGTCAGCCCTGCTGCTGACTAAACCTCAAAAGTGTATAGTTCGTGTAGGAAGCTTCCAGTAAATTTCCTATCAGACGGTGTATGTTGGTAAGTTTTATTGCAAGCATGTGAATGGTTATGAATAAATGTCACATAAACCACCACTAACTCTTAGTAACTTCCTTCTAGTGTCTGCCCAGTAGAGGCCAGAAAAGTCAAACTCCGCCTCCAATTCTTCCAGCACAAAAGTGCAGCAAGATAAATGACAAAAGTTATTCACAGGCAAAAGGTATAAATGTTTGTTTAATCACAGAGTTCTCTTAACCCTTTTGAAGAAAGTAATGGGATTTTTGTTTGTGTTAGAGTGCATCACCAACTAAAAAGTAGATTGAGAATAGCTGAAATGGACTTGAGCATACGGATAAATGCATTGCAGGGTAAGATTATGGAGAAAGCTGTGGTGATGCCATTGGTGGAATGCAAGTGCTTCTGATCATGTTGGTGGCTTGGGCCATACCAGAAGCTGCGTTCTGTAATCTAAAATGGCATTCATCTCTGAAGTTCTCCTAGCAATGGGCGTCAATCAGGTGACTATGTTAATAGCATCAGAACTGCTGCCTCTCTCCAGAGCCTTCTGTTAACAGCGTCCGTAAGCATACGGACAATGCCATAGCAATGGACAGTACTGCTGTTCTTTGGTTTCTTCTTTTCACAGTTACGAACCAATGCTGTTGGCAGCTGTACCCCTTCATAATGAATAATCAAATATGGAGAGTACTGGAGGGTACTTCTCTGACACCTCTCCTGTTAGGATGCTAAAGACAAACAACCATTATGTTATCTGTTAGAGGAGTGCACTCCAAAATTGAAGCCCTCGCTGGTTTTATTTTGGCAATCTTTCTAGCATGCTTGGAGAGGCATGGGAAAAGTCTGCCAATCAGTTCCTGTTAAAAGGTTACATTAGACTTGCTTTATTCGTTGCAAGGTATAACTAATAAAAACATTTAGTTATCTAGATTGTTAGAAAAAAACCTTCTTTGTAAATCTGTCTAAATAAAACAATAGAGAAGGTGCAAGTATTATGGCTCTTGCAATGCTTCTTCAGTTGTAGCTTCTCGCTGATATACAAAGCAGTAATACACCTGAAGGAGCTGGCTTATGCTGATTCTTTTCATAAATGTACTGCTTTCAATTTCTGCTGCGCATAATAAATGTACGTATCCTGTACAGCATGACCTCATGTATATTTATGTTAATTTTTTCACTTCAATTATAGCTTGTTTTACTGTACAAATTAACTTTATTACATATATCTGAGTAGGAAAGCTTCCTAGAATACCTAAGTCAGCACCTGCTAATGAGAGAAGCAACTCTGAAACAATGATGGCACTAGAAGATTCTTCTAGGACTTTTATGGAAGTAAGTCCTGTATCTTGATTTGATTCTAAAGGAAAAAAAACCGGTAGTACAGTTTACTTTAATTAGTATCTGGAGAGTGACTTGTGAAACTGTTGACTCATCCTTATGTTCTTTAACAGCAATGTCATTATCAAAGCAGGAAATAATTATGCAGTAATCAGTACAGAATGTTTTACTTGTGTCTAGTATTCATAACCTTCTCTGGTTGAGGAAAGAAAATAAAATGATAAGCCCCCACCCCTTTGAATTTTGAAAAAGGTTTTTACTTCCAAGAGAGGGAAAAAGCTAGATATTTATATGTTCCATGTAGGGGAAAAAAACAAAACAGAACAGTTTTATGAAACTTCATCAATTGTTTCGTACCTTGATAAGGATGACTGGTTAGCTGGGCACTGTGCTGAAATGCTACAATGAATTCCCTTTTAATCCAGAAAAAACTGACCACAGATGACAAATTATAGCTGAGCCCGAGTTTAATCTTATTTACATTATACTATGCATTGCATAAAACCTAACTTATGCCTTTCTAGACTTCTTCCCCTCATATTCCTGTCAGCCCAGAAAAAGCCGTATAAAGACAAGGCTTGATTTCAGTTTATGCCTGAATTACTGTTGTCATTTCAGGGCACCTCACCTAACGAAACTCTTGTTTCACTACCATCTGTACCTCCATATACAGGCAGTGAAGAGATGGAGAAAGAAATCGCGTATCCTGATGGAAAGGTAAAGTGAGAGCTTCGTACTCTGAAATTCTACATGATAGCTGTTCTGAAAGCTTGATGGGTATGTGAATCTGATGGCTAAGTATTGACTTCTCTGTAACCTACTCTTTAGGTTGAAAGGGTTTTAAAAAATGGTTGTCACCTCATATTTTTCCCCAATGGGACATGGAAAAAAGTGAGTTCTGATGGGAAGACCATAACTACAA
Source organism: Struthio camelus (assembly GCF_040807025.1). Lineage (NCBI taxonomy): Eukaryota > Metazoa > Chordata > Aves > Struthioniformes > Struthionidae > Struthio > Struthio camelus. Next base: position 204,320,052 of record NC_090942.1, read on the forward strand.
CCTTCTTTAATGGGGATGTGATGCAGGTTATGCCTGATCAAACAGTGGTATGTATGCTTATCTATCTTTTGCATTTCCTTTATAAATATGTATTTGTGTGCGTGCGTGCGTGTGTGTGCGCATGAACACGCGCACACACACACACGTATATTTAACATTTGTGGCCAGATATATTAACATGAACTATTTTCTGCAGATCTATTATTATGCCGATGCTAAGACAACGCATACTACATACTCTGATGGCTTAGAGGTCTTGCAATTTTCAAATGGGCAAATAGGTAAAGAAACTACCCAACCTAACCAACCCACCACATTGTCCATATAGATACTTGTATATGCATATAATAAGCATATTGTCTCAAAACTTTTCAGAGAAGCATTATCCTGATGGCAGGAAAGAGATTACGTTCCCTGATCAAACTATCAAAAACTTGTTTCTGGATGGGCAAGAAGAAAGTATCTTTCCAGATGGTACTATTGTTCGTGTTCAGCGGTAAGCTTTACCTTAAAAGGTACCCTGGACCGTTGTTTGATGAGAAAGTAGTATTTCATAGCTAACGGATACATTTTATAGTGATATTTCTGTCTACTTCTCAGACCTTATGTTCAAATGTACTGTACTGTGAACATGTATTTGCTCCTGATATTTTAAGTATTCCTTTTTTGTAGCTTGCAGGAGACACAGAACAGAGTATCTATGCATGTTTTCTCATGCTTTAATCTGAAAGATTTTCCTGAGTTGTGCGTAATTGCAGAGAACACTTAAGAGTGCCGTTTGGGTGCCTCAAGCAGGTCTAACCTCCAAACATTGAGTTTTACATTTTCCCTGGGCTGCTACAGCATTAGATTTAGTGCAGAGAAAATGAGGTAGATAGATAGACACCTGAAATATAGCAAAGTCATGCTAGTTTCTCAGAAACATGCTTTTGTGTACCAACTAGCAGGGATCTTTAACAAAACAAAAATATAATACCTGTGGAAATCCTGAAGTTCTTCCTTCAGTTAGGCTTGTGTATTTAATGTTTGTCCTGAGAGTCAACTTTAGTTTGTGAATTAAAGTATTTTAAAAAATATTAATAAAAATGTATTTAATGCAGTGATGGAAGCAAAACTATAGAGTTTAATAATGGCCAGCGAGAACTGCACACATCACAGTTCAAGAGACGGGAGTATCCAGATGGCACTGTGAAGACTGTGTATATGAATGGACACCAGGAAACAAAGTATGTCTCTGGGAGAGTAAGAGTAAAGGACAAGGACGGTAATATTATCATGGACACTAAGCTGTAGTTGGTGCAAAAACTACTGGAAGTGTTAGCAGCAAAAATAAATGTACATTTCTGTAAACAAAAAGAAAACCCCCTTTAAACTGAAAGTTGTGTATATGTTGTTTATAATTTTCCTGAAATAAATTTATTTTTCAGTGGATGTTACTCTTTTTTTTTTTTTTTTAATATAAATTCTTCAGTCTTGCCTCCTGTTCTACTTTTAGGAAGCAGTTTATCACAGAATGGTTGAGGTTGGAAGGGACCACTGGAGATCATTTCCCCCCCCCCCCCCCAGAAGGTACTCAAATGAAACTGTTATCCTTTTGAAGATACTTCTAACAAATACTAAGACTTACATGAATGGAAGTGTTCCTGTTTGGAAGTATCTGAAGAAACAACATAGATAGAGTTTTAAAATAATAGCATGTATTGCTAATCAAGGAAGGGATTGACTGCAGGCACTGGTGAACACAGAAAATGGTGTTTGTAGTGAAATAACTTACATTTCACTGGACCTTACTGTCATCCTTCTATTTTCAGTCTATGTGCCGTTCCCCCTCCTGCTATTCCAAACAGGAGGTCAGACTAGCCCTCAAACATACCCAAATAAGGAAACGCAAAGTGGACAGCAACCTTGCCCAAGACTTGAGGATCAAGTAAGCAAGACTGAAGTAAAATACTCATCCCATAGTAACATGGTTTCCCTAGAAGGTGTAAGAGACCTGTTCAAAACCTAGCGTGTTGTAATGAGGGTTCATGCCTTGTCCTCCTTGTTACAGGCAAGGAGTCCTGCACTTAGGTGCTTGTGAAGAAGCAGGGGTGAGTGCTATGAAGATCTGTAACAAAACGACTGAGTAGCTGAAACCAGTTCTGTTTAAAAGGAGCGTCACCTTCCCCTTATACAAGGTTAAGATTTGAATTTTGCTACACTGATTTCCTGTACTGTCTTCCTACCTAATCTAGACAACATTCTCCATGAGGAGACTGCAGAGGCTGAGCTCTATAGTAAAGGATGTACTACACATCCAAAAAACCTTACTGACTATACCAGTAAAAAACCCTAAACTTTCAGATGCATGTTCAGCAAGCTACTGTTTATTCTAACACCTTCCAAATGAATGCTGCATCTCTGGAAGTGGGGAGGAAGTGAAAGGACACACAAAATACATTAATCTGAACTTTACTGAAAACAAAAAACAAAGCACCAATACAAGTGCATTCCAGGAGGGGGCATGGGGCGGGGGGAAGAAAAGAAAAAGCAACAACCCTCCCCGCCCCTGGTTTCCGTTCCTGATTAAGATACTGGTACTGGAGAAGTCTGTCGCCAAAAACACCTGAAACACAAACTAGAGTTACATCACAGGAATATGACTATCACCTTCCCTTCTAAAAGGAGATAACAAACAAGTGTGCCCAGCATTAGCTCTTATATCTATTTAGTGCTCTACATTTATTCCCTCTATTCCTATAAAAAGGATTTCACAAGAGAAAGAGATTTAAGGCTCTAAGTCAAGAATGCCTGAAATGTAAATTGACTTTTCCTATTTCAAGATTCAGAAATCTAGGGAGTATTATCTATAAAAGCAGATCAGAAGAGAGCTTATTAAAGGGAAGGGAAAAGTAGTACACAAAGTAGCGCTGGGCAAAAAGTTTGAGGATCACATCACTATCAGTCCTCAGTATTTTTTGTAGCCACTATATGCTGTGGCTATTTAATTTCATTACATTTTTCCATGTTTGACCAGATGTATGGACATCAGTTAATCATCATGGTATCATGGATCTCAGCCTGCGAACTACTGGCACAGAACATGGAGAGCAAATGCTGATAAGGAACAAATTGTTATGACTGTGGGTAGCAGACATTGCCAATCATTTCCAATTTATCTTTTTCAACGATTAGCAGCAAAAGCTCTTCCTGTTACATTGCCTGAACTTCTCTTTGTTTCAGTTCCTGGTGGTTCTTAAAACTATATACTGTGGGCTTCAGTAATTTGCAATTAAAAAATTTCTCTGCAAAATAACAGCTTTTTGGAATAGTGGGAGTATACACAGCAGGGATCATGGTTAAAAAAAATCCAGTTAAAATGTTTAATATTTATCCTTTAGTGTCCCTGCCCCCACAGGATTTAAACTCATTTTAAAATCAGAAAGCTTGCAAACGTCTAAACAAAACAAAGAAAGCTCTCATGAGTAAAGACATCCAGTTGTAGTAAATCTATATTACAGTGACAATTTAGTCCTTTGCTTAAAACTGCTGATATAATGGCCCTTCATAATGCTATGAATTCGTAGTTCTTATTCACTGTACTTACGCATTACTCATCCAGATCTGCAAATCCCATTTCTATTAGTTTCATATGTACTAGGTTTTGGTCATCTTCAAACAAAGAAATGGTAACCTCTGGTGAAACAGCCTGAAAACCAGGAGTTGACACTTTTCAGAAGCGTGACAAAAAACAGGTTCAAATCTCAAAAGCTAACCAGTATTAAAGTTCACTCTACCAGCTATATTCTCAGCCCAAGTTAGAACTGTGAACATAAAGAATTATTTCTCTTTGTAGCAGAAGGAAACTGGTTTTAAGAAAGAAGAATGCTCAGAAACTTTTCGCTTGTGGGATTAAAAGAAGAGCCACATGATTTTCTCTCTTCATCAGTGGTACCTTCATGGTGAAAGGTTCACTTTTCTTTTTTCCTTCAAATTAATATGGTTCACAGTAAAACAAACACTCAGAAATTATACTAAGACTGCTAATAAGAATTTTGGGCCAAGCAAGAGCTGAAAGACAAAAAAAAAAAAAAAAAAAAAAAAAAAAGGATTTCTCACAAGTATAGAAGCAGAGAGCTGTTTTCCTTCAACACACTCCATCATAGCCCACAATGCTTCCATGCTCCATTCTGGGCAATAAGGAATTCTTTTCTTGTTTTTATCATATACAGGAGGTCTAAATCCAGCCAGCAGAGCTCGTACTGCCTGAACAGGATAATGCAGCAGATGAGAAGGTATCTGACGCAATCTAAAACAAAATGAAACATTTGCCTCGAACTATCTGTCAAGCTAAACCGTTCATAAGGACAGAAGGATAGCTTAATGATTAATGCAGTAAAGCTAAGGTCTAGAAACTGGAATTAGAATAACTGCTCTACAAAAACTTGCTGGTATCATACTGAACAATTCGGTTAGGCCTAGGCTCTCTAGAGTAATTCAGCATGGTAACAGTCAAGAGGCAGACAAGTATCCTACAGAACCCTCAGAGCGTTAGGCACCCCAGCTTCGCTTACAGTGCCTGGGGAGGAGATCCAAGTGCCTGCCACAGATTTGAGTAAGGAATGCAAAATCAAATCATGCAAGGTAACCAGGGGACACAATGCAGGCTCCAAATCTGTTGTGTCTAGAAAACGACAGGGACCTTTGCAGTCAGAAGCGTTCATTCCTCCAAGCATCCTAGTCAAATTACTAAAAAGAGGTAGTTTAATATTATCTGCCACTTCTCTCTCTGTCCATCGAAGAAGCAAGGGGTAGAAGCAGAGCAGGAAGTGCAATCCTGTTTTTAAAAAAAAAAAAAAAAAAAAAAAGCCCTCTCCCCAGCACCCTAGTAGTTTGGGAAGTAGGTACTCGGTTCAAATCTAAATGTTGCTCATGTTACACAAGGGCCTGTAGATACTTCAATGCTCTTGAAAGCAAGTCTCTATGATTAAGTAGTAGTTATACAAATGAAAGAGCTGCAACAGAGAAAATTTAGAGAAGCTTAGGCAACCCAAAAGCCTGAGCGTTTGAGACGCTTACCTGGCGTTTGCGGGCTGAGGAGCAGTTCCCAGACTGGCTCAGCACCAGACAGAACAGGAATTTGATCTTCTCTTTTCCACACAAGCAGCAGGGGGTGTGGCCCACTAAAACCCTTATCTTATTCCCCAGCTGTCTCCTGTGCAGCCTGTACCTTGTTGACATGTGTGCCAAGTAGTCTCACAGGATCAGACGATGCCTGCACCTGCAGGGTTCTGTCCCTATTTTGTGTAAACTTCTCAGGTGCAAAAGCAGATTATAAACCCAAGCCTACTTCACAGGTTGTGAAGCACGTACCCTGAAGATGATGGAGCAGTCAGATATTATCATAATGGGTCACAGAACCCGAGAAAGGGAGGCAGGTACAACCTACCTCTGCAGACAGAAACTCATTTAACCTACCTCTGCAGACAGAAACTCATTTAACCAGCCAACCAGCTTTCTCTCCAACTGAAATTTAATACTGAATTATTATTTATAATATATCTATAATTATATGCACAACTATACAGTATATATAGCTTTATAAGTGAATATTATATACATTAGGTAAGTTTATATATTTATATACTCATATATTTACCTGCTGGCTGGGACAACTGAAAAATTACCATAGTCAACAAATTGAATGAGGACCTTAACAGGGTCAAATTCTTTAACAGCGAGGAGCTTTGCTCTATACCATAAACCATCATTGTATTCAACAAGGCAAGGCATTTCTGTAAAAATAAAAAAAAAAACAACACCCACCAACGTATACTCACAATGCAATGCAAACTGGATGACCTTTAAAATCAGTTTTATTGCATAACTGATACTTCAAACTTTTACTACTTCATATTGCTATTTTATGCTACGCATCCTCCAATTCTCTCGGCACTCCAATTCACAATCATTACTATGCAATTTAAGTCAAGTTTCTGCACCTCAAATGGCAACTGTGAGACTTAACAGAAAATTGCTTGGTAAAGATGGAACCAACCCATTTAACACCTAAACTCTTACTTTGACTCATTCACATATTCCAGTTCGTAAACAGATCAATCTATAAAGAGCTGTCTGATAGAGACAGTCTTGAGGAAAAAAGGCAGATATTGTCTAAAAGCTCACGTAGAATTCTCCTCGTTGGTAGAATCAAGACCTAGCAACAACTAGCTTCCTCACAAAGCTCTAGACCCAGAAGTTTTATATTGCTGTAGGCCTAGCAATTGTGGATAAGAGAATGAAAGTCCTTCTTTCACCTAAATTGAGAAATCCAGAATTGAAGGGAACTCTCTAGGGTTCACGTAATTTTAAGGTTTCGGTTACATGACTTTCTGTACACAAACTTTTGTCTTTTGAGTATTTAGTACCAAGACTGACATAGAGCTTCAGTGAGAGTCACCTTAAGGGAGGAATTTATTATTGTCATAAAAGTATATCAGCAGCTGCAATGTGAACACAGTTCATAAGCGTCATCAGGCATCACAGAAATGAGAGTTCTTTCCATCATCTTCTAGCGGAACCAGACGAGACAGAAGTCTCAATTTCATGCAAAGTAGGAACATATGAGAAGAGTGGGATTATTTCTTACTCTCCAAGTAAACTCTATTTAAAGATGCACAGAAACATAATTATTCCTATTCCACAAAAATAATTTTAGCCTTTTTGTACAACCACATGGAAGAACAGGGGAAATAAACACACTAATATACCTTTTCTGAAGTTTGTTAGAGGAGGAAGAGAATCCACATTTTTATTGCACCACTTCAGGGCTTCATCAAGGCTCTCCAATACAGAGTTGTTGCTGGCATCCCTCTCTGCGTTAGACTGCTTTTTAAGGCTCTTGGAAGGATCAAGGCAAATATATACCTATTCAGAAAAAAGGCTCTCATGTTATAATTTTTGCAGACTTCTTGTAACTTTCAAATTTTATCAGTGATCAAAGAGTATTAGAAAGATACTTGTTCCCATCTTGGGAAGATTCAGCATGGCCTCTCTCCCCTACCTCTTCTTTCCTCAACCTATTACGAATAATTTCACATTTACACCAACATTTTTTCCCAAATAAAAGAGGGTCACTATAACACCACATCTCATAATGTTAAAGAGTAAGAATGCAAGAAATATACATATTAGAGAGCATATCCATATTCAGATATGGATATTCAGAGCTGTGACCAATCAGGATTCCTCCCTTGTGCTACCTGGTAAATATTCGTGCTTCATAATGGCAAACCCAAAGACTAATTTTAAAATTAATGACTGAAGAAACAAACTTTCTGACATTCCATTCACCAAGTTTGTAATTCGGTCATCAGCAGGTCAAGGAAATGAAAGCTTAAACATCACATATAAAATGTAATATTTAGATTTTAGCTTACCTACCCGGAAAGCTTTTCTAACTGGAATTAAAATCTTTATCTTTTTTACACAGCCATTTTAGTATACTATGATATTCCACTAACAGCCCAACGAATGAATGAGTAGATTCTTTTTGTAAGTTACAATCATGACTCACCAGCAGTAAATAAAATTAGCTTTAATTTTCTAATTTTCTATATAATATTTATCAAGCCACAAGTCTATCATGCAACTGCTACTTAAAGCTACAGGAGTCAAAAGCAGGATCTAGCACTTCTCGGCATTCATCCTGATCAAAAGCAAAAGAGTTCAAATCTTTTACACAAAAGGAACCCAAAGTTTTGATTGTACCATTTCTCCAGTAAGAGAGGAAAGAGAACAGACAACCTAAAAGTCCTTCACTAAGGTGAACAAACACTTCTGTCTCGTACGTTCAGAACAGATGAATATGTTCAGTGTACATTGTTTTTGGAGATATATGTTTTTCTTTAAGGAAATTAGCGTGGTAAATTTATGTTAGACCACAATGCTGCATTTAAAACAATCACGTGAGTACCATAAAACCAATTATTTGGTTAACATATTTACCAGAACAACAAACTCTCGAGTAGTTCAACATAACTTAAAAAGACCTTAGATTTTGTGGCACTATCAGCTTCTTACTGCTTCCTGCTTTCAGACTTGATTCAACACTCAAAGTCTGCATATGAATCTTTTAATCAATCAGCATTACATTCAGTTCTTTGTCTAGGAGACTACTAGAGAGAAGTTGTTTGGGTTTGTATTAATAAAAAAAAAAAAAAAAAACCAATGCTGAATCAGTAATCAAAGACAAATAACTCCATTATAATAGCCAGAAAACGTTCACATTTCTATGCACATTCCAGTAATTTAGTTTTTGGAGAATACAGAAAAGTATTGCAATTGTGACAAGTAAAAATCTAATGACCTCTTTTCTTATCATACAAGATGAATAAATACCATAAGTGATTCCAAAAATTCAATTTTTAGGGGAATGTGAAGTATTAATTTCTCTGCTTGCAGGAAGAAAAACTATATTTGAAATATCCTCATTTGTATTAACTAACAGCTGCACTATGCAACCATCAGTATCAAGAAATAAGTAGCATTTTGCAACCTTACTGATGCTTCTTTATCTTGCCTACAACTGTTAGCCATAATTTCGTGTTAACTAGCCTGACAAGACTCTAATATTCCTTTCTACAATATTTGAGACATTTATCAAACATACCTCTCTAGGGGACACAAGATGGGTAACTCTGACAGGAAAAGTATCTCCTGGAACAGGCAGTGATGGCAACGTATACGGAGGCAAAACAGGAACATCTCCTTCAAGTAATTCCTAGACCAAGACAGACTTTAGTCAACCATCACATTTAGTAATAAACTACAAATTGACCTTTTAATCACTTCTGATGAGAGGAATCATCTAATAACGTACACAATGTATCATCGATAGAAAAGAATATGTATTAATTTTTCTTTGGATTGTTATTAGGTTTTAAAACAAGTTTTAGCTAAAAGAACAGAACTATTTAATAAACACTGAAATGGTCCTAATGTGCTGACATGCTAACTTCTTTGCTACTAATGCAAAAATGACTGAAATATCTATTCCTTTTAAAGAGATAAAGTACTTAGAAAGAAAACTTAGAATACTTAGGAAGAAAAACTAAAGTAAAAGCAATTAACTAGCATAGATTAACCTGAATGCCCCATTTTCCTGCAGCTCACCAGAGAAAAAAATTGTATCTTTGGCGAAAGACAGAGTAATTTAACTTCTTATCCACAAGAATTATCACTCCTTTTAAAACATAACAGATTTTGCGAAGTACAGATAGGTATTGTTTCACTAACATAACATGCTGCAATGTATCTGCTTCTAGCACCAGATACTTCCCAGTTTCAGTTCTACATGCCATTAACTCATTTGGTTCACAACAAAATAAACCTTAGTGCATTAAATGATGTCCTTATAATGATGTGTCTGCACAGCACACAGCTCAGCTGGGTCCTAGCTCATGACTACAGCTCCTAATCTCTCTGGTACTTTAATACAACACATTACAAAAGTTACCAATCTCTCCAAAATAAAGGATGTCTTTATGTATCTATTTAATGAACAGACTTCATTACATCCAGAACTTGATTCAGAAAAATAAAGAAACATGAAAGCAACCAGAAAACATATAACTGCAAAATGAACCAATAAATTCCAACCTGTATTTTTTGTAGCACCTGACACGGGAGAGAATACAAGAATCTTTATGTTCCACAGCCTTAACAGGAAAAAGTACCTGTTCTATCGAAAATATTCTATCCTAATAGTTAAAGAAAGACTTGATTAATGATGTACTACTAGTAAAGAAAGATGTCTGAACAGCCCCTTGTTTGGCTGTATTCTAGATACATACACCAAACTAAAGAGCAGAATTCTGCAAAACGCTCAAACACTGTGACAGGCAATCTGATTACAACTGACTGCAAACAATCAACTGAAATTTCAGCTTGTTCCCAACAGTGCACTGCAGCTAGGTCAGGTGGATACCTATCTCAGTCAGCTCTTGTGTACGTTTTTGAAAGAAAGAACTGCATCAGTAGTCTTGCCGTTATTATTGTTAGCAATCTTTTCTTATGGTCAATAGATCAGTTACTGTTATCTATTACTGTTATCTGCTGTTTTCTACTATCAGTCTACCGTTAATCTACCATACTTTGGCATAGACGGTCCGGTTTTGGAGAGCAACGCTAAAGGACGTCTACCAGTTCCACCAAGACACATTTAAGAGTCACCTATGCCAAACAGTTGTTCCCCATCCTTTCTGCCTTTGTATCTCATCTTTAAAAATGTAAAAATGGCCTATATTAACTGCTCTTTATTATGTTTGGAAAGGCACAGCAGAAATTATACAATATAATTTACACATTGCAAAATTCAGTATACTTAGGCAACTCAGGAGATCAAATACTCTCACCTTTCAGCATGAAAAAAATTAATTCAAAGTAAGTGGTAGGCTTCAGTGCAGTGTGTTATGTTGTACTTCTGCAACATATAAAAAGCTTTGTTTATGAACAGCCTACCTGACCCTACCCAGCAATGTGAGGCATTTAAAGATATTTTTAAGATCATGAAGGCTGAAGAGATATCCTGGCAAGTCTTAAACCCTGCATTTCCCTGGAAAGGACAGGGTATCTAGTCTTTACGCTCATATTACCAAAAGGAAAGCATAAATGCCTTCTAGGAGTTCGCAGAATGCTTTTCCACTAGTCCTGCTGCACTGATGTCAACATCAGAGAGACAGCATGTCTTCCTGATGTCAAAGATGGTGGGACTTAAGACCCGCACAGCTGGCCTTTAACTTATGTTCATAATCATTTGACATTTCCCCTCCAAATAGGCTTGTCTTGTTGCACTCTTGACAGGGAAGCAACAACGTAGGGTATCTGGCAGGTCTTTTAGTTATACAGATCATTGGTTTTAGAGGAAATTAACTGCCTATTGAAAAATGGGGAATAGGGACAGGACAAGTCAGCCTTCATGCAGTTTAAGTGCTAAATCATACAGAAATCTCAGTGCTTGAATCTGTAATGAAGCATGCCGTACAGCACCATCAACAACACTATTTGCTCTCCTCATTTAGGATGAAAATCCATGCCAATGGCTACAGTATCAGTGCCTGAGAAATCTGCCCTCTTTATGCTGCTGCTGCTTCTGCCTGAATGGTAACACTGGACTGAAAGATTTCTCTCTCTGCTTGAAAAGATAGTGATCTCTGTCTAGAAACGTTGACAAAATCTGGGACAGCTCCTGGTGATGCTGGAAGCGTTCAGATTGGCAAGTCAGTAACAACAAAGATGGCTTTGCATCAAGTCTTCTCAGCACTGTCTTTGGTGTAATTTAGAAGGCAGATGACCTTGGCTTATATAGCTGACTGACTAGTCAAAACAAAACAAAAAAAAAAAAAAAAAAAGGTCTTGTCACCTCAAGGGGGAATTGAGAAAGTATGGCCATTTGCTCAGACAAAGATATAGCAGCAATGTGTTAATCAACTTGAGAAAGAATAAAGCTTAAACTGTAAGTTTCAAGTACCCCACAGTAAAGGCGTTTGTCTGGAATTCAGTTAAAGATATAAGTAGTCGATGTAAGGAATTTTGAATTGATTTTGGTTCAGACGGATGGAAACAGCTTGCAGCCAACTGCTGTAGAAAAAGTAGTTCTAAATATCTGTGAAAAAAAGCTTTTGTTAGTCAAGCCTGAGCTAAGAACGAGCAGATTAAACCCTTGCCTGTCAAATGAAGCAAGTCACCCAAGCCTTAATATGTGAGCACAAGGAAGCCTATGGCTACCTGGTTCTGACTCACAGTCACATAAAAACACCCCTCTCCTCCCCCACAAACCACAGTGACTCTCAAAACAATCCAAACAAAAAAAAATACCACAGTATAGCGGTCTTACGTATATATATGTGTACTTAGAATGAGATCCGTTGTTGTAAGCTCATCCAGAACCCTTGGGGTTCAGATGCCCTCTCCAATATCCTGCTGCCTATTAAGGAGCTTTCTGCGTGAGGATGGAGCTAGGATTATCATACAGTAACTAGCACCTGATAACACTACAGTCTTTAACTGACCTATGCAGCTCAACAGAAGGGTGCCTCAAGGCAGCAGAATAGCGGCCCTGCACAAGCAGCTTAGTACCGCTATTAACAGAACTACAACAGCCACGGGAATGGAACACAGCACTTACCAAACCACTTACCTAAAAACACAGATCTGAAGTAATGAAATAAAGTCACAAAACTATAAAGTAGTAAAATACATAATGATTATGCTTTATATAACAACCACTTCCTTTAGTCAATGTAGAATATTGTCTGGCCTTGTTTAGCCTCTACAACTAAACCCAGAGAGAGGTATTATCCACCTGAAATTTAAGTGTACCTGATCTGAACGAGCTAGGTCAGAAAGAAACAGCAGTCCCTTACCGAAGTCACGAAGAAATAGCCTTTCCAATAATTTGTGTTTAAATGCTTTTCTGACACTAACTGCTAATCTGTTCAAGTGATAAAAATATTACTGTATTATCATCCTTCTTAAAGTAAGTTTTAGATGAGCACAGAAAATAATTACACTTTAAACAGAAGCGCAGACAAAACTCTGTTTTCAGAAAGGAGCTCAAGAACAAACTCTTGGCAATTCACCATTCCATACAATTTTAACAACACATTGTATCTATACTTTTTATGCTAGGGAGCTGTGTATTTAGTCTTACTGCTATTTACATTGCAAAACTGTATAGAAACATAAAAAGAAATAACAAATCAGCAGAGATCACAACAAGCAACCGAGTATGCTTTTTTAATTTCAGAACAATTACAACAGCAAAAAAAAAAAAAAAAAAAAAGAAAAGAAAACTCACCAGCTTTGACATGTCCTGACAACCTTCAACAAGACAGTACTTTTGGTACGCCATGAGGTAAGAAAGTGACATTCCATCAATATACAGGCTGATGGACAATTTGCCCCATGGATTATCTGGTAGTTCCTACTTGCACAAGACAAAATAAGATTGTAACAGTAAAAGTGTGACTGAGGTTTTAAAAACAACGGCCAGAAAATTCAAACCTGTGGTTCCTATAGGTGCCATAACGATAGGTATGGTACGATACTTTTTGGACCATATAGTAACCATAGGTATCATTAACTGTAGGTACCGTTAGGTACCATTAAGGAGACAAAACCAGTAAGAATGGCTAGTAAGATTAATTACGACACAAATTGGAGTATGACTGCACGTATCTCCGGAACGGCAGTGATGACTACCCAGTCTAACACCGAAACATTCTCTCATGCTTGCTCCCTCAAAGTTAAACCCTCTTCTTTCACAATTTATCATCATAAACTAAATTACCTGAAATCACAAGTTTTCAGGAGACAGATATTCATGTTTCCCTATAGCATAATATATTAATTTAAGCAAGCCCATACCTATTTTCCCCCAATTTTAACCAGTTAAAATTGGATTCTGAAGAATTTCTAATGTAAGTGGCTTGTAGATTGCAAATTGGCCGATTCGGTGACACAGAATACAAACAATAGCAAAAAGCTTTAACACTTTTAAAGGACACATCTAAGGCCTGATATCTATGACAAAGGTAAAGTCAAAGGAGAAATAACTTCAGCCTTTGAGCCCCCTTCCCCCTCAAGGGCAGTATAAAGATTGAGGAGCAGATTAAACATTTTGTCCAGGAAATCTATTTATTGTTACACTACTTGATCTAGTATTCATAATGTAAGTTTAAAAAAAAAAAAAAGGCAAAAAGAAGAAGAAAAATGGCAAGACAGTAAGGATCATTCTTCATCTATGAAAGAATTAAGCTACCTGAACATGTATTTCAACCTCTTCATCAGTAAGTAGCTCTTGAAGGAGATCTATTGCATCCTGCTGCCAAAAATTTCCAATCTATTTGGTGAGAGGAAAAGACAAACCCCCAAAACAGTAAGATGCTAACAAGGAATACTCTTTTATTCTTAAAACTGTAAGATGAAAATATGTGCTTGTCATTGAAAAATTTAACACTGAAAACACACATCACTAATTTGATTTGTCTACAGCAAACAATCCACGATTTGGTACATTGGACCTTACTGTTTGACAAAGCTGATTAGCAATTCTTAAATTTGAAGACATTGAGAAAGAGGTGCTACTTGCCAAGCCTAACTATTACTATATACATAATCATGCGTACAATTACATGAAAACATAAACCAAACATACAGAATTACACTTGAAGATAACAGAGAGCAGAAAACACACGATACTTCAAATGTTTTCCTTGCAATATCTGTCTCCCAACCTGTAGGCCCGTAATCCCATCTTTCTTAACCGATCAACTACAGTGGTTATAGCAACAAGTAACAATTTTCCTTAAAATAATCTAGCAGTTTTGTTAACTTAAATTCAAACTGGCATTTTTTTAATGTAAGTAAGGTGTGATAAAACGTGAAGATGCTACTTAGGTATCAACTACTTACTGAGATTATTAGCAATAAACTCTAAAACAATTCAGGCGTATTAGTTGAACCTAACAGAGTGTTTCCTGCACAGCTGGAGGTCAGAATGATAGAAACACTTTTGTAGGACATCAAGATTTACATTTTTCTGGGCATTTTGTATCAAGAAACACAGTCCACACGTCTTGTTGCTGCTACCGTAAAAGCAGCAGTCACTTCAGAACACCACCCTGCCAGCTAGTGCTGTGTCCTCGCTAACATTTCATTCTCAAGTAGTCTTTCTCCTGTTTTTGAAATACAGTCGCTTCATAAAGCAATCTGGCATTTTCTGCCTAAAGACTGCTTTGCTGAAATGATCCTGATCAGCTATTGTCTGAGTTCTCATAGATTTGTCTGCAAACACAAGCAAAAATACCAGGAAATACCCACAAATAACTCTCAACCTTTATAAGACTAAAAAGCGTATCAGTTTGAAAACTACTAGAAAGACTTCACGTTTAGCGTTACTCACTGGTACTGTCTTGTAGAGCTGACATGGTATGCAAAATGGAGGAATATCAGTATATAGGGCAGTTGGATACAGATGACACTGGGGGATTTTCTCAATAGAACCGCGGTCTATGTACTGCACCTACATGAAAAAATGGTTTCCAAAAATAATTCCTTTTTTTTTTTTTTTTTTTAAATCAAGTTTTTCATAGAAAGGGTTCATTTACAGAATTGATTTTTCTGGAGAAATAAAATGGTTTGCTGCTATGTATGAGATATGACAAAGCAGAAATGAGGAGGGAATTAAAGAATTGGTACGGATTAGAAGTCCAGCCTCTGAACTTACCCTCCAAAAGATCCTACCTTATGCGCAAAAAGCTACAGTAGTTTAACACTAATATGTGAAGGAAATACTGATTTTGTGAACG
This sequence comes from Struthio camelus, assembly GCF_040807025.1. Taxonomy (NCBI): domain Eukaryota; kingdom Metazoa; phylum Chordata; class Aves; order Struthioniformes; family Struthionidae; genus Struthio; species Struthio camelus. Next base: position 204,335,402 of record NC_090942.1, read on the forward strand.
GGGGAGTGTCAGACTTAGAAACTTGCATTCAGAGAGCACAACCAGACTCAAGAGGTTAGGTAAGACTACCTGCTAATAAAAAAAAAAGTTGTTTTTTGTACCTGAGCAGCAGAAAGAGCTAAAACAGATAATGACTGCTTATAGGGTAGTGGTGGTGGTGGTGGTGGAGGGGGTGGGGGGAAGCTAAACCAAAATACTTTCAAGGCATTCCACATATGATCACAATGAAAGTTTTTTTTTTTTTTTTTCAAAAGGGATTACTTAGAGGTGATCAAGAGTGTTTGTTTTTTCTATTTAGGATCATTTATCATCAACAGAAGAACTACAGAAAAATTATGACAAATGAAATAGGCAGACAGAATTCCCCTTTAAAATAAATGTAAAATCAGAACAGAAAATGATTATAGTTTTAAGCAGAATGAGTATCTGGACAGTCAGGTCATTCATATGACAAAAGGAATGATCACAATTTTTTTTTTAAACACATACAGGTGCACACATGCATGCATGCACACATACATATATGCAAGATCTATAATCAAACTTACCTGGAGTGTACCACCACCAAGTTCTGTAACTTTACCTCGATACCACATGGTATCTGACCCTCTTATAACACAAGCCTCTCCCTTCTTCCAACAGTAGGGTTCCAGAAGACCAAGGCATTTGAAGTTACATTGTATTTCAGTCATCAATTTGTTGAGCTCATTTGCTGAAAAAGAGTTTTGTAAGTGTAAATTTAAAACAGTCTAAAACATACTAGCGCAAATTTTAATCACCTGAAGGACAGCAGACTCGGATGAAGATATGTATAATGATAAAAGTACTTGGGCCACTCCAACAAACGTTTCTCAACACTGGTGCGATTAGGTTGGTTCGACTCCTAGTATTAGCAAACAAGTTATTACTTGAACAAGAATTTAGTTGTATAGGCAATAGTGAAGCCATCGGTAATTCTGGATTTGAATCTCTGAAAAGAAGGATCTAAAAGTTTTGCAACTGACATCTTGACAGCAGTAATGCACGAGTCTCTGACAACAGCAGCCATCACCAAGACAACAGATGCCCAAAGACAGCCACGAGGCAACACAAGACAGGTTTCCAGAAAACCTTCTTCTGATATGGGTATAGGCTACAGCAACTACCACAAGAGCAATACAGTCTTGGGTGGGAGGGATTACTGTATTTTTTTCAAATCTTTATGATATGATTTAATAGTTAGATATATTTATAGAGTAGAGTGAAAGAAAGATTGCTTTCATAGCAAAACGTTCTTCTGCAGCACAATGCATTATCAAGGTACAGAAGACGTGGCATCTGTCAGATGAAACTGTGCTCTTTTCGAACATTTTGAAATAGAAAATGTAAAGACATACAAAATCTATTATACTAAAAAAGAAAACTAGGCACTGAGCTCACACTGAAGACAGAAAAAAAAAGTGATACTCAAGAACTAACCTAGCTTTTGAGAATGCATAAGATGTATGATGATTATAACTAAAACGTATCACAATCTCAACACTACAAAATAAAGCACTTGCTGCTCTACCCAATACTGCTCAGAAAAGCAAGGCAAGTAACTTGCTTGCCTGAGTGTTTTGGGTTTCCTGATTTATTGTTGGGAGTGGATGGACAGAACAGTTTATTTTGATCTTTTTAAAAGCAAGTCATCACCTTGTGGGGATTTTTTTTTTCTTTTTTCCAAAAGCCGTTGAATTTCTACATAGTTGGACAAAAGCAAGCAGACAAAAAGCATGCGCACGCACACACATACACACAAGCCAAAGTCCTCAGCATATCTAAAGAACAGCACTCCCAAACAGGAATCTTAGAGAAGAATGTTTTGACATTACCACAGTTATTGGATTCATAAACACAGATATGTTTCCTTTATGAAATCTTACCTAATGACACTGGTATCACATAAATAGTTCCATCATGTCCAACACAACTTACTACAGCTTGAAAAATTTTCATTCCAGGTATAACAGGAGGTTTATATACTTCATCCACTCCTGCCTGAAGCAGTGGTTTCTCTGTGTTGTTTGATTCATGCTCTCTCTCAGAAACGGTGACGTCCTTCTCTGGAGCAGGACTGTTTAGTGAACATGAAGTTTCTGAATTACAATCATCTGATTGCGAGTTCTCTTGTTCTAAAGGTACTTTGAGAGGTTCCTTGGGGACTGGGCCAGCTGCATCAGCTTTATCAGTTCTAGCAGATTCAATCAAATCATATCAACTTATCAAAAGATGAACAACTTGAAAAGTGGAAAAGAAGAAAGTAACAAGTAAAAAGAAAAAAACAACAAACCACAGAGACGGCAAATGGTTGTTAAAATACTGTCAGACATCTCATGCACTGACTTAAAGAACTGAAACATGCAATGAATACAATATTTTACTCAAGTAAGTCCACTTAAAATGGTGTTTTGTTTCTATGTATGCTGTAGAGGACAACTCAAGTTTTCCTTTTACTTATCAGCTTACCACAATTTGAATCTGAGTCTGAAAGAATATAAAAGTGTCCGAACCTTCTGTTTCTAAAAGCCAAACCCTTTTTAATAAGATGTTCTGAAATATCAATGAATTGTCCTGCTTCATCTTTGCAAAGAATTTTCACAGGCAACGGACAAACCACATCACTTTCCTGGTAAAAAAATCAGAGCCATACAACATGTTACAATACACATTTTCTCTGAACTACTGGCATATTTTTCGCTTTATTTGTACTGACTATAAATAAGACTCTGTTGAACAACTTATGTCAGATCAGAAGATGCAAAATTTACTTAATTTGTATTACAGTTCCCATCATCTAACCAACTGTTCTAAATATGACATGGGGAAAACAAACAAACAAACAAAAAAAAACGACCGGACTAAAACCTTGCTTCTTCCCTTAGCTGTTCTCTTTGAAAGAACTGCTAAATACTTGTTTTCCTCTACCAGGAACATTAAATCCACTCATAGGTAACCTTGCTCATCAGCGCTTTTATTTCCAGACACACTGTAAAACATCATGATGTAGCAGCTGCAAACAAATACTGAACAAATCACATCCTCATAATAATTAAGTTTTGTTTACTGATGGAAGAAGTCTATCATAAATGATGTTCTTACAGCACTGGACCTAAAACGGACCTGTTATTTCAGTTTCTGAGGCTTGAAAACTAGTACAGTAGCTGCTGACGTTAATTCTCACCAAGAACGTTAGCATCTTGCTGAAAAGCTCATCTGTCCATAAGAGATATCACCACCCAGGGAACCCAAGTATTTTGAAACTATGCTTCAGTAACTAGGTATATGCCAGATTTTCTTTTCACATTGTGTAGCCAAGCTCTAATGCTCCAACGAGTAACAAAAATCAAGTAGAAAAAAAAGAAAGCATTTTTTCCATTATAGCAAACAGCAACCTGAAGTTCCATTCATATCGTTTGAAGAATGAAAGTATTTTGCAAAATTAAATTAATGGAAAAACAACCTAACAGAAATTTCATGAATACTGCAGTTTTTAATTACAAACCTGTATAATTATTTTTGCTTGTGCCCCAGTTAGGTAATAGGATACACATTCACACACTGTTGCTGTCCACTGCATGCTTCCACCTGTTGGTCTGACAGGAAACAAATTAAGATGTCCTTTAGCACAGGAGAACTGGGCTTTACTGACCATATTCTAAGCTTACATGGAAAACCTACCCTTTATTAAGGCTCCAATGTTTTTTGAAATTGCCTGTACTGCCAGTGAAAAAAGACAATCTGTATTACAGCTAACAGTAAAAAGAAATGGTTATTTGGCTCTGGATCGCTATGACAGGAAGAATTCACAAATATGAAAATAAACTTTCAAATTCTGGGAGGATCGTGAATTCTATAAGTAAGTTTTAAGAGAACCATGGAAAATCTTAGTTCACTTGCAAATTGGGCGTTCTATATTCATTTAGGGAACAGGTATTGTAACATGCTTGTTTTTCTTTCCAGTATAGACAGCACACAAACAAATACAACAGTCAACAGTTCTCTATCTCTTTTCTATAGTCTGGAAAAGAGAGACCTCCGCTTTATTTTCATGAGATCCAATTCATCTTAAGTTCCGTGTCAAAGAAAAAAGCATTCAGGGAAATCAGGAAATCCTATGCCATCTGTTCAGTGTTTTATAATTCATCCTACGCAAATTTTTTTCTTTCTGTTTCAAAGTTTGTGCTTTACTGGGACGTAGCGTAACCCTAGGAAAAAGCCTTTTCAAAAAATGACAGCTGTCACCCAATTTCTTCTTTACACAAAGAGCAAACCATATCTAGCTCTCAGGTCATCAGTGCTAACCCAAGAAAATAGTAAATTATGTCGATTACTAGGTTTCTGATACTGCTATTTCAATATAAGGGAAAGGCTACCTTATATCTACCAAGGAACATTCTATTGCTAATGTTCTCATTCTCTGCATATTTTCCTCAAGTTTTCTTAGACAGCTGACATCCACTGTTTTTACAGCTCCGGAATCATACAACATTACCTGTTACAGACAGGAAACACAATGAAACAAACAAAAAAAAAACCCTCTTAACATTATCTGCAATAAATGATATTCAATGCCTGCTTGAATAGATAAAACAAAATATAGACAAATATTATAGCAGCATTCATAATGGAGTGAAGTTAGCAAGTGAATGTCACGCAAAGATTGCCACCAGCCTCTGCACTGAAGTACTTCATACAACACAAATGACAACCACAGAGTACTGAGAGGCTGAAACACACAAAATGTGTTCAGAGAGGGTTAAACAAATTCACAGAGAATAAGTTTGCCAGGTTACCAAACAGGACAGTAGAGTTGTACCTTCAAGTCCGAAATGTCACAACTCTCACTGCTGGAAACTGGGCAACTATGGAAGAAGAAAGTCACTCTGTATCTGCCTTCATATTATAAGCTTTCCCTAAGCATCTACTATAGATGCTATTGAAAACAGACTACTGGGATTAATGGATCTTTGTCTGACCCAGTAGAGTAGCTTCTTGTGCAACAGGAAGAAGAATGAACCAGCAGAACTGCTGGCCTGAAAAGCCAAATCCAAGCCCTCTTCAGTCAGGTAAGATTAGCACCGATGTTTACACTCCTTGCAATCATGACACTGACATTATCTAAAAATATCGCTTTTCTCAAGTACGTGAGCACCTGGAACGGTAAGGGCAATAACATGGGCCCACTGTTCACTGAAAGAGAACCATAATACAGAAGGGCATATTTGGGATCCCAAAAGCTCAGTTGGAAACATCTTGACTCCTATTAAGATAACTACTTTAAGAAAACAAACAAAACCAAACAATAACAACAATCACCACCACCACCTAAATACTTCACTAGGCACTTTTACTGCTGGCGGTACTAAGAATCTCCTTCCCCTTCATGGACACACATGCCAGTCCTCCCCTGCAAAATAACTAACCCTGCCCAATAAGCTGCCCAAAGAGGAAAGAAGAAAAAAAAGAAAAAAAAAAAGAAAGGAAAAGAAATTCAAGCAAAAGCTTCAAGAAACTGTTTCAAAAGGTAGGCCACTAAAAACATAGCAGGAAACGCAGACAAAGACCTAGCTTACTATGCACAAAGTAAAAGAACACCAAAGGAAACAACGAAGCTTTGCTAAGAAATCAGATGGCAGCAAAGTGACAAAATTCCTAAGGTGATGTCCAACAGACAAGAAAATGCTATCTAAGGAGAGCTGGATGTAAAAAGCACAGGAAAATAACATATATGACTGACAACGCAATAGCTGATGTGCACCTACTGGAGTGTACATTTGGAACTTAATAATAGTGACACCTTCTGCAGTTCTCCTTGTAGGACTGTGCACGCATCTAAGCGGCTATTTGAAAAAAGAAACTTCTTTTCCCCTACGTTGGTTATGTTGGTGCATATAAATTTGCAAACCCAGAAACGCTGAAACAGCTTTTTTCCCCACTTCCTAAACAGTAACAGATATCCTAGCCTGAATTGCTACTATTATTTCATCTATGTCTATACTAGAGCTTTGTCGAACTATACCATGAACAACAACAATCTCTTTCAAACCTTTAAGGCCTGAAAGAAATTTAAGCACAGTCAAACAGAAATATAGGATCATTGAGGTTGGAAGGAACCTCTAGAGATCACCTAGTCCAACTTCCTTGCTCAAAGCAGGGTCAACTACAGTACGGGTTGCTCTGGGCTGTGTTCAGTCAGGTTTTGAGTATCGCCAAGGATGGAAACTACAACTTCTCTAAGCAATCCACTCACTACCAGCATTAAATCAACTTTACGGGAAAGAAGTTTTTATCTTGAAACACAGTTTCCTATATTTCAGTTTGTGCCTATTTGCCTCTTCTCCAGTCCCTGGGCACCACTGAGAACAGTCTGGCTCTGTTTTCTTTACTCCTTCCCATCATGTATTTATACACAATGGTAAGATCCCCACCTGAACCTTCTCTCCTCCAAGCTAAACAGTCCCAGCTCTAAGCCTCTCTTCCTATGACAGATGTGCCTGTCCCTTAGTCACCTTCAGGACTCTTTGTTGCTAAAGAGAAACAATCGTAATCAAGACGTGGATTACCTGTATGACTAAAAAGCCACTCTTACTTTTGAGTTAAGTAGTTATCTACTCATCAAATGCCTGTTCCCTATGCTCCTTTTCAAGTGAGTACAACAAAATGCACACTTAAAGCAGCACTGTGTGATAGATGTAACACTTTAGCCAGTAACTTATTTGGCACAGCGCATCAAAATCAGCTAGAGTTCAAGGAACAACGTTAACTAGAAGTGTTCCTGTGGTGGTGGACTTAGTTCAATCAACCCTCTCTCTCTCAGCAAGGATCATTAGGCTTGGCCAACTGCCAACTCGAGGATCATACTGCATCTGAAATCTGAGCCAAGCTGTTAGACTACAGCTTGGAAATCTGTGCCATGTTGCACTGTGTACTGTAAACACACACAAAGTCTATCTCGTGAGCCTTCCCGAACTATCAAGGGCCCTGCTAAATACATTTTGAGTTTTGTTAAGATAGTAGTATTCCTTACAGCAAGGTATAATGTAACTGAAAATAAACTCTGCACAAAAGTATAAGGCTATATGAGAAAACATTAACACAAAAACAGGAACTGAAGATTTGTGATTATTTTCTCGATGAATCTTTAAAAACTTTATAAATAAAAGTATGAATCTTCTTATGATAACGTTTACCTCTGCAGTTGTTTCAGAGACAATTCTGTTTATCTGACCTCTTTGCCACTGTTGCCAGTCTTGTACATAAGCAGCACAATGCATACCAGTTTCCCATTTCACAGACTCTGGCTGTGATTCTTCATAGACAGTAGCCATCTTCTCCTGTAATCTAACATTCAAAAATACATTTTTCCAATAGTGAGATTTTACCCAACGAGTAAAGGATTTATTTCGTTAATTACTGCTCAGCTGGCATACAGAAGATTTTAATAACTGTTTAATAGACACTTATTATTGTAGCCTTTCCTTATGGCACGTCAGAAATACATGAAATGGAGCTTCATAACAGATGCAATCCAATTAGAATTGCTGAATTAATCTGAGCGGCCCTGACTCTTCTGTGTGGCAGTATCTGACTGATACTCTTTATTATTTTCTCTTGACAATGTGAGAGAACGTGAGCCTCATTTAGCGCCCTGGCTAATTTAACGGGACTCCAGGTCAGTACATGCAAGGAAGTAAAAACCAAAGGAGAAATAAGAGGCAGAAAATAAGTAACTTGCACTAAACAATGATATTTATATTTGTCTCCAAGTAGTATTACTTAAAGTTTGTCTTTCAAGTACCAAAGGAAGGTTGGCATATTATATTCAGAAGTTGCTTTCAAGCTTGCCTAAGAGCGTATTAGAATCATGGAAAAAGAAATAAATTGACTAAAGTTCTGTGACTTAGGATGCTGGTATTATTTAATCAGACTTCAAACGAAGGAATGGAGAAGAGACTAACGAGCAGAAAGATTTAGTCTTACAGGACACCACAACGTAGTGCAAATCTGTCTTTTGTTCCTCTACTTCCCTCAAAGCAAGACAATTCAACAGAATTCAGAACAGTGCCCCGCTGCCAAATGCCATCTGAAACAGATTTTTCTAACCATATTTCTTCATCAATTTTTAGTAAGAGTGCCTTAACTCTAGACAAGTTCTTTGAATTAAAGTACCTTTTCAGTAAACTTTCTGATGACAGCCATTGTACAAAAATTTTGCTAGGGGACACAACATGACTAATTCTCACTTGTAGCTCTTTCTTCGAAAGTGATCTGAAATCCACTTCCTCCAGAAGTTCCAGGTTTACGGGATTTAAATTTTCCAGGGTTTCGGGAATTTCTTCTAGAGGAGCATCCCATATTTCACTGGGCCCTATAGCAGTACTTTCAATATATCTGTAAGGAATGTCAAATAATTAGGATTGAAAGTTTACATGTTATCAAAGTGAAAAGAAGTTCTATGATTGTTAATTCCAACATGATAGGGGAAGAAGGAAAAAGTGAAGCACAAGTAACCTGGGAAAGCAGAAAAAAATCCAAAAGTCAAAACCATTTTAAAATGCTGCATCTGAAGCAGTCATGATAGTAATTTATTTTCATTCTCCTTCAGTAGGTACTGTAGCATATTCTACTGTCAGAGGAGAGTACTAAGCAATATAGGCTGCCAGAGAGAAGTAAACCTGGTAAGAATGGGACCGCTTGCCTGGCTTAAAAGACATCAAATTACTAGTGTCAAGTTTCTGGAACGCTATATTGCCTTCGAGTGAAATTTGCAACATTCTCCTTCCAAGATGTGTGAATATCCCTTTCAGAAGTAAACATTTAGTCAGTGAAACATTTATCCTTCTAGCATTCCCTGAAGTTATGTGTAGAAATACAGTGCAACATCCTAGAGTCAGCTCCTTCCTAGTTAGAGTACAAAATGAGGTATAGCCACATTAATACCTTAATGCAAACGTACTTAAATTGTGTGAACTGGATAGAATAAAGCACAACAGTAATCAAGACCTGGTCGATACCTATCAATTCATTTTATTGAGTGTCAAAATGAACTGTGCTAACTAGAGACAGGAGAGATTACAGCTTGAAAGTCATCTATCAGTGCTTCCTGGAAATCTCAGACTAAATCTGACAGCGAGCATGAGTTTAACTGCTCGCCATTTCTGGGCCTCTGGGAAGAAACTCCCTTTTATTTCCCCCTCAGAGATCCACCTTACCTCTTCCTTCAACTGAAGCAAACAAACTACTCTCAGAGAGAAAATTCTGGAACGTTTAAGTGTTGAATCAATCACTATGTACCGCTATACGATTATTTATGCAACTCTTCCTGACACAGGTATCTGGAAATCATTGAGTAAACAGCTAACTTTGAGAACCAGGTAAGAAATGAACACGATAGCGCATAAATATGCTTGGTTTGTGTACAACTAGTCTGAACTACGAAATGGGCTCTGTACAGAGGCAATCTGCCACACAGAGCTCTCACAAATGAAAGACACGTCACATGTCTTATATGCCCTCTCTCTAGTAACTCCAGTATAGCATTATCATTGCAGATCCGTTAGAAGAACAATCGGTTTGGAACGAGCTTCAGACTTCAAGGTTTCCTTCTTGAATTCCGTACGTGCCACCTTCCATTCCAAAGTAAGAGTAAGGTTACTGGTGTTTGCCACCACGTGCAATTACTGTCACTTCTCAGCGAGTAAGCCTCCCTGGAGCGCTGTGCTCACCTAGTCATATTGCCTCATACGTGCTTAGAGCTGGCCTGGGTATCCCTAAACAGTACTACATGTGGAAGGGTAAGCATATCCCAAATGCAATTCCAGCTGTTCTAACAGTAAGTTTAAGTTATTCTTCCATCTCTTTCCTTCTTGCGCATGCCTGTCTTCACAAATAGGAAGTTCAGTGAGAAGAAGAGAAAATGCAATAAATGAGCTATGGAGCGCTAGAGAGATCTATGCACGCTGGAAAACAACAGAAACTACAAATAAAAGAACTGGAACCTCATTCCAGCTAAAAGGATTGGAAAAAAAAATCCACACTACTTAAATTGTAAGCGTTACACAGTGACTTATATAAAAGCAACATATTCATTTGTCTGCAGGCCACAGGCAGACATCTAAGTATAGCTGAGTTGCAACAGAAGATATCCTAGTGACAACAACAGAACATTTCAATTTGGCTTTGAAGGTTTAATAAAGCTGCCTGACTTCACAAGGTGTAAACAAAATTGTAAGCAGTACAAAAAAAAAAAAAGAGTATTACTAGAGCGTAGTTATATTCCTGAATTAAGACAGGAAAAATCTATCCATTTACTTCTGAAAAAAAAACCCAAAACATCTATTTCTATTCCTCAGCAGAAATTCAGTTTTCCCTTCTCAAAATAAAACTTTCTATTTAACAATCTTTTCATTCAGATCAGTAATAACAAGTTATTAATAAAAAAAACTGATTTTCATGCATATAATCCATGGGTTATTTGTTGAAGATAGCGAGGTAGATGCAGCAGCTTTATCTCCTCATCTCCCCCAGCAGGCTTCCCAACTTTTCTCGTTTCGTCTGTCACCTTCCCAATAGTCCCTGTAGCTCTGATTCCTCATTGCCAATTATGTGAGTGTTTGTTTTCAAGTCACAGTACTTCCAAGGAGATGATGTATCTCAGGTGCAGGTTACACTTTAAAAATGATATTTATTTTCTTACCATGAGGGAATGGAGCCTTATAACAACCAGTTTGGAAAGATTTGATACTTTGTGAGTATGATGCAGAAGTTTCATCTCCAACTTTTGAATCAAATAAGTTTCAAAACTATCATGTCAATCAACATTTAGTTTTTAGACAATTAAATTATGCTGAACAGCAGTGTTACATAGACTGTTACTTATTTCAGGTGATGAACGCGTGACAAGTGGGCTAAACTTCCTCACTTCCTCCAGGCTCAAGATCAGTGCATCCCTCTGAGGAAGAAGCCCAGCAAAGCGGGCAGGAGACCTGCATGGAGGAGCAAGGAACTCCTGGCAAAACTCCAGCAGAAGAAGGAAGTACACAGAATGTGGAAAAGGGGACAGGCCACTTGGGAGGAATACAGGGACGTTGTCAGAGCGTGCAGGGATGCGACAAGGAAGGCTAAGGCCCAGTTGGAATTAGATCTGGCAAGGGATGTCAAGGACAACAAGAAGGGCTTCTACAAATACTTCAATAGCAAAAGGAAGACTAGGGAAAACGTCAGCCCGCTGCTGAAAGGGGCGGGTGCCCTGGTGACAAAGGATACAGAGAAGGCAGAGTTACTGAATGCTGCCTTTGCTTCAGTCTTCACTGCTAAGGCCAGTCCTGAGGAATTCCAGACCTTGGAGAAAAGAGAGGAAGGCTGGAGAAAGGAAGACTCTCCCTTGGTGGAGGAGGATCAGGTTAGAGATCTTTTGTCCAAACCTGACATCCATAAATCCATGGGCCCCGATGGGATGCACCCACGAGTGCTGAGGGAGCTGGCGGGTGTTATTGCTAGGCCACTCTCCATCATCTTGGAAAGGTCCTGGAGATCAGGAGAGGTGCCTGAGGACAGGAAGAAAGCCAATGTCACCCCAGTCTTCCAAAAGGGCAAGAAGGAGGAGCCAGGAAACGACAGGCCTGTCAGCCTCACCTCCATCCCTGCAAAGCTGATGAAACAGCTCCTCCTGAAGGTCCTCACTAAGCATCTGGAGGACAAGAAGGTGATCCGGAGTAGTCACCATGGATTCACCCAAGGGAAATCATGCTTGACCAATCTGATAGCCTTCTATGATGGAATGACTGGCTGGGTAGATGAAGGGAGAGCAGTGGATGTTGTCTACCTGGACTTGAGCAAGGCTTTGGACACTGTCTCCCATCACATCCTCCTAGGTAAGCTCAGGAAGTGTGGGCTAGACGAGTGGACAGGGAGGTGGATTGAGAACTGGCTGCATGGCAGAGTTTAGAGGGTTGTGGTGAACGGCGCAGAGTCAAGTTGGAGGCCTGTGGCTAGTGGTGTCCCCCAGGGGGCAGTCCTGGGTCCAGTCTTGTTCAATGTATTCATCAATGACCTGGAGGAAGGGACAGAGTGCACCCTCAGCAAGTTGACTGATGATAACAAACTGGGGGGAGAGGCTAACACACCAGAAGACTGTGCTGCCATTCAGAGGGAGCTGGAGAGGCTGGAGAGGTGGGCGGAGAGGAACCTCCTGAAGGTCAACAAAGGCAAGTGCAAGGTCCTGCACCTCGGGAGGAATAACCCCATGCAGCAGTACAGGCTGGGGGTTGACCTGTTGGAAAGCAGCTCTGCAGAGAAGGACCTGGAAGTGCTGGTGGACAACAAATTGAGCATGAGCCAGCAGTGTGCCCTTGTGGCCAAGAAGGCCAATGGTATCCTGGGGTGCATTAGGCAGAGTGTTGCCAGCAGGTGGAGGGAGGGGATCCTCCCCTTCTACTCAGCCCTGGGGAGGCCTCACCTGGAGTGCTGGGCCCAGTGCTGGGCTCCCCAGGACAAGAGAGACATGGCACTCCTGGAGAGAGTCCAGTGGAGGGCTACCAAGATGATTAGAGGGCTGGAGCATCTCTCCTAGGAAGAAAGACTGCAAGAGCTGGGCCTGTTCAGCCTGGAGAAGAGAAGATTGAGAGGGGATCTCATCAACGTGTACAAGTATCTGAAAGGGGAGTGTCAAGAGGATGAGGCCAGCCTCTTCTCCGTGGTGCCCAGCAACAGGACAAGAGGCAACGGGCAGAAACTGAACCACAGGCAGTTCCACCTGAACCTGAGAAAAAACTTCTTCACTGTGAGGGTGACAGAGCATTGGAACAGGTTGCCCAGAGAGGTAGTGGAGTCTCCTTCGCTGGAGATATTCAAAAGCCGTCTGGATGTGATCCTGGGCAATATGCTCTAGGTGACCCTGCTTGAGCAGGGAGGTTGGACTAGATGATCTCCCGAGGTCCCTTCCAACCTAAACCATTCTGTGATTCTGTGAAACCAGCCCTTTAAGGTGAAATACTAAAGCCCATAGTTTTGCTACACAAATTCCAGTATTTCCAGATACTTTATATTATGCGCAGCATATTTACCCAGGTATGTAGGATGCTAGTTCTTCTTTAACTAATTGGCAGTTAATACTAGAGCATCTTCCAGGAACAGCAGAGGAATCAAAGAGTTCAACAGATAAAGAGTTATTTTCTAAAATTTCTGTGAATGAAGAATATAAACATAATTAGCACCAATCAATGCTAGTAAAAGGACTGTTAATGGCTCTGGAGACAAGGTAAATAGTTAGGAAGAGGCTGAACTTCGTAAAATTTTATCTGATTTATAAAATAATTTGATCTTGAGTATCAGTAGTCTAGAGGCTTAACTTTGCACACCTCTATAAAATTTAAAGATATCAATTATGGTATGAACATCTTGTTTATTCACTATATTTATGTACAAAAAACAACTGCTGCATGTAATTTCATTTATTAGATGGGTCATCATTCCACAGCTGTAGAAAAATAACAACCTACATATTAACAATAAATGGAGTGAGGAAAAGAACTACTAAGGCACATGTGTGTTATTGAACTTCATTTCTGGGGGATGTTTAAGAGCAGCAGTAGTCACATTCATATCTCTCAACGAAGTCAGGGAGACTGAAGGACGATCAGCACCCTTAGAAACAAGCCACTTTTAATAAACCAATTAATACTGGTGTGGCCTGTAGCAGAAAAGATAGAAATAGCTTTTTGTCAGAGGTTGTATCTGTTACATCTCCTCCAGTTCCTTTTATGTTTGGATATTCTCATTCCAGGCTACCTGTCACAAGTATGAATGTAAATACTATTTATGAATGTAAATACTATTTAAGATATGAAAGCGCACATTTTTATTTTTGAATTAATTAAAGAATATTTAAATAAAGACTGATACACTCTTGATAACTTACTAACAACCGAACATAGCATAAATTTATCTTCAGTCATTTCTTCAAACCTTTCCTTGGCTGCTCTGGTCCACTCACTTGCTCCTTTATAAGGCTCAATGTAAGCCAGCTTGCTCCTGATTGCCTAAAGAATAATTCAAATTACATATCTACCATCACAAATTACATATCAAGACTATCCCTTTACAGCCAAATCACAGCCTTTGTTGCACGCCCGTGCAGGACAGCCAGACAGCATGACCTTGGCTTGTTTCCACGTTATGAGCCCTTGATCTGATTTAAGATGTTCTCCACGTGGTCTCTTCACAGCCTGCAGCAGGGCAAGAACCTCAAATTCAGATTATGTTCTCACTGAAATAGAAAGAGCTTTACTCCTCCCTGACTCCCTTTATGTTTAGGTATAGAACTGGCTGCAAAAGTCAAGAATGACTACTGCAGAAAGGTGAAAAAGAAAACCCTCATCTGGTTTTGCTGATCTGAATGTAATATACAGACTCAAACCATCGAAGGTTAAACGCGATTATACCACTATATAAGTCTGAAAGACTACAAACAGACAACTCAACTCCACAGTAACTATGTCAGAAAATTCCCGACAAAGTTTGGAAAGGTATTAATTAGGATACACAAAAAAGACACACAGGAAACCAAATAAAATGAAGTACTTTGAAATAAAGATGTAAAAAAAAAATTATATATACATATATCTGTAGTGTGTATGTGTATATATATATATATATATAAAAAAATCTTGTTTTAAATAAATTGTCAGGTCAAAAGTAAGAAGAGTAGCAAGAACAGTAGCAGAAGAGTGTCTTGTGGGGGACAAGAGAGAAAAGAAATAGAGTAATACGAGTATTTTGTACAGATATTCTTAGGATACAAGCAGTCAGGAACAGGAAAATGAGGTGGGCTGACGAGTTAAGACAACCTTTGAAAAAAAAGGGGCCATGGATGCTAAGGCCAACTCACATTACGCAGCTCTGCCCTTTCAAGTCTTGGCAAGAATTCTGCACTACCCACGTGTGTTAAAATGGCTGTAAAATGGCCTGAAAGAAGTCCAACTATTCTTGCAACAATCTAACTCAAATTTCTTACCAAAGAACCTGCATTTGAGGCAATACAATATATGATCATGTGATGAAGATTTGTCAATGCTTACACGCAACAGGATAGACTTGCAAAAGCAACCTCAACTCTGATACCTTCTTACCTCCAGAACACTTAATTTTGCAGTCTTGCGTTCATTCATATTTCAAACCCTTCAGAATTTTAAACCCTTCATAAATTATTCTTTTTGAAAAATGAGAAGGTATGAAAATATAGCAATACATAAGCACACCGAGTCCTGGAGATCTTTCTGCTACTTGAATTTAAAGAACTAATAGCAATAGAAAGTTATTTCTTATGCAAATCTCAGGTTTAAACACATCGCCAAAGTGTTTCATAGTAAACTACAGATAACAGAACAACACTGAAATTTGACAGCTGACTGGTTCAGGGTTTTGTAAATCATTCTCCAGCAGCTATATATCCTTCTGCTCCTGTACTCTTTAGTTCTTTCTCCTTTACGCTGAAAGTGAGGAGACTGAGCACTGTGCGTGACAAACTCCTAACAGATTTTTCTGATATATACTTGGCCAATAATAAACAATCAATTGGAAAGGTGGGATAATGCACATCAAGTCAACGCCCTTATTCATTAATCAGTCTGACAGGAAGCATCACACTGCAACTGCAAGAACCCTTTACTATTTTCAGTGCTTTTCTTCTCCCTTGCTGGCAAAAACAGCCTAATGATTTTGGCTGAAACTTTCCCCAGAAAGATCTGTTCAAAATATAAGCAAGTAAAGCCCATTTTCAGTAAGTGGTATTGGTTAACCTTAGTTGTAATAATCACTATTTGTGGTGCCTACAGGTTTTTAAAAAAAAAAAAAAATTAGTTTCGAGTAATTATAGTTGCCAACTAGAACCATCTAGTGCACAGCTGAAAAAACATATTTTTTCTGCTTATGTGTATTTTGGACAAAAAAATACTTTGCCATTTCCTTTCCCGTTCAGATCTTCCCCTTGTCCAAAATACTTCTGCAAGTTAAGAAAACCCCAAACTCAAAATGCCTTTAAAAAAACCCCCACAAAAACAAAAACAAAGCACCCTCAAAGAGCATTATTAGATCACTGTTTGAAAGCTAAGGAACGTAAAAATTAATTAGGCTATCTATGGAATAGGAGAAAGTATTAAAAAAAAATAAAAAAATAAAAAACCCCACCCTAGATTTCTAGATTTCATTCAAAACTGAGTAACACCACAAAATCACAGTTTTTAACTT
Organism: Struthio camelus; assembly: GCF_040807025.1. Taxonomy (NCBI): domain Eukaryota; kingdom Metazoa; phylum Chordata; class Aves; order Struthioniformes; family Struthionidae; genus Struthio; species Struthio camelus. The sequence continues at coordinate 204,351,668 of NC_090942.1, forward strand.
GCACCCAAAACACATTTCAAATGCCTCATCGTAAATCCATCTGAAAAGAAACTGTAAATAACCTCTTACTTGCTTTTTATTTACTTCAGAATGTGCACAATCTTCCCTTTCCCCTTACATCCCTTGAGAGTCTATTTTCAATGTTTATTATGGGACAGCAGTAACTCACCTTTTCTGGAAAGCTCAAAAATTCCTTTCTAACTTTGCATATGTCTTTAAGAGTTATCCTAGCGACGTTACCAAAATCAACATATTTTACCACAACTTCCTGATGACTTGGCAGCCCTTCAAGAAAAACAACCCACAAACCATAACATTAGACCAGCTTTGAAGTTACTAAAACAGAGAATAAATATTGGATACAAGTTAAACAAAGTGTCCCAGTTTCAAAGCAAAATCCACATTTACACCCTGTAAGCATGAAAGGTCACATTTTGAAATATTTTATAACCCAATTCAAAACTACATTCTTTAAAAGCCAGCTCTGTGGGATTCCTGAAATGATAAAAAGTTAACATTTTGGTCTGCTACCATCTTGTCATTTTATGAGAGAGACATTGACCTGTTAAATACATGCCAAGTATACAAGAAAGCCCACACACAGGCTTGTGAAATACACCACACTACTCATAATGGCAACTCAAGATGTCACCACAGTTCTCATTTAAAAAAAAAAAAAAAACACACACTTTTGGAATTGCTACAGGTATAACGGGTTGCTACCTATCCCTGGAATTTAAGTGCTGCGGGAATTTCGTTTGATTCTCTTCTACACAGGTTACACTCAGAGACTGGATACAGAAGATAGATTTGTACATTGAAATTGTAATAAGTAAAATGATATTATTAACAAAAATTATATAATGGAATTTCAATAGCACATAGAAAATAAAAAGTACTGGCTCTAAGTTCTTTATATATTATATACATACATACATCTATATATATGTATGTAAAACAATCCATTAATAGCAAAATAAGAGAATGTAACATCTACTAGTGTGATGAAATTTATGAAGCTAGCTGTTGCTATAAAAATTCCCAATAATCACTGTTTGTTATTATTCATATCCAGTGTGCGACTCTGATATAGTGCCATTACAACTTGACATTTTAGTGGGGGGGGGGGGGGGGGGGAAGGAGGGAGAATATCAATACTTCACCTATAATCTGTGCTCTGCACCAAATTCCATCTTTGTATTTTGCAATACAGGCTTGCCCTTCAACTGGACAGACAATTTCCAAATCTTCCCTATCCTCATGTTTGTATATCTCCTCAATTTTCTTTGGAAGAGCTAAAAAGTCCAGGCTATCCATCTAAAAAAAAGAAAAACAAACCTCCTCTAATACACATACATTGGGCTAAGAACATTCTGTATTTTCGTAATAACTTTTTTAAACGGATGTTTTATCTAGTAGTGCACTTCCTTGTCATCTTCTAAAACTGAGTGGTAGTTATGACATGTAAAGTGAATTAAAGAGCCTAACAATTAACATTGCCCTGTTCAATCATCACACTAAACAGTAAGACTACGTAACCACATAGGAATTAAGCATTTAACAAAACTGTGACCAAAAATTAAGTTTTTAGAAATTTGCTGAAAATTAACAGAAACTTGAGGTCATTTAGTGTGGATTCTAAATAGTTCAACATTTAGATAAAATTCTGTACAAATATTTCAATATAACTTGTTTCTAAACTTACCAATTGGAGATAGAAATCACTAGGACTATTAACATGACAGACTACAACAGAGACTTCTGCTGTTTCTTGTGGTATTTTAGGTGGACTATACTGCAAGACTACATTCTTTTCTAACTCACTGGGAAGCTGTGATCTAAACCTGAAATAAACAAAAAGATTTTGAATAAATTCTGCCAAAATTAACTAAGCAGGAAGCCTTTCATATCCAGATGTGAAATTTCCCACTAAAAATGCAAAACAGTCTCTTAAAATTAAGATGATCCACATTTGCACGAATAGTTTGAACTTCCCTTCTTGCAGTCTGTGCAAACAATTTTCTCTACTCTAGTGCTTCTCCCTTCACAAATGTACCACAGCAGCTGGTCTTAAAACAGATTCTGTCATTTGGAAAGCAGTACTATGCATTTAAATTGTTTAAAAAAATTAAAGCAAAAGGCTGGAACTCATTACATTGACAAAACCATTTTGAGATTTCCTTTCTTTCACTTACGAGAAAGAGAGTGACTACCAGAGGAACAAAGACACAGTAAATTATTTCTCACTGATCTCTCCAAAATGAGTAAATATTTACAAATATAAATAAATAAGCTGCTCTGCGTGCAGCAGAATGAACCTGAATTTCTTACAGATTTGCATACCATACCCCTGCACCCAAATGCCAAATCAAATACCCGTGTTCTTCTCTCTCTCTCCACCTGTGGGCCTCCACTGATCCCTCCAGAGCAGCTCTCTCTTCTGTCCTGATGCCAAAAACTAGCTCCCCTCCCAGCCCATCTTTAGTTCTCTTATTTGCTGAGCTACGTGTATCAGGTCACGCGCTAGTTCACAGCCACATGCGTTGACTTAGCCTGGTTGTCACCAGCCAAACCAAACAGATAAAGGCCGATTTGTGCATGCTTTTCTGTTGGTGGGGGGCACTAACAGTTTCGCCCTTCACCTTCTTGCTATTAATCTCGCCAAACCTATACAGGAACTTAATTTCTGTCATTTTCTAAAATGAGTTAAGATCTGTTATCCAAATAAAGCCTCGAGTAGTGAAAATGAATACGCAACAATGTTTATTAGGAAAGGTGTAAAAAGTTAGGTTCATGTATTTCTGAAGATTTAATCTGAACCACAGCAAAAACAATTTACTTGGTAAACTTCTTCACTTTAAAAGTATTATGCAATTATCATTGATGGCATAAGAGCATAAACGAAAAGGAAAACACATACCTTGCTAAGTCTAAAAAAACTAACGCATCCTTGAGAGACACTGGCATGTTACTGCTTATTTTGTTGGATGGAGGTTTTTTCAGATCAACAATGAGCACACCATCCTCCTCTCTAAATATGCTCATTAAAACAACTTTATTATTTACCATTTTTAAAAATTCTGTCTTTGCTTCCTGTCCCCAACCTTCACTCTGTTAAGCAGAAACAAAAAAGTTATTCAAGAGGTATGGGACTTCCAGATCACGGACCAGAGGGAGGGGGAGCACATTAGCACCTATACAGGTGAAATACTGAACCTACTTCAGAGCCCTATTAGATTGTCTAGTCCATAGCTTGGACAGCACAAGACAGTATTCTTTGTAATGGGTTTACGAATTATTTTAACTGTATAAAATTGAGTCAGAGCAAAGGGTTGTATTTTGTACCATCCTTTCCTTAAACTAAATACTCAAAATTTCAACCGTTCTAATCTTCCTGATAGACAGACTAGAATTGTCACATGCAGTTTCATCTCACTGCTTACATTTTTGCTCTCCTAAGCTGTCTGAAAGTTTAGTCTTTTCCCCTTTGTATCCTTAAACAAATGTACAACGTACTATAGTTGTTCACTCAACTTACACGTTCCTTCTCTCCGCAACGCCCTTTGTGCCCTTTTATCTACCTTGCAACGGCTTGTCTAAATTTAATTCTCTTGCATCAAATGAATGCATTTCTCATGTGGTACTTCACATCTGTGGTTTCTAGGTTTGAAAATCCAAGCCCACACAGGTGGACGTTTTATCCATAACCGTGAAGACTGTTCCAGATCTGTCCTTTTTAAAGCTATTTCAGATAATATCAGACTAGTAAAAGATACCAGCAGTTATATTGCCAGAAATATACAGCTGTATTGAATATATGCATTCACCTGTGAATGTCGCAAAAATAAAAATAACCCAGTAAATAAGAGAGAACACTGGAAGAAAAAAGCTGCAATTTATGTCCTTTCCTAGGGGAATAAAGGCTGAAAGATTTTTTTATTTCGTTTTATACTAAACGAAGAAAATGAAAAGACACTTTTCAATATAGGGCACAAGATTTTAAGTAATAAAGGACAGCCCCAACAGGCTCCCTGGAAAATTAAAGCCATTATTTCGCTATTTGGATTATTTTTGAAAGCTGCTATTTGCATGAAGCTATCAGACAGCCATAACATAAGAACATCAGTTCTATCATTTGTCTTTGAACTCAACAAAACAACATCTCTAGAAAAAAAGTACTGAGATTTGAACCTGCAGTGTAACGCTGTAAACACTGAGGTTTTTTAAAGACAGGCGTCTGTAAGCTTGTCTGCTTTCCAACTAAAGCAATACCAATCATCTTTTAAGAGAGCTGATTTAATATATTTATATACACTCTATTCTCCTCTTGGGGTTTTTCTGTTTATCCTAGAAGAAGATTATTGTAAATGATGTATTCAAAATTCTTTAACATGCATTCTCAGCAGAAAAAAAATCTCACAAAATAGCAGAAACAGCTTTTACTTACTGCATTTTTGGGAACAATATCCTTCAATGAACACAGTACTGCTAAAGGAGGAATAGCTGCAAGTTGTGCCTCAATATGCTGATCAGGCTTTCTTACAAACAAACAAACGTCATCTGCGTCAATAATTTGCAAAGTAGTAGTTTCAGGCCTTTCAACAGGAACGTATCTATTGCTAGTGGGAACAAAAGCAGCACTAGTTTGAAAGAGCAAAACCAAACATTATTCAATAAAGTGGCATAACGTCATGAGACTAAAACAGATCTAGAAAGTTCAGTGCCTGAATAAAATGCATTTCTTGTTCTTAAACATTCAGGACTCACCTGTTACCTTTCGGCAACATAAGTTTAACTTAAAACATTTTAACATGTGAAGGTTAGCTCATTTGTGTATTTATATACACCTCCACTTGTCCTGTGAGAGACACGTTATGCAAAGAATACCAGTATCATCCGGATATCTGGTTATCAGCTTGTGTGAAACTTATTTACTAATTAAGGATTCATTGCTTAGTAAAGATGCTCTTGAGAAAGAACAGTCAAAGGACAACAACTGCAGACAAACAACACTCTCTGTAAACATACCTTGAAAAAATTAGAACTTCAGAACTCCCCAAATCTATCAGGAACACTTCCATCACTGCAATATCACAAACTTTGTATCTTACTGGACTACAAGGCTTCCTCACATTTTTAGTTGTTAGGGGAACTAGTTCGGTGATAGTTCCACGGCACCACGTTCCAGTTTCTTTGCTCTTAATAAAAGTTCTAGCACCTACAGAAAAGTAAATGCAAACCAGACTAAATTCAGAATTTACAGATACCCTGCATTTTAAGCACTGCTATTACAGTTCTAATGGTCCACTGTTTTCACTCTTTTGCACAGGTAAAAAGAGTGCTACCTCTACAATAAAGAGGACAAAGACATTAAAAACCTTGTCTTGATATCCAGTAGAAGTTCTCTCCCCACATTCACTTACACAATGTCTGTACAGCTAGGAAATGGTTGGCTTGCATTAAAAAATATTTCTGGTAAACTCTCTATACCTATTACTGAAACACTCAAACCCACGAAAGCCTAGTTTATTTGCAAAGAGTTCAGTCAAGTTCACATAAAAAAAGATCCTTTATGAAAAAGAGCTTAAAAACTTCTGCAGTGATCTGAACCAGGAAAACTATTGTACATTGAACATTTAGCGATCCACAGAACAGGTGACCTCAGCAGGCACAGGCCTGTGCTGTGCTGCACAGAACCCTTGGTCGCAGAATCAGCTGGGCCAGCTAACTAATGGAGGAGCCTGTTGGCAGCTTCCGCTTGGCACCAGTGATTATACCACCTGTGTCCTAGTCAGAGCTCTAAAAGTGAAGCAACATGTTCTCATGTGAACATCCTTTTGCTTGACAGTATGAATGCAGTTGTTTTCCTCTAAGAAAAACCTGCAAGACCTCTAAAGACTGAAAAGCTGGTGAACCTCACCATGGACAGGATCTACGCAGTACGCCATGTCCCGATCGAGAAGTCTGCCCGATTCTTTATCATCTTGGACTTCCCCCATCAGAAGGGATACAAGATTTTAATTGCTAATCTTGTATTCCACTTCTGTCTCTGAATATTCTGATTAAGCGTAGTACTATATTGTAAAGATCTGAATGGTCATTTTTTCTTACTGAAATCTGGAAAGAACCAGCACCTGTTTCATACACAACCAGCCCAACATCAGAACATTTAGAACTAAATATTCCACAAGTTCCACACTTCTGCGCAGCATAATCTAGCTCAAATTTAGTCTCCAAATTTTGCAAAAAATGTATTACTAGAATAGAAGTACTGACACGTTCCAAGGTAATATTCAACTTCTATATCATAATCTGAGTAGACAGTATTTTTATCCGTTTTCTAAATACCTTCTAGAAGCGAGTACTAAGGAAGAAATACTGCAAGATGGCTATTTTAAGCTAATGTAGGCCTTTAGAAATGACTAATTTACCTAGTTCCAAAACATCTGAAGGTGAGAGGTAGGAACTCATACTACGACAAAAGTTCTTCAATTTCTTCTCCAGAAAAACTGCTACTTTCTTCTGTGAGTATCTCCGAACATAGAAGTGGCATGGATTTATAACGTGGCTTACAAACACTAGTTCTGTCGAGCCTGAACAAGACATAAACAGATGTCAAACACAGCCCAAGTGACACCAATAGATACTATTACACACATATGATTAGGTTTACGCTGCATCAGCCATGATGACGCTTCTCATTAGCTCAACTAGTTTAATCTCACAGCAGTCTGCTCCCACTTGTTTCAAACTAACTACCGTGTTTAATCTTCTGATTATATCCTCTCTTTTGAGCAAAGAGCAAGATCTACCTACCTCCCTTGAGCCACCTTACAAAACAAAAAGCTCACTGTCTCACTGCCTATAAAGTAGGCTCCTGAACTACGGCGGGTAATTCATAGCTTGTATTCTATTTAAGCCGAGAAGCAAGAAAGCAAATTAGAGAGCTTAAGTGAAACATCTACCTTTAAAAATTGGAATTATAAACACTTTTGCATAGTTATTCAGTGCTATTGCATGAAGACCAAGAAACATCCAAAAGCTAGCTAACAGACAACCCTCCAAAAAAAGGTACTTTTCACTAAGCATCCATATTATTTGTACTGCATGTATCTCCCTTGATTTGGGATCCAAAATGTGGGGGTCCTCTTTTGAAGCTAGTCACCGCGGTAGATGGGTCAGAAGGGTTCAGAAGTTCAATGTCTCAATTCCTACAGAAGTATTTTAAACCACAAAGCTTTCTGCAAAGCATCAACACTGCAAGGCTGCTGCAACCTGTACTAGATCCCGTGTCAGATCTAAGTGACCGACCTGGACAAAGCAGACAGATTTGCAGCATCCTACAGCATAATTATCTTTGTGCTCATCTCTGAACTAGTACTGACCGTGCGCAGAAGACGGCATAAAATATTTGGCACTCAAGGCATTCTGAGCATGTACACAAGACCGTGCTTGGGAGCTTAGGAAACTGAGGTTAAGATTATTCTTAGGCATCTCCAGTGGTTAAGATGGTGTCCGAGTATGTAAGTCTAAATGACTCCTAAGATTTAAGCTACAGGTATACACAAACTCTTCCGGCTCACCCCTGCTGGAGGCCACCATCTCCAATGATCTGCTGATTCAGGTAGTCTGTCTTAAGTAAACTAGGAAAAGCATGTATTAACAGCTTCTTCAATAGATCAGTAGAATCTGATATCTCCAGCACAAGAGACAGTGACAGGAGCTGTGGCAGTTCTGGATCACTGGATCCAGATGGATCCGCAAAAGATGGCTGAAGTCTGTTTGCATTTAGGCAGTACAAATATGTTTCTTAAAATAATCTCCACCCTACCCCCCACAACAAACCACAAATGCCTGAAAAGGATTTGAAAGATTTATCAAAAATGCATTTGTCTGATAACTAACCCTACTAGCAGGAGGGAATGAAAGACTTGTTCCATCATACTTTAAATCACAGTTTCCATAATCCAAAAAGAGCTAATATTGGACAAAATATGTAGTTTGGCATACTGCTGACAAATACAGTCACAGCACGATCATTCTATCACTCTTATCAATGAACAACTGTTCCAAGCACTGCACAAATTTTGCCTACAGAATCTGTGGAGGAAATAAGTTACTTCCTCAAATTACGCTCTCCCTTTCATACTCGTGTTTACTCATAATTCAGAATCTCAAACAGGTGGAGGGAGAATAAGACAATAGTTCAAAATTCAGTGTATAGGTTACTGACCTACAAATTGGGTTGCACTGGCCACTGACAGCACTGGTATTATTAGGTCAAATATTTACCAGTTGTTGAGAAACACTACCAACGTCGAGTTTCTGAAAGTTGCCTGGGAATTCCTGTATTGCAACTTCACATTAAGCGGTTTTATGGCAAATCAAAGACTGTACCTACATTAGCAAGGAGTGCACAACAATGAGTGGATTTGCACAGCAAACAGCTGGTGTCAAGAAAGACATCCACACTATAAGCACCTCGCAGACTAGTTTTATCTGGAAGGAATTCAGTTTACACGTCCTAAGACTGCTCCTACAGATGAGCCAAAACATGCTAACTAGGAAAGATCAGGGTATCTGCTTCATAATACATTCCTAATCCCAACTAGAATGCTAACGTATGTGTTCAACTCTCTAACTAATTTCAGTGCCTTCTCTAACAGCTCCTTAGAAAATGGCTCTCTTCAACATCAGGTCTTAGTCACGCCCAGTTAAATTAAAAAATTGCAACAAGCAACTACCACCACAAACTAAACATTTACCAGAAAGGAAAACCACTAACCGACTTTGTGTTCAAAAGGTGTTTTCTTCTTGAAGAGTTTCTTCCTCTGTTCATCTTCAGGACGTTCTTTAGGAAGTTCTGTTTGTTTATTGTTTTAAAAGAAGTTTAATGAATTAGGTTAGTTAATGTATCTATACATATAGGCAAATACAGTAAAGAAATTATGGATTCTGTAAAGGGTACTGAGGAGGAAAAAAATTTTCATACCTGAAATAGACGCACACTCAGTGAAACATGCATATGGCCAGCCCATGTGCTAATTCCAAGATTAACCAAATTACCATAAAAAACGTAAGATTCAGGACATGCAAAACTTTTATTACATTCCAGTTTGAAAGAATTTTGTTCTGACAGAAAACATGTTGTGAAGTCCACTGGAATTTTGGAATAAGCTATTTTAGACAGCTGTACCTAAGCTCTGAAATTTACATTACGTAAATTTCTTTCTGTGAATGAAATCTGAATTGATCATCAATTCTCCAGGTTATCCTTTTATTTTCTCTAAAAACAGGTACTGCGTGAGCTGTTTAGTATGCTAGTACCTCATTTATTCTCAAAAACAGCCACGGATGATTATGAAATTGATTCAGCTACTTTGAGGCTCATACAACTTGAGAACATCTAACTTCCCCAAAGCATTCTTGAACTTATTCTTCCCCTATTCTGAGCTCATCTGTGGTGCTCAATGGCACTGCTGAAAAGTAAGATAATCGGACATCACCAATATTTCTTGTGTTATGGTATGGTGATAAAGCTCAAGTATTTGTCCTCAAGGTGGAGAGGTATAAACCAGTACTCTGGTTCCAAAGGGAGAATTTTGGTTATTCATACTAGCGTTTTAGCTTGAAGGTGCAAGGATGTAATTTTATTAAGAACAACACTTTGAAGTGACTACCACAGAAGTATTTTCCTAGTGATACAAACATATATCTAGAGGTAAAAGCAAGAACACAATTTAATAGCGTACAACGTCCTGAGAAGATTCCTGAAAAAGAAAAGGAGACACAAAAACGAAACTGGGAATAAGCACTGGATCAACACCAATGCAGGGAGCCCTTATCACTCCTGCTTTGGCATGGTAAAGCTGATGAAGGCAACAGACAGTCAATTTCATGTAATTCTACTATTACACCATTAAGAAGAGTTGTCAGAGTGCAGGGAAAACAAAGCTTATGTTTCCATTTCTGAAACCTTCGAGGAATATGATGAGTTGAACAGATCATTGCTGTTCTGCTGTGGAGGAGCATGCCTTTGTGTATTTCAGAAGAGAATGTTTGAGAAAGGTAAGCCTCAAAGAAATGATGAAGAGGATATTTTCTTCTCGAGTTTCTCTTTCCAGGTCTAGGTTCAGAGAAAGTCATCTTGGTCACCAGTAACTGTATTTCTGAACGTGAACCTTTTATCCTCAGTAAGCTTATACCTGGCAATCTTACACTCTGGAATTCAAGCCTAACCCCCAAAAGATTAAGCCCCCAACAGGTAAAACAATCTTTTTTGCTCTTTTACCTAGCCTAGAACATGAAGGACCTGCATTCAGCACATATTCAATGCTCCTCCATCTAATAGGGTCCTGTAATTAAATGCCTAGTTCCTTTCTTCAAGGGTCAAATTTCTCTGCCTGCTGCGTTTGTCCAACTCCAGTAGTGAGGCTAGTGTCAGGGCCCTGAAGTTTAAACTTTTTACAACAACAAACATACTCACTGCCCTGTTTCTCCTGACTATTGAAGAGAGCTTGACAACACCAAGTTCTAAGCAAAGTGGTCTGAAAGAAGACACGCTACCATGCCTGAACAGAAGCAGAAATTAAGGCCAGGCAAGTGATGCAGCATAGTCTAAACACGAAGCAAAGAAACAAAATGGAACTCCAACCACTAATAAGATTGATCAATAAAGAAAAATCAAGTTTCAAAAGTGGTCATAAAGTCAGAGCTACGGTCTACCAGCAAAACTTTGTCATTTACTAGTGGCAAATGAAAGGAACTGTGTTAGGTCCTTGATGCAGACCAAAAGGAAGAACAGGTAATCTGCTGTGCAGGAACTGCCCAGGCAGTCCCCAAACTTGAGCACGTGATATACATATCTCTCACTCTCTCTCTCTCTCTCTCTCTCTCTCTATATATATATGTACTTAGAATGGAATATATGTATATTCCATGTGTAAAAGCACTTGGAGAAACACGTTGGCTTGCCAACATTGAATTTTGTGAACCATTACCGTTTGTTATTCAACGTCAACAATTCTTTGTATAGTCTTGGTAAAAAAGCTGAAATAGAGTTAGCGGAAAGAGAGCTGCAGGCAGCATGAATACAAAATAATTTAAAAACTAAGATGTTAAGGTCAGTTGAACAGCAATGGAAGATTAACTAGCTTATGATGCATGCCTCTGTAAAATTCAGAAGTTGTTTAAAAAAGGAAAGTACAGTATTGGTAGGGAAATCTGGTAATTTCCTAAAAGGCAATTTGAAAATAAAAACAGATTCTAAGACTTCAGCTAAATAGAGCCTTAGACACCTCCAAAAATGGAGGTTCCACAACATCTCTTGGCAAACTGCGTCAGTGTTAGATCACCCTCAGGGTAAAATTTTTTTCCTAAGTAATTTTCCATCTTCCAACTTGTGTCTGTTGCCTCTTCTCCTATCAGTGTACCTCCTAGAAAAGTCTGACTCCAACTTCTCTCTATACACCAAACAGATAGCTGTAGACAGCCATAAAGTTCCCCTTTATGCCTCCTCCTCTTAAGGTTGAGGCCAAGTTCCTTCATCCTTTTCTCACACTTCATGTGCTCCAGCCCCCAGTCAGCTTAACTGACTCTGCTGGAACGTGCTCCAGTAGACCTGTGACTTTCAGTACTGCAGGGTCCAAAACTGGACACAGCACCCCAATGCAGTCTCACAGAGCCTAAGATCACTTCCATGGACCTGCTAGCTACACTCTACTAACATAGTCCAGAGAAGAACTGAGAAGCTGAAGAACTTACTGTTGTTGCTAGTTAAGGTAAGATAACGCTAGAAACTCCAGGAAGGATTGTAACAACTAAGATAGTCAGAGAGACTTATCCAAGACGACACAGAAACTTATGATGACACCCACTTCAGAAAAGTTGTAAGAAAGTTCTCACTAAGCTAAGCTAAGGGAAGAAAAAAAAAGAAACTACAGAAGTCCAAAGCAAGAGAGAGTGGAATGTAGGAGTCATGAAAGAGCCTGTACGAGTGCCGAGTTTGACTACAAACATGCTATTGATAAAGGACATGACGACTGACAACTCAATATTGAAAGCATCAGGTGTTAAGCAACTTACCTTCCTCATCATCTTCAATTATTTCTTCTATTATGACATCAGGGCTCGACAGAGTCTTGGGCAGAACAGGATTATTCTGATGATGTATCATAGTAAGCAACTCTTGTACTTGTGTATTTTTCACTTCTTCATGAAGACCAAGTTTTGCAAGAGCCTTTATTTTCCTTTCTCTGTTAAATACTGGAAAGGTATTGTCTACAGAAAAATGAGTATCACAGCCTGAAATTTCTTCTTTATCAGCAGGCCTAGGAGTGTGTTGTCCACTGTCTTCACTGTATTTGGGAAAACATCTATTTGGAGACAGGAATTAATAGAATCAGGTTTGTTTTCAGAGAAGCACACAAGTCAAAGCATTTTTTTTTCCCTTTTAAGAAGAGATCACAATGCTATGAAAATACCTCATAAAAACTAGCTAGGACAGCAGAAGTTATTTTAGTAGTTTCAATATTTACTGAAAGAGATTCAATAAAAAAGGGATATTTCTCAAAAAATTGTCTGATGTTGTTGAATACCAAGACAACAAAATCAGAAAACTACTTCTGAATACTAAACAGGAGAAAAAAAAAAAAGGCGACTCCTGGAACGGATCCTTCCCAATTTAACATTGTTCTCTTTTAACTTTTTTTTTTTTTTTTTTAAAAGATACCACTTTATACTATAGACTATGCACTACAGTACTTTGTACTACACTGTACTTTATACTTTACTTTATATTGAAAGAGAGATTTTTTTTTTACAGCGTGCTTTCAAGATTATCAAATTTGGGTTATTCCGAACTGTAATATATGACACCGTGGGAGATTCCTGACACCATAAACACAAAAGAGCAGCGCAGGTTATTCAGGCCTTTGTACATAAACAGATTTTCCTTAAAGCACTTTTAACACTTTTGCCAATGTAATAATAAATCTCAGATAAAGAGAGGGCCACTCGTTCTTTGAGAAATTATGCCTCAATCTAAACAAAAGATTCCAAGAATCATCTGCAAGCTGCTACAAAACAGTATGCAGAATTTGGTTCATCACCTCTCTCTAGAGGAAATCCTCCTTTTATCCTTGGGCAGAGATGAGTACAAACATGAGCTGCCCCTGCTTAAATGACCAAATAGCGCCTCTAAGTACAAACAAACTATTTGAAAAACATTAGTAATGTGACAGTCTGTGTTAAAAACAAAGGCATGTTAGATACTGTTGTACTGACAGTTACTCTGTACTATAATCCTCAGGATTTCCAAGTATTATCACAGTATGCAACAATCCTTTTATCAGATTACTAGTGATAACAATAGGCCTCCATTCCCTTTTAAGAGTAATTCCATTCCATTTTATTTTCTCAAGTATTTGCCAAAGACTGCAGGAAAAGTAAAGGGGTCTGATAAAATAAAAGGCAATTGTAATTTTAAAATACAAGTCAGGGTTTTTTCTGGTTCAGGTTCATCCTAAGTCAGTCCTTTTGACTTTTGCCATAATCAGCATTTAGATTGCGAAGCAGAAATACTATAAATTTCAGTATTTGCTGCAGATTTTGCAGATGTGTTTACACTTGCACGAAGCACTTTCATATATTGAAATTATAAACATCTCTGTTTTATCATTAAATGCCAAAGCTAGAATAACATCCATCATTAAAAAAAAGCCTAAGTACATAACTTAAAAGGTGCAGTGAAAATAGTTGGGTGAAACACAAGTAAAACTGGGACGTTACCACTGAAACACTGATCGGTTTAACTTGAATGCCGACCAAAATGCCAACATCTGAAGTTCTGCTTTGGTTTGTTGTCATACTCTTAGAAGCATACACAGATTTTTTTTTTAAATTTAATCTCCAATAAATATTTAAGCATCAGAGGACTAGCGAAATTACTGTACCCATCCTCTTTATTTAAAAATGCTTACTTTGCTGTTTTTCCCCATTCAATCTTCCCCATATTTTTTAACAAAGATGCAATCTCATCAGTATTCACGAAGAAACTAGAGAAAAGGTAAGAAACGTTATGAAAGTCACTATGATGATCTAAATCACTTTATGAGATATGTATCATTTTTTTAGGACAAAATTCCTGTACTACATGAAAAGGCAAAAAAAAAAAAAGTTAATTAGCTATTTCATTCCTTCACTTGTGGATGACAAAAGCACTAAAAATTAGCATGTTAACAACCTATTAACAACAGACTTGGTTGTTTATTTATCTTCATATCTGTACTTAAAAACTCTCCTAGCTCCCCCCCCCACAGTACTGCAATATTTATTTATCGCGTTCTCATCAATAACCAGTTTAATTCCATCAATTTTTCCTCACAGAGAAAAAATCCTTCCAACAATCCTAAAGATCATAATTGAAACCCAAAACATATATATTCTTTTTCTGTTCTGTTTATCGTTACACTAATAAACAGCTCTATTTCCTTTCCCAAACAAAGCTAGAAGCATCTTTCAAGTACTTTTACAATAATTAGCCTAGCAGGACAGTAAATATGATTCTATTCAATCAAATTGTTAGCTTTGCTGACTGTCTAGTCATCACTAACAATTCATTAAAACTGAACCATATGTAGTACTGAACAGCCCACCTTCTCTGAAGCATTTCTGCTCTTTTTCCTCAAGAATACACCTATCCCTTCTTCTTTGGTATTTTATGCCTATGGAATCTGTCCGGTTTTTCGCACCTTACCAGTTGTAATTTTTTCATCTTCAGTGTTATTTTGGAGCTGCACCAGCATACAAGGTCTATATACTCATCCTTTATCGAGTCTCCTTTATTCCTCTTCTAACAATCTATTTTTCGTTTTCAGGTCCTTAAAAGGTCTTCCTGTGCAATTATTTTTGACTTTGCATTATGTTTTTTGCTTTCCCTTAGGGTGGGAGATTTTGCCACTGCATTTAATTAAAAATTTCTCTGAAATTCTCCTTTACCACTCACATTACCTTTAAATGAGGCCCTACCCACCAATTCACAGAGTTTATTAAAGGATGCGGTTAAAAATTCCCTTACTCTTATTCTGATTCCTCCTTTTACATGTTTCTTGCGCTCAAAGTATGAAAGATTAAGGAGTCAAGTAGTAATCTTTCAGCTTCATTCCTCTGTGTCAGTCAGAATTCAATGTAATGCAGCCCCTCCTCTCCTGGCATGGCTCCATTTCTTTAAACAAAATGGGTTCCCCAACGTGTTCCAATAACCTAACGGACTACACATCACGCTCTTTCAACAGACGTTCAGGCAAGAAACAACCATCCCTAGCACCAGCTCTTGCTCCGTCATAAGCAAACCCGTAACCTGACAGCATCCTTATTCTTTCCCTCAAATTATCATTTCTGAGCGTACCCAATACACACTACATGCATACTATATACACTGCAGTCCTCTGACAAGCCCTCCTACCAAACTGCAGAGCGTCAGCTGAATCACAGCTGTGACACACTTTCCTGCTCATTTCCTAACATTCAGGTACAGAAATTTTATGTTTGCAATTTTCTAAGGAAGGCAAGACGGTAAGCGGAGTTTCCAGGAACAACTTCTCAGATACCTGTGCCACAAAAAGCATTTAAGTTGTTTAAGTCTTTGTTGAAGATGAGAAATGGATTTTTTTTAAAAGGCTTAAGCTGCTACTTCCTCAGTTTATTTCCACTTGGAAGGGAAGGGGAGAAAGTTTAAAAATGTTACGAGTCTGCCAAACATTTTTCAGATGTAGGTGTATTTCTTTTCAGATAGCAGTAAATGGTATGTAGAACACTGTCTTTCCTCTCTGACTTCTCACATAAAGGACACTGCTTTTAACAATATGCTTATAAATACCCGAACTAGTAAAATGTTTTGATGCACTGCAAGTGAAGCAGTTTGATTTGTGCTGTCTAACTCTTAAATGGACAGCTTTTATCATTGAGATAACCAGCGCATCCATTTACCTTCCCACATACCTCCGGCTCCAGTCATTTACCTTAGAGATGTTTTTTCCTTCAAACTATTCACTCTTGAGAGCTCATCCTCAACCGTCAATTTTAGATTACGAATAATCTGAAATTAAGAAGTGAAGTCTTAGCTCCTTTTATACCAAAAGCAGATTATGCAGCCATCTATTATCTACAATATGACAAAATCAGAATATGACATTTTGAACTCCACAGAAAAATAAAAATTTACTCATTTACAGCTGATCATAATTAAGGTCACAGTAAGTCCATTCCTTCTCAATATGCCTTCTTACATTGCTTAACACCTAAAACTTGCGGTTTTTGTAAGCATAGCATGTAACTAGAAGTAGAAGCTGTTTAGCCTGGAGAAGACTGAGGGGGCATCTTATCAGTGTGTATAAATATCTTAAGGGAGGGTGTCAAGAAGATGGGGACAGACTCTTCTCTGTGGTGCTCAGTGACAGGATGAGACGCAACAGGTACAAACTGAAACACAGGAAGTTCCATCTGAACAGGAGGAAAAACTTCTTGACTGTTGACGGTAACAGAGCACTGGAACACGTTGCCCAGAGAGGCTGTGGAGTCTCCATCCTTGGAGATATTCAAAAACCATCTGGATAGGGTCCTGTGCAACATGCTCTAGGTGACCCTGCTTGAGTAGGGAGGGTCCTTATTCCAACCTCAGCAATTCTGTGATTCTATGAACTAGAAGCACGAATAGGATTCTGCTTTTGCAGGAACAGCCACTGAGAGGGTAACTTCTACACAAGAGGGTAAGCTCAACCTGAACCAGGCTATGGGAAGACAGGGTGGGTGGGTGCCAGCTGCTGATGGTCACACTGGGTAATTAAGCAAATTCCAAGGGTGGGGGGGGGGAAGGAGGAACCAGACTTCGATCCGTGACCAGATGAGGGAGACTAGGTTTCTTCACATGCAAAGTGACAACTGGATTCAGGGAACATGACAGTTTAAAACCAAATTGCATGGAAGAATGGCTAGGGACTAGTTATTTATTTTATTTCACAACACAATTACAAAGGCTCCTAATGAAATAATCAGGTAGCAGGTCTAGAAAGAACAAAGGGAGCTACTCCCTATATATACCTCATTTTTAATACTAACCTGTGGAACTTGTTGCCACTGTAGTATGTGTATACACACATACAGCACCACCAGTAGTTTAAGGAGTTCAAGGACATGTTACCCCAGTTTATGACAGAGTGGGTCAATCGCTACTCAACGAAATGGCCCTGACATAACCTCAAATTACAGAATTCCTGACCTGGACCATGCTCCCTAACTGCCCAGGTTCTGAGCTTCATCCTCCAAGCATCTTTCCCTGCCTGCTGTCAGAGATGGGAGACTTCATTACACGGACTTATGGTGTGATACAGCACAGCAGGTATTATGTGTTTCTCTGAGCAGCAGATATGATGTGGAGGAGGTACTAAAGACCCGGGACAAGCAGGCTCAGGTGCGCATGACTACTAAATCTGGAGTAGTTTGATGAGGTTAGAGAACTCTGGAATGGGAAAGACTTGAGAGACTTTCAAAGTCCTAAAATCACTGCCCTTTCGCTGGCACTGTTTCACTGTATTACATTTTCCCTGTCCTCCCTTTCCATTTGTTGTTTCATAGAGCAAGCTCTTTAGGGGCAAGGATCATCTTTTTGTTACCGGTCAGTCACCAGGCCCTAATTTGCGACCAAAAATAAATTTAGACCTGGGGGAAAAAAAATATAGAATACTTTACTGCAAAAGTCTCATAAAGAAAGATGGATCACTAACTTTCAACAAATATTTGAATGTACGAGTTACAAAAGTTATTTCACAGTGCAAAAACTTAACTACCTGAGCCAGATCACAGTAGGTTCTTACAGAAGGTGTAATTTTTAATTCCTTTGCAATCCTAACAGCACCAATCAAGCAATTTTTCTTCTCTTCAAGGTACTGTTTAGCCTTTGCAACTTCTGCACTGTAACTGTCAATATTCATCAATAATTCTGCATACAATTTCCTTTTCCTGCATTAAAAACAACATTACTTGTCAGAATGTAATAAACACTCAGCAGTGCAGATTCAAACTGCAACTGTAAAACACAATTGCCACAGTTCTACCACAACACAAAGTGGATGCATCTCAAACTGAAGTATGGTTTTCCTGATACCGTGGAAACATGGAAGCTGATATAAAAATCAGGTCAACCAAAAAATTTAACAGAGTTCATAATAAAGAGCCATAGCCTTTGGAGAAACATTTTTTTTGTTTTTTATTACATGTTTTAAAAAAAAAATCTCTCTTCCAATCCAGCCTCCAGATATTTCCATACACATTAAACTGCAGACCAAAAGGCTGAATTCTGTAATTTAGTCTATTAAGATACCAGACCTCCCTTTTAGAGGCTCTTTTGGCATACATAAACATATACATAAATTTGAGGATACAAATATTATTGAAAATGAAGAAATAAAAAGGTTCTTGGGCTTTTATAAGCCTAAAAAAAACTTTCAGAAAGTTGATTCTGTAAGTTATTCTTGTTCTGAAACTGATCATTCGGTTAATGGTACTATCAATGGTACCTTCCGAATCAAGCTATTTCAGGAAACAGACATGAATAAGACTACTTAAAAATTTTTTTTAAGTAACAGAGAAAACACATGCTAGCTTCCTCCAGCCATACAAAGTAGCTCCAAGAACTAACACACCATTATGAATGGGCAAAAAAGCTGTACAAAGATTAAAAGACAGGTATTATTAAATACTGCTATAGAAGTCTGCATTTCAGCTGAATTGGAAAGAATTTACTGATAAAAATAACTCACTCCCCCTTCCACCACCAACCCTACAAACCAGAACGTTACCTGGACTGGAGAGAAGTAATAAGTTCATCAAATATTCTATCTGCAATTTCTGCCACTTTGTCTCCTTCCTGTTTCACTTTCAATTCCAAGTATTTCAGCACCTATTACATTCAATAGTGAGTAAACATTCACTTAACTCATTGTTCTCACATGAGTATTTCTGGTTTAATTCAGAACAGAAAAAATTAATCAATGAACTAAAAGAGTGACAAATACTCCAGTAGAAGAAGTGACAGTAAACCTCAGTGTGGTCGGTCTTGACTAACAAAAAAAACCCCAAACAAAAAGACCCACGATTCCAGGTTTCAACCTTCAGTTTTCAGAACACCGACTGTCAGTAGAACTACTATTCTTTGCACAATCAGCCCTCACCATGAACTGAATTATAGCAATAGAGAGTAACTATAAAGATACAATAGGGGAAAAATTATAGCTCACCCATCCTTTTGTTTTCTATAACCTCAAATCAGCTCACACTCTCTGGATCATGTCAACCAAAGTCTTTAGGTCTAACAGGCAAGAGATGCATCTTTCTGTCTTGGGCTCATGGCCTCACCTTCCTTATTGGACATTCTAACATAGCAGTGTGCATAGGTGATTATCAAGCTAAGATTCCTACTGTATTTTAAACTCATTGTGAGCAGTAAGGAAACAAAAGATTTTCCCTCTTGTTAAGCTTCAGTTCTCTGTTGCTAGAGTGACATTTGATAAAGAGATTGTAAAAAAAAAAAAAAAAAAAAAAAAAAAAAAAAGCCCTCAGCAATACAACACTGGATTGGCGATACTCAGCTTCTGCTGAAAAGCTTGTTGGAAGACCAGTTGTGTGCATGAGTTAGAAAAACGGCAAAAATGCAAGGTTTTTACAAGACGACAGATCAGCCATTGCAGCAAGACAAACTGGAGAGGGGTGGAAAACAGGGTTTAAGGGCAACACTTCATGCAACACTTATTAGAATGAATTTGCTTTAGGTTTTTGGACCATAAAACACTGCTGTGTCTGGATAACTTAGAATACATGCAAAAATTTCAATAAACGGCAAAGATGTAAGCTTTTCCTTAGCACACTTGATATACATAAGAATTAAAGCTGAAACAAACTATCAATATGAAGAAGTTCATAGAGTATCTAGTAACACCTTTTTGTTAACAGCATTACCTAGTTATTTTAGGATTTTTCCTACGTTAACTTCTGCATAGAAAAATGCCTGACTTTACATCACCTGTTTTTTTTTTTTTTTTTTTTTTTAAATAAGAGAAATAGTACCCCTGTTGCCCACAGATAATTTCTTTTCCATCTTTAGATCCAAAAGGAGGCACAGGAAAACTAGAGAGTTAGCTTAGTTGTTAGAGGAAAAAAGAATGCTGCACTTCACCCCGATGCAAGGAAACAAACTAGTACTTAAAGGCTGGCTTATATACAGTTCTGTTGAAGTTACTGGGTCCACTCATATGTTTAAGTAAAGCATAGGCTCATGTACTTTGCACAGTCTGGATCTTAATGCTGCAACTTCCACAAAAATAATGCAAAGAGTTAAAGGACAGAACAGACATCACTGCAAAGCCAGTAAGAGCGTGAACATGTTATGCTTGACTGAAACTTTTTGTTATGAGTAGTCACACAAAAACATTTACTACTTTTTAGTAGTAAAAGTTTATTCAATTTATTTCTACCTACCTCATCCGCATCTTTTAAGTGGCTGAGATTACAAACAGCTATCCACAAAGCTTCATCAATATCTTCCATAGTTTTGCTGTCCTGGTGAAAAATTTGTCAAAGAATAAGAAGTCACTTCTATGATGAGACGATAAGATAGGCTATAATCATTTGCCATTTCTAATTAACAGAAAAGCACCTGAAGTGAGTGACTCTGATGATCTGTGTAAGGCTCTGAGTAGCTCTACAGCAGGAAACAGGCCCAGAACATTGGCTCACATGAATTACACTTTTAGATCGAGAGTATTTTCATTACAGTATCTCTGAAATAAGGATTCTAAATTATTTTTTCTGTTAAATGCATACATTTATTTACACTAATTAAAAGAAAAAAAGTAAATAAACTACTCAAGAACTGCATTTGGGGAATAATAAAAAAACTGCAGTAAGACAAAAAACACACAATAATCTTCTAGCTTCATGCTGATGAAGGAAAAGATAGAAACAGTTTGGTTTAAAATCAGCATAGAAGTGAATGTACATACAGAAGTGACTTACTCTGTCACTGGCATTACTAAAAACAGTGTTAAGAGTGCTGGTGTTCTGCTAAAAACAAATAAAAAACAAAAAAGGTCACCAGTTAGGGATGTCCCAAAAAGTAATCAGAGGGCAACAGGTGGAGGTTAGGGTCGGTGATGCTTAAGCCTGTCAAAGCCTGTCGCTACCAGGCAATCAGTTTAGTTTGCCAAAAGGCAACTTAACTAACATCCAAACTTCCTCAAGTACTTAAGGGTTCCTCATGGTTTAGCAGAACAATTACACAGGAGAGAACTTAAAGCTTGACTTTGAAAACATGAAACAGTTTTGCCTCTGACCAAACACTAGCATAAGTGAAAGGAGGTAGCAGCTCCCTGCAGCTACTGCTGCAGCTACTGCTGCTTTTGCACCATGATTAGGTGGTTTTCTGGGAGAGATGAATTAAGTCACAAGCATCATTTTAGAGATCATGGAGTTTAATAAAGAGGTCTGCTGTCACTGTCATCTCTAAGAGCTTTCTGACTAATGTATCTGAACATCTCACACAAACTATGTCTCTGCCTCAGAAGCAAAAAAAAAAAAACCGAAGAAAACCCTCCTGCTCTTATGACTTATGTTAACTGTGTCAGGAATATCTCCCTACGTCAACCATTCCCACCCTATTTAGAGCGGCTGTAAAGAGAAGTAATAGGTAAAAACACCTGGGAACAACACAGCTCCCTCCCTGCTTCGTGGTTCTCACTATGATCAGCAGCACAGAAATAAATACCCTTTCAAAATTCAAAGTACGTGGATATATATTCAATGATAAAAAATAAATGACATTGCCAAAAATATAGTAGTCACTAGGTAAAGAATAAAAAAGATTGAAAAAGCCAAACGAAACAAAAGCAAGTACCAGTTTATCAAGTTTAGAATTAATTTAATCTCAATAAATGTGGTTTTTCAAAGAATGAGCTCAAAAGAGGAGAAAAAAAAAAGTAGTTCAATAGCTTTCCCCAGAAAAGAAAACTTTCAGTCAACAGAAGGGGTGACTACCACCAAAATATTACTTAAGACTGCAAACTCAAACGTAGAAGATGACCTCAGGCTATTTTGTTAAAAATTTTGTAAATGGTAATACATTATAGTTTGAGATAACATCTTATGGCTTATTGCAAAAAATTTTTTCAGGAACGTTCAGAAAAGAAAACCATTTTTAAACTTTAATGGGCACCATAACAAAACTACATTAGGAACTATTACAGAAATTTACAAATTATGCATCTTTGAAGGTAACTGCATAGAACAATCTTCAAGCAAGGAAACAGGACTGGCAGGAGATACATCATTCAGTCCAGTTTTTTTTTTTGTCATTTTAAGACACCAACAAAACTAGTTCACCTGGCCTAGGACTTGAAATTCATTCAGAAAGATCAGGTGAGAAAACTCTTAGGAGAATTTTTTACGAGATACCCACTTGTCCAATAACCTAATCTAAGTGCATTATTGCCCTGAGAAACTGCCTAACTACGCTGAGGACATGCATTGCATAAGTCTTGCAATTCTTCACCTTGAATGAAAAGAAAAAAAAAGCTAATATTATGAAGCCTCAGATGTCTTTCTGAAAATCTAAATTCAAAATATGTACTTTCACAGCCAGCTGAACACGTTAGCCCTCCTTGGCTTATGATCTGGTTTGGTCTGTGTTCATTTTGTCAGTTAGTCTATTAACACTGTAGCTGTTGACACATCAATTTCATGATAAGATACACATAATCAGTAAAGCTTCAGGGTTCTGACTGTACCTTAACAGAGTATTAACTATGCATATACAGAAATAATACATGAGAATATAACGAAATTCAACATTAACACACCATGTCTACCGGTGGAGCTAGAACTGGTTTGTACTTCAGCCCACCATCTGAAGAAGTCGGATGCTGAACGTTTTTCTCTTTGGCATCGTGACTGAAGGGCCTGCAAAATGAAACTGTAAGATAAAACCCTACACACTGTAAGTAGCAAACTTCCAAAAACTGCTTTACACGCAATTTCAGTATTTCCAAAATCTGTCCTTAAACACGTGAACGTGCCTACTTCTAAAACAATTAAGACTTTAAAGGTGAAA
This sequence comes from Struthio camelus, assembly GCF_040807025.1. NCBI lineage: Eukaryota > Metazoa > Chordata > Aves > Struthioniformes > Struthionidae > Struthio > Struthio camelus. The sequence goes on from NC_090942.1 coordinate 204,374,823, forward strand.
CACTACAGATACCTCATTTTTTGAAAGGTTTCCTCCTTTCTATTAGTATAATCTTAAAATTCACCTTTAGCCAATGGCTATACACCCGGCAATTCTAGCAAGGCAGAACAAAACCTTGGGAGGCAGTAGTGATTTTTTACCCTTCCTGAGAGCAAAACGCACAAATATTAGTACTTCAGGATTAATTTCTTATTTGCTTTCCAAGCAGTTTCTTTCAGACACCCCGTAACGTATTGATTAGGCTGTTAATTTTAGAGTATGTGACACATCATGTTACAACAATATCGTTAAACAAAACTGTTGTACAAAAACATTACAAACTGACAATCTGTTAGGCAGGCTCTTACATTTTATGCTACTGTCACCTATCCCTGCTCTTCTGCAAAGCACAGAGACCTAAACAGCTATTAAGATTTTCACAGCAACAGTCTGCGTGAATCTGTAGTTACAGGAAGGAGACACTGTGTTGTTCTTCCCGTGGTCAAGTTTGTTGTTTCTGATGGACTGTGAGAAAATTCAGAAAATAGTACTGCAGAGGCTAACAGCCGTACATGAAATCCTGAGTTTATATTTTACTTTGAACAACTTCAACATGACTTCATGCACCTATCTCAGAAGAGATAGTCTTTATACCTCCCTTACACAATTAGACTAGATCCATAAAAATTACTGGGGCCTATTCCCATTTATATCAACAGGAATTTCCATGGCAAGAGCAGTGATATAGACAGACGAAAGTCATCCCCTTTAAGATTAACCTTCTTCAAATTCATGTAGGCTAGACAAGTTAAGTGAGAGCAAGCAGTAACGTAGTTTAGATATGACCTTAACATAGAAAGTTTACCGGCATGAAATCTTTACAGTCATGATTGGTTATTTAAGTGGAAGATAAGGGGGGGAGAAGAAGCGCTTCAGTGATATAGCCCTTACTCTCATTGCCTGGTATTTCATCAATTCTCTACCGTGCCTCTGATCAGGGAATTTCCACAAACAGGGTTTAAAACCTTGAGTTCCAAATACTTTCAAGTCAAACCATATCTATTTCTTTTTGCCTTCGTGAAATCTTTTTTTTCAGATGTTAGAAAACCAGAAGGCCTTGAGCACTTGTCTGTCGTCCTCAAGAAAGCCGTGTTCTGGCTGCACTGGAAAGCCACAGTGACAACATATTAAAGTTCAGATTACATGAAGAAATTGATTAAGAATCAGAGTAGGTCAAAACAGCCAGAAATATGTTTGGTCAGGTCCCCCGACTCTGACATTGAAATACATTGAAAATAGGTGGGTTAATAAAGGTTTACCTTGTCAACTTTGGTGCATTTCTACTGTGCAGTCCAAGCGTAAAATCAACTTTGGTCTAAATTCAGAGGGAAAAAGCAAAGCAAAGTTCAACTGCAGGATGAAATTCTAGTCCCAGTAAAAGTCTTCATTCAAGCCTGTTTTCACCTTCAGTCCCTCCCCATTTTTCAATGGGACCAAGCTTCAAAGCAACTGCTGTTTATTTGAGCAACTAGATGTTTAAGAAAACAGTTTCCAGGTCAAATTATGTACCCATCAGAACATCCTTCTAGCAAATGGAAAGCGTTCCTAGTAAAAGCAACACTCATTTCCCGTGTTTGCTCTTAGTATTTTTCACACTATAACGTAAAACTGATGCAGGCTTCTAATGTTATCGTATTAATGAACTTCATCATCACTTTTCTATATAGTTTAGTGCCATGGCTTAATTCTCCTGACAATTTCACTTTTTTGTATTTTACAGTAAAAGCCAAACCTGAATTTCATAACATAAATGTCAGACTGGTCACACCATATCTTTTGCATACATTTAAAAATATTAATTAAAAAAAAAAATGCAGTTAACATTCCTCCAAAATATGCGTTTCCTTTGAGCAAACAGCATCAGCGAGCCACAATGCAGAAAGGATTCACAAGCAGTGCATCTTTTTTTAAATGAAGGAACAGACAGAACTACACTCATAAGGTATGGACAACTGCGCAAAGGGAAAACTATTGTTTTTCATCTTTTTATTAGGAAGTTGAAAGGGGAGAATTTTTTTTTAAATGTACACATAATTTTTTGCCTGTGTACGTGAAGAGGAGGTGGTGGAACGGAGTTGACAAAAACAGGCATTAGAGAGAACACAAAAATAAAATTTCTAAAACCAGAGTTTGGACATCAGATGGGCACTACATAATCATGTTGCACTGCCAGAAATGCTAACGAAGAGTAGCTGGGAAGCAGGAGGCGCTAAAGATGCTATCTCCAACAGCATTTCCTGAACAATAACTTCAAATCTGTCCACCTACAACACACAAGGGAGAGGGGGAAAAAGAGGAACTGAGCTTGCTTTAGTCGCTTTCACCGAGAAGGCAGAAGATTTCGTAATATCATTATTTCAGACCATCACAAGGAATACTGAACAGAAATCTTCAGGTTGATTTACCTGAAGCTGAGAGAAATCTAAAAAGTCAGCTTCTTCATCCTTTTCAGGACGCTCTTCCTGTGACTCTGTAAAAGCAAGCATACCAAGCATTCGGCTGAAAATTGTAACTGGAGGGCATATTAACCAATGAGACAAAAAGCAAGAATACATGATCAGTAGTCAGGATATAGTACAGGATCACCAGTCTCCTATGCAGTCTTAATGAAGTAAAAAATGTGGACATTGACTTTTATGATGACAGCATTTAAAAGCTAGGAATAGAAGTTGAGATAAGTATAAGTAAATTTTCTTAAATCCCAGAAGACTTTCATATCTCTTTAGTAATTAGATTATCATCTGCATGATTAGCTGTATGATACTGCTCCTACGTTCAGGACAGGATGAACATATGACAGGGAAAGCAAAAAGGCAGAAGAAAACACATTCAAAATATACCGATATAGTACAGAAGAAAAAAACCCAATTCTTTTGTAATACCTCAATAAACGCTATTTACTTAACAGAATTTTGAGAGAGTTGGAGAAAGATATTCAAGCAAAAAAAGCCTAAGTAAATGAATTTTTTTTAAAAAGGAAAATAAACATTTCAGTAGCTTCAAAAAGAGAAAAAACCAGGAGGGGGGAAGAGAAGGGTCTTGGTTGTTTTTGTTAACTGCCAGGGAGGTAGGAAACAAACAATGCATTAATCAAATCCGACAGCTTAGCTATTGTCTTTGAGAGACAAACTAAAACATGAATAATAATAAATACTGCACATCACAAAATTTCTGGAAATAAAAGCCAAAAGTCTCACCTTTCGTACTCACAGCTTTCAACATATGACAGGAATCACTCCTTCTGTGATTTCGTTCTGTAAAATCCTTTTCTAATACCTTAAGATGTTGCCTTCAGAAGGAAAAGTAAAGTTTAAAGATAATAATCAAGTACAAACTCTACTGCTTTTCAGCTCTCTTAGAACTGTGTCCACTTTTTATGAAATGACATTACATAGATGGAATGTGCAGTTAATGAAATGCACACCATGCACGTGCTCACAAACAAATCACACTTTACCCTCTTCTACTGGAAGCAAAGACAAAGGAATTTACCTCTATGATACTAAAGCTGGCACACGCGAACGCATTAATGTAGCGCTTTTAGGTTAATATAGAGTTGTTGGGTACGTAGAACCAGCAGCACTAGAAAAATTACTACATAACAGTTAATGTCACATCCATTCTGTACAGTTATTGAACTAAAACCAGACTAAATAAATTAAGTGATTTAATTTTTTATTTACTTGTAAAATATACATTTGGATCAATTTGAGATGTTAGTAACCTAAGAACTTATATTTGACGATATCCCAAGACGCATTTAAAATGTCTTTCCCCTTAACCTACCCAAAATACTATACCTTCACAGATATACTACTACATATATAGATGTGTTACACACATACGTAGTAAATAAAAATGGTCTCACCCATGACGCTGCACAATATAAACATTATTTTCTATTATTTCCTCAGTACCATTCCTTGGTATTTGGTTAGATCTTATGAATTAAAATCACTAGCGTAACCTAAACATTCACATACTTTTTATCTTTTGCTTTTCTTCTATTCACTTCTTCTTCATTATTGTCATCCACTGAGAAGAATCCTTTGTTCCTACTCATCGTGGAATCAGACTTTCAAAAAAAAGATGACAAACTCACTTTAACACACATTTCTTCACTTGAGCAAATACTGCAGTTTACACCACTTGGCAAATATTAAAGAGAAAAAAAAAGACGGACAAGCCGTATCAAATACACATCCGTATTGGCTCTGAAAAGCCAATCCTTTGAAGATTACACAACAAAAATGGCCTTCTTTACTATCCAGCTACTCCACTAAGTAGTTCTCCACCCCTTAACCTTACCACTACCAGGCATGGCACGAGGTACTATCACACGCTTTCAAACCACATTCCTCCTTATACAGCCACAATATGATTATTTGCCTTTTCTGCAGAGTAACAGCATAGGTTCATGCTCAGCTTGTGACCCACCACGTATACTGACCCCAGTTCCCCTTCTGAAGACCTGCTACTGGGCCACTCGTATTCCCGTATTTCTGCCCGCGCAGCAGCTTGTTCTTCTCCCTTCCCCCACCCCCTGCTCCTCGCCGGGAGCCCTGCTCTTCCCTAGCCGCGGGCATCCAGGGCACCCTTGTCAGGGCGAGAGCCCAGGGGAAGCCCTGGGCGCCCGTCGTGCCGCAAGGCAGCCGGTAAAGAGGCTGCGAACAAGGACATACCGAGAGGACCAGGCGAAGAGAGCAGGGAGCGCAACCGCCCCTCCGCGCGCGTCACACGACAACCCCGCGGCAGGCGCCTTCGCCGCGCCAGCACGCGCCACAGCGGCCACCGCGCGCCCTCCCCGCCAGCCGCCAATCAGCGAGCGCCTCCCTCAGCCCTGGCTCCCATCGCAGCCAATCAGGGCGAGGTGTAGCCGCGGAGGGCGGCTGTTGCTGCAGCGCGCCGGTTGCTCTCGTTCCCGCGCGCGCGCGTGCGTGTTGAGGCTCGTCACGGCGAGCCTCCAACGGCCGTCGAGGCGTGGCGGCGTAGCCCTGCCCGAGTCCTCCCCTCACCCGCTCGGAGAGCAGGAGCTGTGTCTAAAGGCGCAGGTGCTTTCGTGGCTAGCGCTCAGTAAGTCATGATTCAAGGTTACTTTATTCCACAGGCACTCTCAAAACGTGCAGAACAACTAAGAGTAGAAGAGTAGTTTTTGCGGTGTTTCACCTGTTGTAAACTTACCACAGCATCCTCCAGAATTCTATTTAAATCACCTAAGGTAAAATTCAGTTAAATCCACTAATTTTACCTTGCAGCTTTTAGGCACCTTTCTTGCAAAACCACAAGCGAGGCCAGTTTTGCCAAGAGGTAAGTTTCCTAGGAAAGCTTAGTTTATTCATATTTTTGTACTGATCACAGTAAAACTAGTTTCTGCTCAAAATGTGTAATCTTGAAAGAAGTTGATGTCTTAAGCCTTTGTTTTAAATACATTAACTATTTTTTTGGGCTAGGATTTTGACTCGGATAATTAAGCAGAGTTCCAAAGTTCACATGAACTCTTTAGGTGCTCTTAACTACAGAGCAATACCGGAGTGGTGTGGCCAATGCAAACAATGTTAAGCGGGTTGAGAAAAGAGTTGGAGGAGAAGGCAACAGTCCTGTCTGCTCAAAGGACAGAGGAGGAATTTCAGGAGGAGTAATGTGGAAGAAAGGATGAGGAAAGGAGCCTGTAAAGTTCAAAAATTCACCAGTTCTGTGGAAAGAGGTCCTCAGCTACTTTCTGTAAAAGACCCAAGTCAGGCAAAGTGGGATTGTTTTAATTACCTGTGCTTGAATATGTTTTGTAACATGATTTGGTTGCGAAGGACAGAACTTTCTAGTTTTTCTTGGATCATAGTCCTCCTAAAGGTGATTCTGCTGGTAAATTGTTTTCCCCAGAAGCCCTTTGCATTAACTAGGACCTGATTATAGTCATCTCTATAAGATGCTTGTGGAAATCGGTTGTCAAATTTTACAGCTGTGCCTTGCCCAGCCTGGCTTGCTTTGAGGTGGTTTGGCCTGCAGGAAGTTTGTTTCTTATAGGTAGTTTAGTAAGGCTGAGGACTGCTAGGACACCGGGAGGGATTTCTGTGAAAATATCTTTGAATGGAGATCCTCCAAATGGTGACTGAACCAGCAGTTTAAACCTATAGTATATCCTGAACCGCAGAGAGTGCATCACTGAGACTAACAGGCAACTCCCTCTGTTTTCATCTATGACAAGCACATCAAAAAAGATGCTATTTGACTTTTGAGTTAAGATTTCAAAGTATCATCCCTTCCTGCACAACTCCAAGTGCAAGCTGCTGCCTCATTCTCCTTCCCCAAGACTTTTTACCTCCTCTTCAAGATCCACTGGCAAGGGAACCTACGTTTGTCCTAGGATTGCCAACCCTGCATCTCTAATACACAGATGGCATCTTTGACATCTAGACTCAAAATCTGGACTCCCTTATTCATTTCTGTGATTCAGTAGCTATCACCTATTCATCAAGCTGTTTCTAAACACAGATAGCTTATAAAGTACAATATAAAAAATACACAATCTGGAACACACCTTCATAGGCAAAACCAGAAACTACCGATATACCCATAGCACATCAAAAAGGCTGTGATGCAAAAACAGGCTCTTAGATACTGTCAGATTTGTTCTGGGGTGAATACTGTGTTATGGAAATTGTTCGACCCTAGGTTTCCGAGGAGCAGAGTCTCACATACATCTAAGAAGTGAATTTAATTGTTTATTTAAATGATGGTGCAGCAAAGTAACAGCTCAAGCTGGGTGCCTCTGGGGAGGGACCGCAAACAAAGAAATTTGGGGATAATTATACTCCTTACAGTCTTATTTCTCTGCCTGCCCATAACAGTCTCTTCCAGTCGTCTTTACTGAGTAGTCGGTGGTCTCTTTCCTCTTGATTGGTTCATATCTATATCCCAGGATGGTTGCTATGTTCCTGCTTCATAGTGCCTTATCTTATCCGAAGGGTAACTGTTACCTCTGTCCCTTGTGTTCCGTATCTTTGAGGGTTGGTTCTAGCTGGTTTTGCAGTCACATCCTTAGCAATGTCTCTCAAGCTCACTTACAATTCAGTCTTGCAACCTGCATGTTTCATCTACTTTAGGCACTAGTGCTAAGCTGGGCTAGAGCTAAATTAGCTCCCTTTTCTAACAACTGTGGAATTCCATCTCGGTGATCTAAAGAGCGCCTTTGCCCTATGAGGCTGCTGCTCTGGGAACGTAGATGAAAAGTTAGAACAAACCACATGTGAACTTACTTTGATACAAAAAGACCCACACTTGCTGATCGTACACCCCTGGTTGCCATATCCCAGCCTTACCAGGATGGTATTATGAAATTCAGTAGTGGGAGAAGAGTCTGTTTGGAAATTTCCCCATGGCCCCTATCACTGACCTCAAAGAGCCCTCCAGGCTCTATAGCTTTATTATTGGAAGAAAAGCTTTGGTGGATTAATGTATTTGATGGGACTAACTGGGACTGAACAATAAATATGACAGCTGCCAGTGGAATTCCACAGCCACTACAAAAAATGTCATACTACAGCAGAATCGTTAACAATTCTAGACCGCTTGTACGTGCCTCACCAAAAATATTGTGTCATTTCATCCCCAGGATGCCTTTGAGAAAACCCTGTTAGTGAGACTAAAGATCACTACCTACCAGATTTGCTCATACAACTTTCAGTTACTGGTAATATATTTTTCAAAGAAGAGCTAGAAAATATTTTCAAAAGACAGGCCTGGGAACTGAAATTCATGTTTTTTTCCCTGACTTTAAAAGCATACACTCAATTTAGATACTGTTTCTGTGGCACATTATCACTTTCCTCATCTTCAGCCTAACTCATGTTCCGCAGGTGATAAATGAACTATCTCTCTGTCCTGTAAGAGGGTAACCCCCTCTCTCCTGTCCTATCAGTATGGTTGTCTTTTTTCTCAGATTAACCAGTCTAACTGGTTATCACAATGAAGTTAAAGTCTCAGGAGTTTTCTCAACTTGTATTTAGCTTTGAAAAGTTCTGCCTATATTTCAAAGCTGAGGAAAGGTTTGTACACCCAGAATTTTGTGTTGTAATATTTTGTATTAATTTCTAGTTGAAAAAACCCACCTCTTCTTATGAGCATTACTTAAGAACATGCTGACAGTGAATAATGGCTGAGGGGTAGGATGTAGAGAAGTTGATGAGAGACCTCTTCAGATGTATCAGAGGAAGAAAGGGAATGGTAAGAGGGATTATTTGGGTTAAAGGTCCTAATGCAATTTTCAACCAGCAGTGTCTAGGACTGTCCAGAAGGTAGCTTAGTGAGCTCTTTGATAAGAAGCCTAATTAGCACTTTTGTGAGAAGATAGCTCATCCTTGCTTTTCTTTACGCTTTAGCTGCATTTAATAAGTGAACAAACGATAACAACAAACGCTCATTTTAGTTACTAGTCTCTGTTTATGCATTTGTTAAAACTTTATAAAAATCTCTACAGCTACACGTTCTATAATTCTTTGTAATTTGTGGGAGAGGCATAGAGAATAGAAGATGTACTTATATGTTATGCTATATATCATACACATGATATTTTTGTTTGTAGCTATATCAATGCATGCATAAATAATAAATAAACAAAGAAGCATACACTGCACCCCTTCAGTTTTGTGTTCCTATCACTCTGAAAAACTGAAAAGAAAAATGGCAGCCTGCTGTATGATTTCAACAAAAGCAACAGGGATTGTCCAGAAAAGAATGAAAATCTTCTATCTGTGTCATTAGCTATTTAGAGAACGTTTCATTTTTTTCCTAATTTTATGTGATAGTATTTAAAATGCAATGTCGAAAGTGATCAGAACCTTTCCAGATAGGAACCACAAGATGGCAGCATGTATTAGCCGTAGGTGGACTCACTGATCCTGCTCGCTTTTGCTCACACAAGCAACCTCACCCGTTTCAGTAGCTTTGTCTGTAGCAGAAAGCGTGCTATTTTAGAAAGTTAATACCGAATAATCTGTTGATTTTGGTGTGAACAATATAGTTGTCTTTAAAAATCATTGCCAAATGAGGGTGGAAAATACATATGTATTATCTATACTATCTTTCCAGCTAGGAACATGTAACAATTATTATTTCTTCAAATGTGTCCTTTTTTTGTCATCCTCTATATTTTGCCCTCTATCAGCAAGGATTTATGTTTTCATGGTCTAGTGGCTGAATGAACTAAAACTGGCTGGTGGGTCAGTGTTTAGATTGTAGATTCTGCAAATACATGTCTTGGTTTCCTGGTACATAATTGCTATTGCATTTTTTCTGTAGTGTGACCATGTGATAGATGCTAGATAGAAAAAAAAAAATTTTCCCTAAACGTTACGGCAGGGATTGCACATGTGTTTAGACAAGGAGATAGGCTTCTAGTGTTACTGCAGGAAGGGCCAAATGCAATGACTCAGAAAACTTTGTGGACAGGGGATGTACAACTTTATTGAAAGTATGATTTGATCAATGATTGCAAAGCATGAACAATTAAACGATCTAGTTTGTGAAGTTTGCATTACACAAGTTAAGCAAGCAATCTCAGCATGGTGTGGTGGTCTAGCAGATACTGATATCTGGGGGAGCTATTGTACTTAATTCCTCACAAACAGTTTCTTACTCGTAATGTTTGTATTTATCTTTCTGAAATGCCCCAGACTTAGGTCACATATACTGCAAAGGGGATCAGAGTTTTCAAGATCATCAATTTTTTTAAGCCAATATGTACGTATTAATGATTTCTAAAATAACCCAATCTCCGTAGTTTCAGCTCTAACACTTCATTTGGTGTGTTTTTCAGTGAACTTTCTATCATTGTGAGGCAGTTAACTTTTACAACTGCAGTCACTCACATAAAAATACTGTTTAGTGACCTGCAGATAAAACATTGCTTTCATCACAGTACCTAAAATGACTTTTCATGACCAGTGTAAGTTGATCTAAACCTGTGCTGCTGCTGAAAGTGGAGGGTCCTGCCCTTTTTTTCTCGTCACAGGTGTGTGACCTTTTCCTTGTGTTATCACAATTTTTTCTGGAGCCATACAGTCAGCTGGATCAATATGCTGCTGTTACATAACCGTTTAGCTCCCTCATCACTCATACAGAGGACCTTTTATCCTTCCATTTAACAATGCACAGTGAGTGGCTGCTCTTAGAGGGACATTTTCTCATAGGGGTGATGTCAGCTGAAGTCCTTCTCCTGCATGTCTCTCTACCTTCAGGTAGTCCTTTCTGTCTCCTCTGGTGTGCTGGAACAACTGTTTGTGAGGGCATACAATGTACTAGGCCAGAAAACCGATCCACGTTAAAATGATGAAGTGCTGTTGTTTGCTACAGTTCACCATGCAGTCCCCACAAACAGCTGAACCACCACAGCTGAGGGAGTGGTGGGGAGCAGAAATAAATGGCTTGGGGAGGGAGGAGGGTGAGAATAATTTTCACCTCGAGAATAAGTGGAAGGCTGTTCAATATCAGGAAAATTATGCTACACTCCCAGAAATTGCCTTCCAGAAGATGTCACTGCAGTTGCATATAAGCAATTCTTACTACATGGTATTTCTTTGTATATAAATTGACCTGACTAAGTAACTGGTAAGCCTTGTCTTACTGGGTGCTTATATTCAGTAGCTAATATTTATCTAATCTTGTAATGAAGTTAATTATAGGGTATGTCAGATACTTCTCACACACTCTGCAGCTGTATTAAAAACAGCAAACCACTTGTAAGTGTAATGGTGGACAGAGTTTGATTCTAGGCGCTTTTGTGGCAACTGTGTTGAATTTATGCTACTTTTGTTAAAGAATCTTTCTTCTGCCCTAAGGACAGTGCAAGAAATTTGCTGGGTCTGTCTTCAGGTATATTAATAGTAAAAACAGGACATGAAAATTCATGTGTTGAAATGCTTGCTATTTAAAATGTTGTTGTAATTTTTATAAGATACCTTTAAAACTCAAATCAAGCTTTCGTCCTTTAAAATTCCTCTTGTAAGTTTCTTACTGTGAACACGACACAGTACTTTTTATTTTAACAACAGCATTTTTACTTTGTAGGGAAATAGGAGCCTTGGAAGGAGGTTGGAAGTCTCTTTGTCCATTGTATTCAGATGCTGAATTTGGGAGCCTGATAGAGGCAAGACTGCCACAGCTCCTTGTCTCCAGGCCCAGCCAGTAGTGACGCTAAGCATGTATACCCAATTTTATTCCAGTACCGAAAAGACTAAGATGCGCTTTGACCAGCATGTCTTTCCTTAAACCAGCAGAAAACCCTTTTCTGACTTTGTCTTTCAGTCTCTGAGACACGATATGACTTACCTAAGAAAGGCCGTTTAATATCGGCACAGATGGGACCCTAGTACAAAAATGAGTGTCAAAGAGAGACACTGCTGTATCCTGTGGGGTGTTACTGAAGCTTCTGCGTAGGCGCTGAAATTTGCATTCTGTCATCTGCTGGATTTGGATCTTGGGGGTCTTTCATTTATGTTTGTACGTATGTAGATGTATGTATGAAAGATGTTGACACCTTTCTAAAATTCATGTTGTAGCTCAGCCACAGTTAGGCTCACTGAAAATGAAATTCTGCCTCTGGGCAAACCAAGCAGTCTCTTTTGTCTTTAAAATCTTTAAGAAACTTTATTTCACAGTAAGAATCGCAACTGAGATTCTTCTTCATGAAATGTTCCTTTTAGTCTAAATGCTTGGGACATAAGTTTTTGTTTAGTTAGCACAACAGAAACAAAAAGTTTTTGTAGGTTGTTAGGGTGTAAACACATAGGTGAGAGGAACGTACTGGTTAGTGGTCTTGTCATTTGTTTTTGTGCTATCATACAAAGTAACTTTAAGCTCATCCTTTATTGTTTAGATGATTTTTAAATATAGCTATACAAATGCTAAAGGTACATGGAGGCTTTAGGAAACTGCTTGAACCTAAGGAGTAGCAATATTTGAATACGTGTTAACCCAGCACTGGGAAATGCTGGGCAATAGGCAACGCTTTTTGGAAACAAGTTCTTCAGCTGAGTACATGTTTGTATATTCCAGAATGACTATAAACTCTCCAGGAAAAAACTAAAGCATGGCAAATATTTGCTCTGTGTGAAACTGCTTTCAGAAACCAAATGAGATGATAGACAATATGAACAATGATTCTATAACCTATGGAGCGTAATAGCGCAGAAAGTAGTATAATGCACCAATAATGCAAAGACTGCATGCAGTTTTGACTGCCATATTTCTGCTCATGCATGGAAGAACAAACTCTAGTTATGTTTTATGGAGCTTGTTTGCAAGACAGTAAAGACATGGTAACCTGGGCAACCAGAGTCCCTGGTAAGCTTTACGGTCCAAAGTGAAGATTGCATTCTCATTTATTCGTATATTACTGTCCAAACTAACTGAGTCCAAGGTAGTTACATATTGTAACCACATCCCTCACTGTACTATAGTTATTATTCAGAGACAAAGATGGAAACTATTTGCCAGGCGAAATCGGAGGTTGTGTAGGCAAAGGCTTAGGAAAAGCATAACCACTCTGGAAAGCAAGCACTGGTCTCTTCTTGCATCTGTAAAGGCTACATATGAAAAACAGAGAGAGAAGGAGGTTTGGCTCAGGTCCAATAGCACAGCTTTATATGCAAAGGCTGTGGATAGCCGCAATGCTGATGCGGAAATGATCTCTGAAATGCACAGAGAAGACGTTTCTTCTTTCTGTTCTCCTTCAAGGTCCTTCTGAGTCAACAGCTGTGCGCTATATCCTACAATAGATGTTAAGATAAATACAATGATCTAGTCCTTTGATTAAGAGAACTCCCAACAAACATATTTTCATGACTGGAATAGTAATGTTAATTTCATTTGTTAGAAAAAGAAAGAATATGATTTTCATTTCACTGGCTTGACTGTTTTTTTAAAAAGGCATGCTCCTGATCTTGAACTGTGATTATAAACTTGTGAGTTTTACTTTTGTTTCTAGTTAGTTTTTGGCCAATTTCCCATTTCTGTTTTCATATTGCAAAGTCTGAGGGCAGACATGTCTGGGGAACTGCCAGTTAAAAGACTTGGAGTGAGAATGGGTAAATAAGTCATATACCATGGGAAAGTCGAAATGCCATCAGTCTCAGTGCACTTGTCTCCATCTGCTAGAGGTGAGAATCATCAGCTATTGCATGTTATATGTCTTCTCCTCTATTTCACCTTTGGACAGATTTTAGTAGTTTCTATCTCAACAATCAGTGGTGCTAGAGCTAGTGCTGTACAGCATCTTACATACCTAGTTTTCAAACAGAAACCGTCTTAATTTTTCATTGTTTATGATTTTAGGAGATTGACTGTTAGAAAATCAGTATGCTGTTAGGGCATAAAAGGAGCCTTTCCTTAATGTCAGGAGCATCTCTAAGAACAATCTGAGCAAATTTAATAAGTGATTTAATCTCTTGAAGCAACTGCAAGTTTAAAAAGCTTTGAAATTAAAACCCATCTGTATTTTCCAGATTCTGAGTTCAGGATTCATTTGGCGAAATGCGCTTGCAATTCTTAATTTCTTAGTTCTTATTTTCTTCAATAAATATAATTATTTCCTTATTCATGTCTGAGTGCTTTGGAAAAGAAGCAAATTTACTAGAAGGTTTAATTTACTTTCATAGGAATAATAACCTTCTCTAAACCCTCTGCTTTCCAGGAATTCCACCTATGTGAGATGAAAATGAAAGCAGCAGCAGTATTCTTCCAGTGTCTGTCCACAAATCAAGCTCCAACAGTTCAAGATGCAAATATGAAGCAAGATTCTTCTCACAGCAGACTGCTCAAAATATGATTTACCAAATGTGTCCTTATAAGCTTCTCAGCTATCCCACTGCGCTCCTCAGCTTTGGCCTCCTTTGCTGGATCTCTGCGTAAGGCAAGACCACTGTCATCTTTGTCATTTATAACCAATGCATAGGGAATAGTTGATTTCCTGAGAAGGCATTTGGAGGATTTGCTAGTTAGGATTCCTCCTAATGTGTTAAAAATAGAGACTGAGGAAGGCAAAGTATAGACTATTCCTATGGTTAAAAGGCTGTGTCTAATGATTATGAGCTTGGATATTGAAACTTAGGAAATAGGAGTTTAGTACCTTAATCCTCCACTAAATCCTTGTATGACCTTGAGCTGCTCAGTTATTCTGTCATCAGTTCCTCTTGTCTGTTTTAGCTGTTTTGTGATGTTTTTGTCCAAAACCTGAGACAAAGGAGATGCACAATTATTAGGAGCTGTAATAGCTGTGAGAAATACCACGTACCTCCAGCTCTGAATTCAGTTACTCTACCGATAAAATTGAAGTGATGCTGTTTGAAAGGAACAGTATTACGTCCCTGTGGCACAGCCATTCCAATCCCTGGCATCGTAATTACTATTAAATTAATTCTGCTCATGTTAGGAAAGACATTTAAGTGTTTTAGTAGAAGGTACTATGTGTTTTGAGGTTTTTGTGTTGTTCGTGTGTAAAGAAAATGAACAAGAGTGATTGAATCAATGACAAATGGGGAATCTGAATGTAAAGGAACTGCTAAGCAAGTAGGGCACGTTCTCAGGATTGAGGCTATTTTAATTTTAAATCTATGACTCTCTACCTAGAGTGTAATATTAAAAATCCAAGAAATGCTATGTTTGTTGTCCCAAAAAAGCTGCCTCTTGTACCTGCTGTTTCCAGAAATGTCTTTTGTGTCATTCATTTTTTTGGACACGTGCCTGCTATTTGAGAAGGTATAAAGTGTGGCTACTGTGTGTGCAGCATATGAGAATTCATGCACCCAGAGCTTTTGTCAAATCTGAAAAAAGACCTCCGTTTTACATTTCAGTTCCTTTCAAAATACAAGAAAATATCAGCAACAGAAAGTCTTTCTATTTAACTTGGCTGGTATAGCTATCTGCTTCCGTTTTTACATACTTATCTGTCTTTCTTTTTTTTTTTTTTGTGAATAGAAATTGAAGTACATGGTTAATAACTTTTGTTGATTAAAAAAACCCTATTATTTAATACATTCATATAATGCTGATCATAAAATTGATGTTGATAACTGCAGTATGGTACATGAAAGGAAAAATGGCTCTAAACCACTTACAGGATCATACTCTTGTTCTTTGCATTTGCAAGTAGATACAAAGATCATCATGAATGGTGAGAAATATGCAGAGATTTCCATAGGAAAAGGCTTAAATGGGCTAAGGATGGATGTGACTAACAAATGATGAAGTGTTTTCCATGAGAATGCAGTCAGGTATGATTGTTCATTCCTTTCCAATAGCATTAGAACTGGAAGCACCTGATGAAATGGTCAAGTGACAGGTTTAAATTAAGTATGAAGTAATACTTTTGGAAACAATCCATAACTTAATAATGCAAATTAATTCCTACGGAAGTATAAATGTATTAAAATACAATCGGTCAGTTTTATGGTTCATGAATTAGACAAGACAAACTTATTAAACAGGGTGATGCAGACATGTTCTCTAGCTTTGTTGGTCCCTAAATGCTGATAGGTAGAGAGTATACTGAGGGAAGCACCATTGCACACTTGCCTATTTTTGTATATTTTCTCTAAATGTCCACTTTTGGTCACAGTGAGAGATAAGGCCACTTTTCTCAAATTATCTTTTGATATGAACCAGTGTTTTTTGCTTTTATTTCCATGTTAGTAGTGTTCTGACCCAAACAAAGCAACGAAGGTCTAATGCAAAGTTAAGATCGTAGAGTAATAATGTGATATAGTGTCTCTCTTTTTAGAGAAGTAAATTCAGCTGTAGCACAAGATGATTCACTTTATATGTACAAGTAAAATCTGTACACACGTACTTATTCCAGGTGTGTGATTAGTTGCTCATCCGTGGTTTAAATCCAGTTTATGATACCAATGAGTAGACTTGTCATCTATTTGATAGTATCAGTAGAATACATTTTGAGTCCTAGTGTATCCCCTGACTGGAACAGTATCCCAATTGACTGATACATTAACTCTAGCAAAAATGACACTGTTTGATTTGAAATTGGGAAAAACCTTCTTTGACATGAAAATATAATTCTTACAATATAGGCTGAGGGCCTGCTAATGAAGTGCAGTGGGCAATCTTAAGGATTAAAGCAAAGGCTTACATTTCCAATAATAGGTGTTCTGGCACCTTACTAAGTGCAGGCAAGAGTTTGTGAATACTTATAATGTGTCTCAGATTCATACCATTTCAGAGACTATTTAATGAAAGTTTATGAAATATATTAAAGGACAAAGAAAAAGAACTCGAACATTTGCCAGTGTCTGTCTTCTGTGAAGGAAGGGCTTTGCTGGAATTTCTCTCCATGTCACTCTCTCCCGTTTCTTCACGCTTGTCAAACTGAAATAAGGAGTGGAAGCTCTTCCCTCTAAATCACATATATTCCAAGAATCACTGGAGTCCTAAATGGCTAATATGAAGCCTATTCTTCTAAACTGAACAACATACACAGTCAGAAAGGAGCAGCAGAGCAGTGGCTGAAAGAAGGAGAAAAACAAGTTGAAACTTTTCAAGCAGACTTTGATTAAAATCATGGAAAATGTTAGGATAGTATCAGAAGTACTAGAAATTTTCCCGAGTGTATTTCCATGTATTTACGTAGGGAAACTCAGTCGCATTTCAGGCAAAGTTGATTGATTCAAACTTGGGCAGTTATTTTCAGTCTTTCCAAACAGGTCACCAAGAGTCCTGGCAACGTATTTTGACCCCCCAAATCAAATTGCTCGTATCCTGTAGTTGCTAATGGATCCAGGAAATAGCCTACAGTTGGCTGAAAGGGTATAGCAGCTTTTTTTAAAGTGGAAATTATTTCACTTTTGAAAAACATCCATCTCATGTGAGGTTGTGAATGGAGTTTGCAGTAGGGGAGTGTCATTAATATATGAGAAGTAAGATTAGTTCAACAGTTTCTGAATATGGACTGTAGGGAGATTACTTGAGCATGTAAAAGAAAAGAACTATGGTGTGTGTGAAAGTATAGGAAGGAAGAAAGGACTAAGGAGGGAAAACTTGATTAAAAAAAAAAAAAAAGTATTAATCCCTGCCCAAAATAACTCTGCTGAAATACCTACCATTTACAAGATTTTGCTAAATAGTAGGTATTATCACACAGAATTTCCTAGGTCGAATAAAGATACCTTCATGGTTCTTATAAGGCTATTCATTGCTCCCTCTCCTTTTAAAATATATTTAAATCATAGACTCATTCAGGTTGGAAAGGCCTCAGGAGGTCTTTAGTCCAAGTTCCTGTTCAAAGCAGGGTCAGCTAGGTTGCTTGTGGCTTTGTTCAGTCAGGTCCTGAAAACCTCCAAGGACAGAGATCCCATAGTATCTTTGGGCAACCTATTCTAGTGCTCAATTATCCTTATAGTAAATGTTCTTTCCTTATATCTGGTAAGAACCTCCTTTCTTTGAGTTTATGACCATGATTTCTTGCTGTCCATCCATGTATTTCAGTCAAGAGCCTGGTTTCATCTTCTCTGTAATCTCATAGGCGCTGGCAGGCTCCTGTTATCGCCCCAGGGCCATCTCTTCTCTGGGCTGAACAAGCCCAGCTCCCTCAGCCTCTCTTCACATGTGCTCCAGCCTCCGACAATCTTCGTAGCCCTCCTCTGGACTCACTTGAGTTTATAAGCATCCTTCATGTTCTGGAGGTCCAAAACTGGTCACAGTATTCCAGATACAGTCTTAGGAGTGCCGTGTAAAGGGAATCACTATCCTTGATCTACCAGCTATGTTCTTGTGAATACAGCCCAGGATGGTGTTAGCTTTCATTGTTGCTAGGAAACTTTGCTGACTCGTATTTAGCCGCATGTCATACAGGTTCCCCGCATTCTTTTTAACAGAGCTGCTCTCTGGCCAGGCAGCCCCACCAATGCAAATTGGTGCAGTGGGTTAGTCTATCCCAGCTTGCAGGACTTTGCATTTGTCCTTGTTCAATGTCATGCCCATTCTTCTGTCCTATTCAGATTCCTCCAAATGTCAGTCCTGCCTCAGGTATATTGATTGCAGCCCTCAGCTTGTCACCCACAGACTTGATAGCCAGCACTCCATCTTCTCTTCCAAGTCTTTGTTAATGATATTGAACAGAACAGGTTCAGGATAGAGTGAGATGGGGGAACAGCACTTGTAGCTGACCTCTACATAGAGGCTGAACTATTCACCACTGCTCTTTGACCCTGATGATCTAAGCATTTTTTGACACATCTAGTAGTTGACCCATCTAGACTGTGATGTCCAGACTTGGATACAAGGGTGCTGTGGGAGACTATGTTGAAAGCCTTGCTAAAGTCGAGGTAGATTACATCCACTGCTTTCCTCCCATCTACAGATGTAGTCATTTCATCACAGAAGACAATCGGGTTGGTCAAGCACTTATTTACCCTTTGTAAATTCATACTGGCTCTACACTATCACCTTTTTCTCCGTTATGTTCCTGGAAATAGCTTGCAAAAGGACTCACCCCATGATTTTCCTTTGGGCTAAAGTGAGGATGAGTGCCCTGTAGGTGCCTACATTGTCCTTTCCCCTTTTTGACGGAGGGTGCAACTTTTGGCGTTCTCCAGTCATCAGGGACCGCCCCCTCAATCTCCATGACATTTCACAGGTGATAGAGAAACAGTGTCATGCAGTGTGCTGAGCCAGCTCTCTCAGCATCCCCAGGGGCATCTCCCCTGGACCCAGGGAGATGCATGGGTCGAGATTTCACAAGATATCCCTGACTCAATCCTCTTCACTACTGGCAGTTAGTTCTTCTCCTTGAACCATGGCTCTAGGCACAAAGGCCTGAGAGACCTTATCGGTGAAGACTGAGGCAGAGAAGACTTTGAGCACCTTAGCCTCATCTCTGTCTGCCGGCACTAAATCACATGTCCCGTTCATCGGTGGAGGGGGCGCGTTTTCCTTGTTTATTGTTTTCTACTTATATAGCAGTAGAAACTCTTCTTAGCGCTGATAAGAGCTAGTAAGTTTTGGTATATATTCTGGCTGATGAGAGCATTAGATCTGCCAGGTTTGCCGTAGTAATATTAAAAAGTACAGCATCAAAAGGAGTACCAACTTATATGCAGAATCTTGTTAAACCGTGCTGCCCTCTATTATAACAGTTACCTCAGTAAGGTTGGGAAGAAATGACGATGGCAAAAAAGCAATATAGTTTCACTGGATTTTCCTGGAAGATTCCCAAAGACATCACAAGAAAAAGTTTTGTAAGTTACCACATGTTGTGTCTGGCTAACTTCTTCCTCTTGTCTTGAGTTGACACCCTCCAAAGACGGCCAGGACTAGAAGAAGTCTGAACAGAAATGACTATGCAAGAACAATATTTTTCCAGATGGGGCTGGTTCTCTGCAAACAACAACAGCCCTGTTTTATCTCCCTTTCTTGTGAATAAGCTGAGAAGAATGACATGGGACCCAGAAAAGTGGAGCTCTCTGCTACTTGTGATAAGAACTATCATGTCTGCAATCATAGCAAGCATTTGCTGTGTCACGTCAAGAATCAGTTGATACGCACATGGATTCACAGATCATCTCACCATCCTTTTATAAGTAGTGAAGAGGAACAGGCACTTTCAGAATACCAATCTATGCACTTTAAACTAGATATTTAAAGCAAACAGATGAATCACACTGAAAAGTGCCTATTTTTGTCCATTGACTGTAAAGAGAACTTAGACTAGCTGAGAGACATCTGCGTTACAACTGTCTAAATTTAGCTGAGATGAATCCTACCCAAATGATTCTCCCATCTAATGATGTACCTAGAAGAATTTTCTCTTCTCTCCAACCTGCATAAGTTCTTTTGCATTCTGTCTATGCACACTAGCAATATACTGGTTTGGGATTTACTAACGCTTTCAAACATGACTGAGAAAAGCCCAAGGTACAGTTGTTTACTACAAGTGAAGCCTTGAAGACGTGTACAGAAGTGCCTAGTGTGCTTTAAATCTCAATTCCTAGGAAAAAGCAGAGGTTTCTATGCTTTTTCAGCAACTGACTTTTCAAAATCGAAATAATTCAACCAAAATGGTAAAAAAAATCTGACTACAAGGAACGTACTTCTTGTTAGGATACCTACCTTCTATAAGAGCAGCTAAAAGTGCATTTTTCATGCAGCTGCGTTGAAGAGAGCATTCCCATGCTCCTGAAGTCATATGCTTTTTATCCCTCCTAATGACAGGCTTCAGAACCATTGCTCTGGTATCAAAATTCACGGAATATCATCTTTTGACAGATCCACATAAAACTTTTTTTTTTTTTTCACAAACAAAAGGGATTGTGCTGCTATTACTAATACTTCTCTTGATGCAGTTTACCAACTATGGCCTACACTGTAAATTTATTTGCAAATTGCTGTAAATTGAATTAATATAACTGCAGTTCCAGAGGCAGTCCATTAAAGTAACAACATTAGCTAAAATTACATGTCAGCCTTTTGCCAGGTTTTGCAAAGATGATACAAGTTAATTCAATCAGCTTGGCTTTTACTTATTTTCTTTGTTTCTTTGTTTTATTTTTTCTGTTTGTGATTTTTACTTTAATACAAAATTTTAAGGCAAACAATAAATAAAAGTGTCATTGACAGGAAAAGCATGTTTGGGGTTTTCTGATAAAATATAGCATTCACTTTCTGATTATTCAAGTGGCAGGTTATGTAAACATTTCTATTTCTGATCCTTTTAAGGCTTTTGTCTCTTGTCGACTAAATATTTTGTGGGGAAAACACGATCCTCAAGTCGGCAATCTGCCTAGGATTTCAGAATGGCATGAAAATAAATAATTACACATGATGAAAACATTTAGGATATTACATTGCAATCATTTCATATCACGGGCAGACGTATTTCAGGAAGAAAAACAGCATTACATAAAGTCTAGTGGTACAGTAAACAAAGGGATTTAAAGACTGTTGGATATTGCTGTCTGTTCTTTCCCTAGGATAAAGTATCAACTGTGATATTTTAAAATTAATTAATTTATTTTTTCTCCACAACAGAGAAACCTGCAGGTGGCTGACAATAAATAATAAGACTTTGGCAATCTGTAATAGCAGTTATTGGAAAGTGTAAGCTAGAGGAAACAGAGGACTTAATTTCGTAGGATTTCCCTCCAAAATCACCTGAATTCGTAAACATTTTGCCTTGATCGCCTAGTCATTAAGAGGAACAGTGCTAATCGGTTGCAGGTTCCAGGCCTGACTAACATATAGTCGTCTTAATATTCACAATTCCCTTCAGAATCCGAATATAGCTGTTATTGCCCCTTTATTTATTACTTTCATCCTTGCTCTAATTAAAAGGATAGTACTAATCTGAACTTCTACCTGGGAAGAAAGGTTGAGTTTTAGTGCTGTATCAAAGGAAGAAGTGACCTGGCTGCAGCCCAAAGGCCTGGGAAGGAGAAATTGAAAATGATCATTAGACTGCAAGGTGGCCTCATTTAATGTCTGCACTAAAAATGGCTTAGACCTGTCCGTCTAGTACAAGACTGTGGCATCAGCAATTTCATAAACCAGTTCCTGTGCACCTACGTAGGTGGCAACAGAAACTTTTGGTAGATAATGCCTCAGTTTACTCCTTTTTATACGTTTAAATATTTCTCTCCCTCTGATCTCCTAAGCGGGATCTACTCAATGAAATAAGCAACACAAGACCTTTTTAAACAAAGTTCAAGAGATATTGCTACATGCTTGGTTTCTGTCAGTTCTTGTGCTTGAAATCCTTGAAATGAGGAGTGCCACATCCATGCATCTTCTAGTGTGAACTTCCTTTTATAGCAAAGGAGTCCCCTTGGCTTCTGCCATTCAGGAAACTACGTGATCACTGCATATCACAGAACACGTGATGCAAGGACTGTGTTCCACATTGATCTTAGCCTGAGTTAGTTTGGGAGAGTGAAAGTAGAGTGAGAGTGAACATGAGCAGAAACTTTTTTCTGGAAAGAAACAGGAACTGCCTCGTCAGTAAGAATTCATATACAGGTATGAATCCAGGTAATTCACGAGAAGTTTTTTGTACTGATTTGCAACAAGCACATGAGGACACACAGGAGCATCTGAAAAAGACTGCCACTAGACAGAACATGTGGGATCATCTCACCATCCTTTTCTAATTAGTCCCAGAGGATAAATGTCACAGAGGAGAGAGGGCAAAGGCGGGGGGATGTGTTACTTCTTTAGAGCAAAGCATTTGCCTTTCCTAGAAGCTTGTAGCACAATTAACTGCCCCCAGCAAGGCTTCTTGCCTTTCTTTGGAGTGAATCTTAATGTATTGTCTTGCATAATCATAGCGTATAATATCTGTAGTCTTCTGTGTTATTGTTGAAGACAAGGCCCGAGAGAGCCATCCCTGTTAAATAAAACCTGTGCGTTTTATTTCCCTGTGGAGGGAAGATTTTATCCCAAGACCGTTTCTGACACATTCTCCCATTTTGTCATGGATGTCCTCAGCCGAGATGTGTAACTATCAAAGCCAGCATACATTCATCTATCTGTCAATACAAACATGCGTATGACTGGGCCTGCAGCTATCCTATGAAAGGGTTTAGAAGTTGCATACTTACCTTAGAAGTTGCAAACTAAATATAAGTCCATAATGACAAGTTACTGTGAGCAAGGCGAGTGTCATCTGAAAGATACTGGGTGCACTTTTCCTGTTGGGCAGGCCTCACCTCTCGATTGCTCAAGTTTTGGGGAAGCATATCGGGAGAAAGTTGGACTGGTTGGAGAGAGTCCCAAGGAAAGTACCCAGACTGATCAGGGGACAGGAAAACACGGCCGATGAAAAGAAGAGTGGAGGGGGTTGTTCAGAGGTGTAAACAACAGGAAAGATGTGATATCTTGAAGTATAAAAGGTATCAGAAAGGAAGAAGTCAACATGCTGTCCATGTTGACTGAAGCAGGAACGATAATGGACGTTAGCTGAAAGAAAGAATATTTAGGTTAAATACTACAAGAAAGCGTTCTAAGCTTTAGCATAAATAAGCACTCAGGGAGGCTGTTCATATTTAAAAACTACCGAACCTCTTAAGAATAGATTAGACAAGCATCTCAGGAGTGCTATTTGATGCTGGCTTAGGGTAAGGGGATGGACGAGATGACCATATAATGTTCCTTCTTTACCTATTGTCTATGGTTTTATGGTAGTTATTTACGCTATCCATCTTGAATCTTAGTAAAAACTCACAGGAACAGGCATTTATAAGAACAGCCTTACACGATCAGACCAAAAATTGAATTAAGCCACTAAATCAGCACTACTCGGTGCCTTGCTGAAGTGCCTGTATGCTAGTGCGTGCAGCATGGGGAACAAACAGGAGGAATTACAAGTTCGTGTGCAGTTGCAGGGCTGTGATCTCACTGGGATCACAGTAACGTGATGGGATAACTCTCATGACTGGAGTGCTGTAGCAGTTGGATACAACTCTTTAGGAAGGACAAGCAGGAGGGGGAGTTGCCGTTTATGTGAGAGAGCAGCTGGAATACATGGGGCTTTGCCTAGGGATGGATGATCCAGCTGAGATCTTATGGGCTACAATTAGAGGGCAGACATGAGCGACAAGGTCGATCTCTGCAACAGGTTGCATGATCAGGAAGAAGTAGATACTACCTTCTTCAGATAACTGGAAGAAGTCTCATGTTCACAGGCCCTGGTCCTCATGGGGGTAACCATCCCGATACCTGCTGGAAGAGCAACAGAAGCAATCCAGGATGTTTCTGGGGACCGTTGATGATAACTTCGTGACGCAGGTGATCGAGGAGCCAATGAGGGGTGATGCTTTGCTGGACCTTGTACTTACAAATGAGGAAGAACTGCTCAGGGATGTGAAGGTTGGGGGCAGCCTCGGCTGCAGGAACCAAGTGATGGTGGAGTTCAGGATCCTGAGAGAAGCAAGGAAAGCAAAAAGGATCACAGCCATGGACTTCAGGACAGCCTGTTAGGAATCTGCTTGGAAGAACCACAAGGGATAGGGTCATGGAGGGAAGAGGGTTGAGGAGACCTGGTTGATTTTTCAAGCCTCACCTCCTTCAAGCTCAAGAGTGGTCCATCCCCATGTGCAGTTAATCAAGCAAAGGTGACAGGAGGCCTACATAGATGAACAAGGGGCTCCTGACTAAACTCAGACGTACAGAGGAAGCATACAAGAGGTGGAAGCAGGGACAGGCGAGTAGTATAGATACACTATCTGAGCACACAGGGATGGGGTTAGAAAAGCCAAAACTCACTTGGACTTGAATCTGGGGAGGGAAGAGAAGGGCACCAAGAAGAGCTTCTGCTCTTCTGCAGAAGTATATGCTGCAAAAGGAAGACTGCGGAAAATGTTGGCCTACTGCTGAATGGGTTAGGGGGGCTGGTGACGAATAACATGGAAAAAGTTGAGGTATACAATGCCTTCTTCGCCTTGGTCTTTACTAGTAAGATTTGCCTTCAGATATCCCAGGCCCCTTAAGACCCATGGGAAAGTCTATAGCAAGGAACAGTTATCCTCGGCAGAGGAGGATCAGGCTAGGAAATACTTAAGCAGACTGGACATGTGCTAAGTCCATGAGACCTGATGGGATTCACCCATGAGTACTGAGGGAGTTGCCTGATGTCATTGTGAGGCCTCTCTCAATGATCTCTGAAAGGTCATGGTGATCAGGGACAAATAATCCTGGAAATCATTTCCAAACATATTAAGGACAGGAATGTAATTGGGAGAAGTCAGTGTGGATTTACAAGGGGGAAGTTATGCTTAACCAACCTGATAGTGATAAGATGACTAACTTGGTGGATGAGAGCAGAGCAGTGGGTGTTTTTTACCTTGACTTCAGAAGGCTTTTGCTGCTGTCTTCCATAACATCCTCACTGACAAACTCATGAAGTATGGACTAGATAAGTGGACAGTAAAGTGGACTGAAAACTGACCGAACTTCCAGGCTCAGAAGGTTGTGATGAACAGCACAAAGTCTGGCTGGAGGCTAGTTATTAGCGGTGTCCATCACGGGTTGATACTGGGGCCAACACTGTTTAACATCTTCATTAATGACCTTGACAATGGGGCAGAGTGCACCCTCAGGAAGTTTGCAGAGAACACAAAACTGGGAGGAGTGGTTAATATACCAGGTGGTTGTGCTGCCATTCAAAGGAACTTCAAAAGGCTGGAGAAATAGGCTGAGAGGCACCTCATGAAGTTCAACAAAGGGAAATTCCAAGTCTTGCACCTGGGGAGGAGTAGCCTCGTGCACCAGTGCAGCCTGAAGGCCGACCTTCTGGAAATCAGCTTTGAAGAAAAAGATCTGGGGGTTCTGGTGGACAATAGGTTGAACATGAACCTCATTGCGCCTCTGCAGCACAGGTGGCCAGC
This sequence comes from Struthio camelus, assembly GCF_040807025.1. Lineage (NCBI taxonomy): Eukaryota > Metazoa > Chordata > Aves > Struthioniformes > Struthionidae > Struthio > Struthio camelus. Next base: position 204,400,238 of record NC_090942.1, read on the forward strand.
AGCATCCTGGGCTGCACTGGGAGGAGAGAGGTGATCTTTCCTGTCTACTTAGCCCTGGTAAGACCACATCTGGAGTGTTGTGGCCAGTTCTGGGCTTCCCAGTACAAGAGAAGCACGGACATCCTGGAATAAGTCTAGCAAAGGGCCAGGAAGGGGACTAAGGGATCAGAGCATCTGACATAAGGAGAGAAGCTCAGAGAGCTGGGATTGTTCAGGTGAGTGAAGAGAAAGCGGCCCGGGGGATTTTATCACTGTGTATAAATACCTGATGGGAGGGAGTAAAGAAGGTGGAGCCACACTCTTCTCAGTGGTGCCCAGTGGCAGGTCAAGACGCAGTGGGAACAAATTGGAATACAGGAAATTGCATTTCAAGATGAGAAAAAACTTTTTGCCTGTGAAGGTGATCAAACACTGGAACAGGTTTCCCAGAGAGGTTGTGGAGTCTTCATCCTTGGAGATATTCAAAACCCAACTGGATGTGGCCCTGAGCAACCTGCTGTGGTTGACCCTGCTTTGAGTAGGGGCGTTGGACTAGACAGTCTCCAGAGGTCCCTTCTAACTTCAATGAATCTGTGATTCTGTGACTCAGTAGTAAACAATGGATGCATGGAGAAACAGTATAGGGACTCGGTAGGTTAGACATTATTCGTATTTAATAGTCATTAGTAGATCTTCTCTCCATACATCTGTTTAATCATTTTGGACCCTCTTTATGCATATGATCTCTCTGGCACCCTCTGGTAATGAATTCTGCAATTTGGTCAGGCTTGACATAGTTCGTGGGGCCAGGACTATAAAATAGGACAGTGAATTTCCCCAAGCGCAACGCTCTTATCTGCTCCTATGAGTAGGAAGGTTGCACAGGGTGTATGACTTTCTGTTGTAATTAAACACTGAGGTTGTTATATGTCCAGTTGCATTTATAATTTGTGAAGAAAATCTGTTCCACTGTAAGCCACTATTGTATTTTGTTCTCTTTTAATTTCTATACTTCTTTCCCTTTCCTGTCTTTGAAAGTTTTCTCTCTTATTTTTGTAACATCTCCCTCCATGATGCTGCTCTCAGCTCCTAAAACAGCTGTTTTCACTCCAATGCCTACCCCATCTGAGCCACTAATACTGGTTCTTGATTAGATAGTTCTGATTCCAGAATGACATTTTTCGGCTTTAAAGCTAATATTCCAGCAAAGGAGGAATTGGTGTTCTTGAGTAGATACTGTTGGATAGACTTGCCTCATGTTTGTAGGGCTCTCTGCAACAAGGAGAGGTTAAATGCTTTAAAAAAAAGGTGGTAGATGAAATTATTGAGGGCTTTATATTTATCTATGGCTATGTAAGTGTATCACACAATCTCACACTATTGAAAGCCTTCCTGCATAGCCATGTGAATTAAAATAATAGAAAGCAAAGACTAATACTAGAGCATTTTTATACTTTGACTTTATAAGCCATGTTTTGAGCTACAGTCTCAGAAAACTACTGTTTAAACTTTCCCCAAACCATGCAAAATGAATGAAAGTCAACCAATTGATTTTCAATAATGTTAAAAAAAAATGTACTTTTAAAAATGCTCGAGATGCTTGAGTTACTAAAGCTGTTTTTTTTTTTTTACTACTATGGTTACTGCTGTCACTATCAAAAATAACAAAGCTTTGTTACTGGTCCTGATCCAGTAGAAGTAAAGATTGTTTTTGTGTGAAAGAAAAAACCTGGTTGAGGATTAACTTCAGTTATATTGGATGCCATCCACATTGTTTTTTAAAATGAGTTGCCATTATGAACTTAATTTCTTGCTTTTTTCTTAACCTAATACAGAACAGTATCACACTAGACTACTTAAAATATACAAATCTTACCTTATTTCTCAAAGGACATTTTGGGGCAAATATTTCCTGGGTACTGTTTTTTTTTTTTTTTTAATTCAATGAATTGGGTTTTCAGATAATTTTGAATTACTTAGAAAAACAAAAATAAGGTGTGAAATAGAGCAAGACAGAGAAATTACATTGTTAGCAAGTTTGGATTTTGCATAAGTGCAATTCATTAAGTGAAAGGTGTATAACTGGCTGCGGAAGTTAAATCCACCAGTTTGGTCTTTGGCTTGGTCACATTGCTTTAGCCACAGCTCTCCTGGCCCTGTGTAATTCAGGTGATTTTGTTCCATAAGAAACTGTAAGTTTCCCTATCTGTCCCTGCATTATTGTCTCAGCTGACTGTTTTTGGTGTTGTGGGTTAGGCTGCAGGTGTGACAGCAGACCTTCTACTTCTCCCTGCTTGTTACAACCAGATCTGCTCATTGTACTCACTTTGAGGCCAATGGTAAAAATAGGCAGAAGGGCTTGTCTATATGGGAAAGGAATTCCTCAATAAAACTGAGTGTGAGTTTCAAACACTGCACTTAAATGTTGATACGATCCACTCGCAAAGTTAAAATGTCCATAGAGGCAGCTTTGAAGAAAGAGGCTTAGTTAGCACAAGCTACAAAATCAGAGCAACTGTGATCAGGAGTGTTTCCTGAGAAGAGCTTTTCCTGCGTTGCATTGACAAGGAGGTGAGGTGCATGCGCAGCAGCCAAAACTGGACACAGCATCACCAGATCATTGCCTCCTCCCTTCTTTTTGTTTCCCTCATCCCTTCATGAGTCTGCTGAGCTGAAATTAGAAAGATGAAGAGCGTGCAGGGAGCACAGCCTTCCTGCATGTCACAGAGTTCAAGCAGATGGATCTTTCCCAGCAAAAGACTCATAGAAGGACTGGAGTAAATATCCTGCCATGTCTGTATGGAGGAGGTCAGAGAGCATCCCTCTCCATCTTCACTGTGACAGCCTTCTCTGTGGGAGCTCTGCTGCTTGGACTGAGCTGGCCTGCTCTGCTGGAAGGAGAAGGTGAGAAGGTGAGAGCATGCACAGATCAGACAAGTGTGAGCACTCACCATCAGAGCTGCTAAAGCTCACACAGGAGGTACTTGCTATGCTCATGCTGTTCACAAAGGTGCACTGTGTACATGGAGAAAACTAATGTGCGCAAGGCCCTGGTGAAGACAAGACTTTTTAGGCTAACTGGGAGGTAGAGTAGGGTGAGAGGGATCAGCACTGAGAATTAACTCACTTTTTTTTCTTTAACAGTATTATATTTTTTTAAACCTGTGAAAATAAGGCATCCTGCTAAGTCTCTGTGGAGAAACAAAAGTTAGAGACTTTTGAACGATTGCCCCTTTGACAGCCTTTCCTCTGTGATCTGGCTTAAATGGAGTCACGTCATCATACACTATGGTAGAGTGCTTAGAGCACTCACAGCTCATTACAGGAAAGGTAACTGGCATACGAGGATAATTTTAATACTTTTTAAAGAGGTATTCCCTTACTTGTGCATATACATCAAATCAAATATAAAATAAAATAAAATAAAATAAAATAAATGTTTAACATTGATGTTCCATTTAAAAAAACAGAAAAAAAACTTTACATACTTTACATACTGTGACAATATCAAACATGCAAGGATGGACTGGGTAAGGAGAATAACACTGCTATCGCCAAAAGGTTTTAGATTACTTTTGCCTGTTCTAACAAGAGATTTCCTATATTTTATTCTTTATAATATCTTTTGCCATCTTACATAACTCATGTGACACTGTTTAATTCTTTGTAAAAATGAACACAGGGAGAAAGAGAAAGGTTCAGCAACAAAAATAAATAAGTAGATGATTCAGTATAAATCCTTGCAATGTCAAGCATGGAACATTAAGTAATAACCATAGCAGCGTAAAGAAATTAAATCCAAATGGAATAGCTTACTTTTTGCTGTATGAAGATGAAAAAGTTTTTGAAACATCGGGTCTACCAAAGGCTAGGTAACAGCCAACTAGCCACTCAGGAGGTAACAACTTCTCTTTAACAAGGGTGCAGTGCACAAAGATGCACAAAATATTGTTAAAGCAAGGCTGTGCAGAACCCCAGTCCACTGGGCACAGATTCTTTCTGCGCTTGTGCTATTAATGTAAAACTGCAGCTTTGTAAGTGAGAGGAGAATTTGTCTCCAGCAGTTTAACATGTATTTTATATCCATAAGACCAGCAGATTTCTGATGAGTGGATTTATGTGCCTAGTTTAATATCTTGTAGTAGGCTTCTCAGTGGACTGCTATCTATGGTCTCACTGCTCTTGCAATCTCAATATTTAACATTTAAAAAGTGTTCTCTGTACACTGAGAATTTAGAACAAAACCTATTATCAATGAGATAAATTAGGTAGTTGGTTGGTTGAGTGTCAACATGCAAGAAAAATACAGTCTAACAAATGAGCTATATTGAATACATATACAACTGGGCAAAGCTAAGGAATGATATGTAGTCTTGCTAGCAAAATCTCTAGTGACTTTGCAGTGATCAAAAACTAAACTGAATCTGCAGTTTTGCCATTTGGTGTGAGGGACTCTTCCTCCTAGGGTGCTGGAATGGACATCTTAAAAATAATGAGAGAGATGAACAGAGTGGGAAAAAGAAAATGCAGGAGGAAAAGAAAAGAATCTTCTTTATGCAGAGCTATTCTCTTCATTAAGTAAAATATTTTTATAAACTGTGCTTGGAAGACATTCTTTGTTCCTGTTTCATCTCTTTACTAACAAGTGATGAGGGAGAGGTTTCTAAGAATGCTAGAACTGCATGGACTGTATACATACCTGCTAGTGGTCCAAAAGCTTCGAAATAATTCCATCAAGATCTGAATGGTCACTGGAAATGATTTATTAAAGCATTTTTATAAATACTATACTTTCTGATTACTTGTATTATTATTTCTGTGTATGTTGAATTGCAGATATCAATAACTTGACTTTCTTCAAAAAGGTCATTTTTAAGTCAAAGATTGTGATACTATACGTGATAAAGAACAGGTAATGCTTATTTCTTGATGTTATATTAATATAAATCATCGTCTATTGTAATTACATTTTTACCAAGCAGGACTAATTGGCACAGATCAGACTGTACAAGAGACATACACTTTATTTGAGAAAACAAATTACTGTCCAAAGTTCCTGGTTTTCTGATGTTAAGATGTTGGTGTGCCTGAACTCTGGTATCTATGCATCCTGCTGACCTAAGTCGTGAAGCAGTCTTCCTAAATGTTCTGACACTGCCCAGTCATTGGATAAGTGAGATTTTTTATGAGACTAGAAATAGCTTGGCTGGAGTTTCTTCCTCTTCTTATTTGCCTCTTTGCCTCATCCATAAATAGCCATCCTCTTCTCGTTTGTTCTTTATAAATAATGTGGTTTCTTATCTTCTGTTGCTAGTGGTTAACATCAACAGAGAAAATGCTTTTGTACAGTTGCATGTGGGAAATACACTTGCGATGTGTGATTTTGAGGGTGACAGAGCACTGGAACAGGTTGCCCAGGGAGGTTGTGGAGTCTCCTTCCCTGGAGATATTCAAAAGCTGCCTGGATGCGATCCTGGGCAATATGCTCTAGAGGACCCTGCTTGAGCAGGGGGGTTGGACTCGATGATCTCCAGAGGTCCGTATTCCAACCTCAACCATTCTGTGATTCTGTGATTTTCTTTAACTGAATGGTGTCAAGCCACTGGCCTTAGGAGAAGAGTAAAGTGGAAATCAGGCTGTCCCAAGTATACTCTAGGTCAATACATTTAACACAAATACTTTGTTTTTGAAAGTTATTGCAGTAATTTTGATATCTTTTGACTTTGTTAGTAGTTATGGTGAGCATGGTAAGTGTAAACATGCCTGAATTAAGAAACTACTTATTCATGAAAAATTGTTGTGTTATTATTCTTGGCTGTCTTTTGTGTTAGCTGTTAATTGCTGTGAGTGCTAATAGCCTTTAGGACTGCATCTAGTCTTGCTTTAAAGACTGTAAATTAAAGAAAATCTATCACATTTATAAGCAAGTTTTTAAATACAGTTAACCGTTTCCACCTTATTTTTAGGCCAGAGTCTCCAGTTTCAGTTTCTGCCTGTTGAATCTCATTTCTTTCCTCTGCTGCCTTAATGATCCATCTGCTTTCAGAGGTTTCTCTACTGCATAGGTATCTAGAGACTCATCAAGCTCTGTGTTCACCTTGCATTAGGTGAACTGAATAGACCAAGCTTTTTCTTCCACAATAACAAAAGCTCTTTCTGGGCATGCAACTGTGTTTGTAATTGTCTTCTGAACCTCTTTGTCCATGTGACATGAGAAATGACAAAATGCCGTGTACTGAATGATTACCGCTTCTCCGCTCCTAGCGTCAGTTAATGCACTATAAGATAGCATTTTTGCTCTCAGATATTTTACAGGGGGAAGAGAAAAGTGGTATGACAGACCATCTTTGAGGAAAACCTTACCAGTAGAGCTTCTCTAATTGTCCATGTGCCCACAACTTCTTCATAGTTTCTCCCAAGTATTTTGGGCAAAAAGACCAGAGTTTTTGGAGTGATTGTGCTGCAGAGCAAGAATCAATATTTTTGTGTTTAACTTCTTTTCTGCTTGCTCTTTTCATTTTCTGCTTACCATTTTGGGAATGTCTTTCTGCAAGCCCACTTCAAATTTTCAGGGTCATTTACAGAGGTACTGAACACCAGGGAAAGTGTCAGTTTATCTATAGATCTGAGAAAAGCCCAAGACATTCTATTGTCTGAAATGTTAGAGCAGGATGAGCTGCTTTCTTCTTAAAATATAATCATTTTTACATTGGGTTAAATACCCAAGATGTCTTTCTTACGAAATGTTCCCGCAATAATTCAGAAATCATTGTTGGGGCCAATTCTCTGCTTTACTACTTTTGTTGTAGATTATCACAACTCCATTAAGGTAAGTGAAGTCAAACTGGTATAAAATTGGTGTGGTGGAATGGAAGATCAGACCCCCTCTGAGTGCACTGATTGTTTTGCTATAATATGCTGTGACTGGAGTACTCTGTTCTGACATTTGGCGATGATAATGTAACTGTGAAAATGTCATGTTCATTATCAAGATGTGAATGTCGGCATCCTTTGACCTCAGAGCACTGTAAAGACTGGTAACTATAAAAAAAGCTATTGTGTTTTCCTTCTCCATTTGTCTTCTGAGCAGAGTTTCTGCTGCTTTGGGAAGAGCACTGACATTTATTTGAGAACTTATTGGCAGCACAAAATCGTATTCTGAAAACAACGATATAGAAACTTGCTGAGAGATGCTGGCAGCTAAATATTTTCAACAGTGTTGCTTTTCAGAAGATCTCTTTGGAGAGATGTTTTGTAGAAAATGGGTGTTACAGAAGAGATATGAGCAATATAGATAATTGTACAGCCTTCTTCATGCTCATGAAATTCTTTACTTCTGAAAGACTACACTCTGAGTCTAGACAGGAGTGAATGTGAGAAAGATTATGTGTTCTTTATATGGTAACTTTTCTGGCAAGTGACTGACTTGTACAACCTCTAGAAAAACTGCTCTATTGCAAATGCTAATGCAGTCTGTGACCTTTGCATAATAAGAACATTGATAGTGGATTTTCCAATGATACACTCATTAATAAAGCATAGGGAATGGAGCTGGTACAGTGGCAGTGAGGAAGATATCGTTAGTCAGTATCTTTAATCATCTCTTCTGGATGACCGAACGGCTTCATATACATTTATCTTTGAAGTATGGACTGGAATTATGCATCAGACCTCTACAACCTCATTAATATCCCAGTAAAGCTTAATATGCTTTTCAAGATGATATTAGACACCTTTCTACCTGACCTAACATCTGAGATGCCACAAGTGCTGAAGTCTAGCATAGATAGGAAATACTTAGTAGGATATGCAGTTTTCTGTGAGGATGAAGGATTATGCCTTACGGAATGTTTTCTAGAGTTCTGTCCACTTTTGAATCTCAATGGCAACAAAATCCACTTAGAACGGGATAAGAATTAATTAGTTTTCATGGAAGTTTGCTGGACTCTCATGATCTGCTAATTTGTACTGAATTTTCCCAACAAGAAGCAGATTATTGACTGTCTGTACCTGGCAAGCAAGCCACTCTGCTGCTGGGAACAGTGCTGGCATTCTTACCAGAAAAAGGTAAAATGTGAGATTTGCTGTAGGAATGTGAGAGATAGATAGATAGCATGTATTTAGACTGGACTTGGAAGCATTAGCAGTAGTACTGTTTGTAATGTGTACAACAGAATCCTCCTCAGACAGCATTTACCTTGAGGGGAGCACTGGGCTTTGCAAGGTTCAAGAAGGATCCAAAAAATAAGGCAGCAAATGAAGGAAATAGCGTCCTGCCATCATTATACTCGGTTATGCTTCATTTAGATGAGAAAGAAGCCGTTGCTAGACGCATCAGAAATCCTGCTAGTATGTCACAATTTGTTGTGATTTCTCAAATTTACAGGACAGCGTACTGTGTGAAACAAACTTTACTTTTACAAGCTCATTAGGAAAAAAACCGAAGAAGGCAAACAAGGGGTTAATCCCTTCTCTGTAGACGAGGCTAAATTGTTAATTCTCTAGTTACTTAATTCACAAGTTCACTGATTCATTAACTTGATAATTTGTTAATTTGCGTGCTTAGGAGCAAAACAGTTACTTAATTGATGGTGAGAATGCTCATCCTTCCTCCTCCATCACAATGCTGCTGGCATCCCCGAACTGCCCTGGGAAACACGAGAGCCTCAGCACTTTGGCTGCTGGTGGATCTGCTTCAAAGGCTGTTTGGGTGAGCTGACATACTGATACCTTCCAGCTCGGACGTTTGATCTATATCAGCCCTATTGGTCATTTCAGTCACTGGGCAAGGATTTGCTTAATTCCAAAGAGTTTCAATCTTATCAGGTGTTAACAAGCATTTACTCATACAACTGCAAGGATAGCAGACCTCATTCTTTTAGTCCTTGAGTGTCTGGGGTAGATGTTGCTCTCGCTTTAGCCTAATGGCTCTACATCAGACCTTAGCATGAGCCGTGTGTTAGGCCCACACCCTGAGAAGGAGATCAGTGAGCAGTCACATGGTATCATTGAAATAGCCTGAAAATGTAAGTATTAATCTGCAAAGCCCTGAATAGTTCATTTCTTCCAACTGTATAAATGTGTGAGAAGGCTGAACTCAGCCACACTGCTTTTGTAAAAAGACATTTGATGCTGTTTTTGAAATGTGGATCTGAGATTCTTGGTAGAGAGTTCTCTGTTCTCATAGTCACTTCACTTCTTACTTCACTAGACTTTTCTGGTGACTTCTTGGCAGTATAAGGCCTAGACAGTCATTTAGATGTTTCCTGGAAGAACTTACTTTTAGAGAGAACTTTAAGTTTAGGAGTGTACTGAGTAATTTTCTGAGGCTGGGGATGTTGATGGTGATTTCTGTGTTGAACAATGTATAAAGGCATAATTATTGCTTTTAGAATTAGCGTAGATATTGCCAGTTTGTTGGCAGTGTGGCATACACATTATGTTTTAATGAAATAAATGTTGCCACGGGCATACACTAAAAATATGTATTACCTGTTGACCCTCTAAAGACTGAAATTCAGCTTATAATGGGGAAAAAGTTCCGAAGTAAAGAACACAAGAACTGTGCAAGAGATTTCAGATGGTGTGGAATTTGCTCTGAATTTCTCTGAGTAGCACCTACTACTTTAGTTTCATGTTTCACGTATCTATAGTGATAGAAGTAAGATTGCTGAAAATCTGTGTTGTTTGGAAATAAAACTGTCAAAAAGTGAAAAAAAATAAGGCAGTATGGTTGCCTGGGGAGTGTGACCATGGAAGCACAGCCAGGCTGCACTAGTGGGACACTACCATCCATACTGCCTTGCTTTCAGAGTATACGTGAGAACATCATGAGATGCTTGAACCTCAGATCTAAAAAAACATGGGCTCATCTTGACCCTTCAACCTGTGTGTACCTATGGCATATCTACAAAGCACTTGCATAATTTCTTAACCCTAACTTTTTTGGGAGCTGTCGTCAGCTCCCTGGATGAACCCTGCCTTAACAGAGCTGGAGATAAAATCACTCTGTTGCTTGCATGGTATGCCAGGCTCCCCGCAGGCACTCTCTTCACTGTTTAGAAGGGCTAAAAAGACAGAGAAGTCACAGCTGAACATTAACCATGCAGGAAGCTGGTCTTGTCACAGCCTTTCTCATCCTCCCCTTTCCCTGTCTCCTACTTTCTTAACGAGAGTCAGTCTATGTTCTACAGTCTCTACTAACGATCCTAAACCCTAAGTACCCTGTTGTGGGTCCATTTACATTCACACCTGAATTTCCACGAGGAAGGGAGAGGAGAAAGCCCTGCCCTTCACAAGTATTCTTCAGATCATCCACTTTAAGGGAGTAGAAACTCACATTACTTATGCCATGGAGTCCTTGAGAGGAAAGGAGCTAAGAAGATTTTTGAGGATACCTAGGGCAGATGCATATTTGAGGAAGAAAAAACCCCAACTCTCCAAACCAAAGACTTTCTACTTCCAAAGCCAGCTACCCAAAGGTCCAGTGCTGAAAGGGCTGCTTAGCAAATCGCATCTTGCAAGGACTAGCTGGGCAATAGTAGAACCCAAGAACACACCCAAAGTCCTCAGGGAGGATTTGAGGTTGCTGTTTGTGCTCTATGAAGTCTTCATTACAGGATCCTGAAGGGCCTGAGAGAGAGGTGCAGCAGCCTTTCCTCAGTAAGAGAGTCCTTGTGAGGGAACTAACAGCCATACAGACATGTCTAAAAGCTGAAGAAGAAGACCATGCAATCAAGAAAAACAGTTGATGATTGTAATTATTTATAAATTTACAGCTGGCACCCACATGGCCTTTCTATCATTAAATGTAATAAAATTCTCCCCACTATGTTTGTCAGGATTTAACCAGTTCTCCCCACAGTGCAACTTTCAGCCCACAGCATTTCTCACAGATGTCCTCTAATAAGCGTGGAGCACCCACTCATTCTTCAGCGCTTCTTGCATGAAGACTAATCCCTTTCATAAAGTATATAGGAAAATACAAACTGGAAGGCTTTCTTAACTCAGCTTTACCAACAGACTCTTCTCACTGGAGAAAGTCCATTACTTTTAACTTCACCTGAAAGCACTGGCCTCTGCTGCTCATTTTGCAATGCTTACATCTCTCCTTATGTTTCTCTGAAACATCAGGACACAGTATGGGAGCATCTTCTTGTACAGATAGGGTCCTGGTAGCCTGTACAACGCATCTTTGTGAAGCATGTTTTTGTGTACTCACTTGGTAGAAAAGGAGAGATGTATTTAATCACCCCCTTTTCTTGCGTCTTTTGGTTAAGCTTTTCTTGTAGCATCCCTAAATGTCAAATTATGGCACTACTTATTTTACAGATGAATGAGAGAAAATTAACAGTTCATTATGAAACAGTTTAGGAGAAATCATGCTGTCTTTGATGAGACCACCTGACTATTCTTGAAAAAACAGAACATTCTGTGTTACGAAGGAATAGTCTGGATCAGATTGCAGTCTAGACCTAGTAAACCATGTGCTGAAAAACACTTGCTTTCACTTTACTCAAAAGGGAATTTTGCCCAAGTTAAGACTTCAGTTTCAGGATGGGTGTTTATTATCTCTTGCAGTTGCCTTTACCAGGCACAGGGTTTGGAAATTACAGTGACACAGCCTCTGGGAAGTGACATGAGATGTATTAACCATAGAACCATAGAAAAACATCTCGTGGGAATTAAACAGTAGAGAAAAACAGTGAGAAAATGTACCGTCAGGAGCAATCCTGAACTGGCAAAAAGATGAATACCATCACACATCTTTCTAAATTTTACTATTTTGTTTGTTCAAGCTTGTATATGCACAAAAAGCTTTGCTGGATTAAAAGGACTTGTGATAAATCTGAGAATCAGTGTCTCACAAGCTACTAGGACTGGAAGTGTTCCTGTTGTGCTGCTTACTATATTTGAAGGATTATGTTACAGGAATAGGAAGAACAAATTTTCTTAGTTGGATAAACTGTAAGATATGAAAGATTAAAAAAATATATTCATCAGACCATAAGAACAGCTGTACTATGTCTGGCCAAGGCCCATCAAACGCTGCTAAACCTAACAGGTCAAGAGCAGATGTTTAGGTAAGAACATAAGAAATGAGCAGCATTCAGTGATGCTTTGCCAGAATGTTTTCCCAACCTCAAGATGTTTGTGTTTCAAGGACTTCTTGAGCAAAGGGTTTTAAAAACCCTTTAAATATTCATTTTGTAGACCTCTGTTAACTTTTTTCTATGAGCTGGTCCAGATGCTATTTTAAGCTGTGTAACTTTGTAGTATCCACAATATCCTGTGAGAAAAGGTCATTTACCTGCACAATTTGTGAAGAAGTATCTACCTTTCTTAGTTTTGTTTGCCACTTCAACTTTCTTTCAGGCCGTATGTAATTCATTATTCACTTTTTCTATGCTTTCTGGATTTAATGAAACTTTATTGCACTCTGACATCCTCCTATCAACTTAGCTGTTCCCCATGTAGAAGCTATTCTATGCTTTTGGCCCATTCTTTCTGCACTTTTTGCTATCTTTTCTGTTTTTCCTACCATTTTGATATGGAGGGGTAAGAGTTTCCTGCAGTGTTCAGGATGTGGTTGCTCCATTGGCCTGTACTGTGACCTGTGATGCTTTCCTTTCTGTCTTCCAGTATTTTTTAAATAATGATCTGTATTTTTGACAAGGTTATCGAGCTACTGATAACCCCATGACCTCAATCCTGAGCGGCAATTATTAGCTCAGAGTTCAGCATCATAAGTATGCAGTAGGGATTTTTCTCCTCTGTATAATGTTAGATTTTCCTTCACTGAACTTGATCTGCCATTTTGTTCCTCAGTCGCTCAGTGTTATGGCCATTCTGTGTTTCTGTAGTCAGCTCGCTGGTTATAGAGATGCCAGCACGCTCATATGCATATTATCTCTCTATTTACAGATATGGTGAACAGTGTGGCCTGAAGCATAGATTCATAGTGACCTCCCAGTACAGTGAAAAATGAATAACTATGCCCACCCTTTATTTTCTAGCTTTATCTGTTTAGTCATTTGAGGACCTTTCCTCTTGCCCGTTTCCATTTACTTCTTTAAGACCCTTTCACAGTAAGCTTTGCCAGATGTGTTTTGGAAGTGAAAGTAGATTATATCAAATCTGTAGTCTTTGTCCACATATTCTTTCAAAGAATAATAAGAGAATTACAACAGATTTGTAAGACTCAACCTCTCTATGAAGCTCAATACCTGCTAATTCTATTCCTTAGAATAGTTGTTACCAATTTCCCCAGTATAGATGTCAAAGTTACTTGTTCATAGTTCCCCAGATCTCTTTTAGAAATCTTCTGTAAAAACTAGTGTCACTTTCCTGAGGTTGCCTTGAGTAGTTGTCTATAGTAGTTTGGCTTTTTCATCCTTGAGAGTACATTTAGAAATCATGAGTTCCTGCCATCTTGTCCTGACCGTTTGTTCCGTTTCCTTCTTTTTGTCCTATAACTGCTTGCATTGACACTTCAGGTTGAATTAATGAGGCAATACAAGCTAAATTCTGCTTCTTTTGTAAAGAATGGAAGCAGACTAGTTTCCCAGCTGCTCTCAGATGAGTGGCAGTGGTCACTGATGTTTGAACTATAATGAAGGAAACTGAAAGGCATCCTTCCCACCAGTTTTTTTAGATGTCTAATTTGGGACAATTTTCTACCTCCATATCATAGAAAGAAAGTGGGTGTAAGTAGGAGATAAATAGAGGATATCTGTCACATGGCTTTATTAAAATATAGTATCAATTTGTAGGAAAAGTAATTGTCATGCATAACTGTACTGATGCAGTGTCTGCTTATAGAGTATTTTGCTTTTGATAAAATCCTCCAGAGTTAAGACCCATGGAAGATGTAGAAAGTGATGCATTTATTCTCACAGCCCCAAGGAGATGCATGTTTGCTGCTCTGCATGGGTGTTTTCGGGATGCATTATCTCAACTGTATATCTAGGAATCTGGCTTTGTTCTCACTTGCTTCTCAGCATCTCTCTCACCAAAACATAAATAAGGCCTTTCCTGTTTCCTTTATTTAGATGACAAGTGCAGGAATATCTTCTTCCCCTAAGGGATCTGATTGTGATCTTAGGCTGTACAGCTTATTTGAATCTTCTCTTCATGCAGCAGAAGTCCCGTTATATTTTCTCATTAACCAGAAGACCTTTTTAAATCAGAAGTACTCAGAACAGTTGCGATGATGTACATGATAGGTAACTAAGTTCCAGCTATGAAAACAAAAGGTCCCGTTAATGGTGTATCTCCACAGTGGAACCTTGTTTAGGAATGCGGAAGTGGCTGCAGAGCCACAGTGTCTTGTTGACTTTGGCAAGGAGAGATGGACTAGAGCTTTCCTTTCTCTGAGAGAGAGAACTATAATACAGAAGAGATGAAACTCCTCTGAGGTAGTAATAGCTGAGATACATATAAGAGTGGTCATTCTAAATGTTCACATGGTATCAAGAAAAGCTTTGGTGGAATAAGAATTGTTATGTTGCAGAATCACTTCTGAAAGGAAGCAGGAGGAACATGAAGACCTGCAACATTTCCAATTGTCTGCCTATAATGCTACAAAAACTTACTGAAAAAGTAAATAAGAAAATGTAAATACAATCTTCTAGCTATAAGGAGGCAGACTTGGTTGTCCAGTTAGTGTCCTCCCTCTCTCACTACAATGATTCTTGCCCAAGTCATTACCTATCCTATTATTCATGACCTAAAATTGGTCCAAAAGCTGAATATAGGTCACATCAAGACAGAAAATGAGAAATTCTGGCAATATGAGGACTTTTTTTTTTTTTTTAAATGGGTAAAGCTAGTTCCAATCTTATTCAACTGTTAGCAGATGGAAATACACTCCCATTCCTGGCAAGTTATTTTAGGAGGCTCTCTGAGTAAATGCATATGGGGGTGGTAGTTATGATGCTGTTCTAAAAAAATCACTTATAAGTCAAGCTTTATATATTATAAGCTATTATGAACAGCTGTGAAAACATGTATTTATTTTGACTATTTGCCTTAACTTCAAAATTTGTAACTGGAATGAGAAATCACAGGGTGTACCCTTTCTAATCCCCTTTATAAGGATTTGTGTGCAAGGCTCCTTTACACCTGTGGATTCCAGAGCTATAACTAATGCATTAAAAGTCTGATCCAAATCTCACTGAAAGTGCGGAGTGACTTTGGCTTTAGTGGGCTTTCCAATGAACAGTGTCTAGCTCTGGTTCAAACCACGGAGAACAGTCTGGCCCCATCCTCTTGACACTCTCCCTTCAGATACTTGTACACATTGATGAGATCCCCTCTCAGTCTTCTCTTCTCCAGGATGAACAGGCCCAGCTCTCTTAGCCTTTCCTCATAGCAGAGATGCTCCAGTCTCTTCATCATCTTAGTAGTCCTCTGATGGACTTGCTTCAGGAGCTCCATGTCTCTCTTGTCCTGGGGAGCCCAGCACTGGACACAGTACTCCAGATGTGGCCTCGCCAGGGCTGAGTAGAGGGGCAGGATCACCTCCTTCCACCTGCTGGCAACACTCTGCCTAAGGCAGCCCAGGATACCATTGGCCTTCTTGGCCACAAGGGCACATTGCTGGCTCATGGTCAACTTGTTGTCCACCAGGACTCCCTGGTCCTTCCCTACAGAGCTGCTTTCCAGCAGGTCAGGCCCCAGCCTGTCCTGGTGCATGGGGTTACTCTTCTTCAGGGGCAGGACATTTGCAACTTTGCAGCATTGCAACTCTGTCTACTTGGGTTTAAACTGAAGTGGAAATGGCAGCATGAGAGGTCTAACATCTGGATGGCAAAGGAGTTTAGGAAGATGCTGAGCTCTCAGACTGTGCTGGCTTGGGTATGTACAGAAATACAGATGCCAAGGGGACTTGAGGTCCAACCCATCCAACTAGGAGGTCTTGGCAATGATAGAGAGTAGAGCTTTCTTACTTGCTTCTTGGATTCAGAGACATAAGCTTCCTCCAAGGTTCCAATGTGGGTACTTCTGCATGTGGTTGTTTTTGTGTTTCCCTCATGTAGTCTAGTATCTACTTTACCCCTTTGTTTAGCAAAGGAAGGAAAGAATTGTTTTAAAATCCAAGGTGGGACTGTAGAATAATTCAGGACTAGTATAGTAGGAATTACTCATTCTTAAGTTGTTTAAGAGTTTGTTTTGAGGCAAATTCAAGAGCACCTTTCAGGAAACACAGCAACCTGAAAATTCAGATCATCAGAAGAACTTCATACCATAAAAACTGAGGAACTGAAGGTTAAAATGTAGAGCTGAGCTGTTCCGTGCAACTGACTTCATCATTTACAAATCAAAAGGGGAAAGTTGTCTTCTGCCTGTATTTCCTGGGACTTTACAGGGAGCTTCATGGGGTAAAAAGCTAATGGATGGGGCTTCTCAGAAACGCTTGCTGTTGCTGGAGTAATTGACCCTTCTGATGCTACACGGTTCCCCATTGAGTGCTGAACAATTGCAGGCTTTACTCAGTTTTTCTGATCCCTTTCATGGGAAGGGCGATCTCCCTTTTAAAGAGACACACGCTCTTGGTATCCATGGCTATGAGATACTGATCTCTCTAATTATAAAGCACTGTGAATCCCTGCTTACATTTTGCCACTCAATAGGAAAGAGTTTATACTGCTTAGCTATGACATCTGAAATTAAATCTTCTCCAAACACTGACTATAATGGACTCCAAGGAGGGTTGATTATATCTACACTATGCTTACTTTAAGCTCATTAAGTTACAATTAAAATGGCATCTATGAATTCTGTTGAAAAAAAAAATTGCCTTTAAGGTTGCTATGGGCTATTATGAAATAATTAAATTTTGCATTGTAGGATATAGTGTCTAGTTTGGAGAAATCATGATTTTTAAAACTACTAAAAATTAGTCCGATGAAATAGTGCCTTCATTTTCTTCAACAGTAATGAAATAGCTGCACATGCATCAGGAAGAATATTTTCATGTTTATATTAACTTATGAGGAACAACTATTCCACTCTGCTATATAAATTTTATTCCAGAAGTCTAGCATGAGAGACTGACCTTTTTATGAAGAAGTTCCACCACCAGCACTATTTGTGATAGTAGACATAGGAAAACTCATGAGGTTGGAGATGGGCCTTTTCTTTCCTCGTATATATGAATATGAGCAAATTGTCCTCTTCTTTCTCTGAGAGACTGCTAAAACCTGAATACGGAAAGGCTTTGCCCTTGCAATGGCTACTGCAACAGAAGACAAAAGTAGGCATTTTGTAGAGGCCAGGCCAATCCTGATAACACTGGGTGGGGAATGTGAGAGGCAGAAAATCCACATCACACCTTATAAGCAAGCAGTCGTACCAGCAGTGCTTTCAAAGTTTTGCAGTAACAAAGCCCTTCCACATTTGGTAACTCTGCTGAGTCCCTGCCTTGTCTGACTGTGCCTGTACTGAAGACTCAAGTTCAAGTTTTCCTTAAGGCCTTGTACAGGTGTGTAACAGGTCAGAATTAGTCTGTATCTTCTTAGGAAGTAAGATAGGTACCAAAATGGAGAAATGTTTAAGCTGCAAAACAAGCACTTGTATTTAGTCAAAAGATGGAGTACTTCCATATTATTTTCTTTAGGACTTTGTGTTGCATTCACTGTACAGACCAGGCACGAAATGCAAAAGGATTAAGGATGACCATGCAGTCTGAATCTTGAAATATCCTATCTTTCAATCATAATTTATGCAACAACTTTAGGCACCTTGACTTCAAAGAATGGGGTGAGAAGGGCCTAGATTACAGGTCTTGCTTATACATCTCCCACTTAGATTTCCCACCTACACTGAGCATGGAGTGGGACAGGAACCACAGGTTCTCCTTTCACAAAGAAGTGCTTTCTTGCTAATTAAGACTTCCACTCTTTATAGTATGACCCTGCTCTGCAGCAGGGGTGGGGAGTGTCTCCACCATGGAGTACTCTCTGGCCTGATCTTAAAAGGCTTTTGTTGTTTCATATGACTGACTCCTGCTCTCTTCTTGTTCGGTGTCTGGGAAGGCCAAATTATGCAAAGTGGTGCCTGGGCTTCTTATATAATCAATGATAAAATGTAAATGCCTCACTCAGCTGCTTATAATCCCTCTTTGAATATGCCTTGACCTCTCCATTTACTATATAGGAAGCCTTACTAAGCGATGGCAAGTTTTGAGGGATCTGAAGCCAACCTTGTTAAAATATCACCTTA
The DNA here is from genome assembly GCF_040807025.1 of Struthio camelus. Classification (NCBI taxonomy): domain Eukaryota; kingdom Metazoa; phylum Chordata; class Aves; order Struthioniformes; family Struthionidae; genus Struthio; species Struthio camelus. The sequence continues at coordinate 204,418,442 of NC_090942.1, forward strand.
TTTATGAGCGGAGGCACTAGTGTGAACAGCTGGTAATGTTGGGACTTAATGCAATATCTGCCTGTTGCAGATCTGCAGGAAGCATCATAATCCCAGACTTGAATGTGGCTGCTTTGAGAGTTACACATATCACATTCATTTATTTTCTAAGACAGATACTTGTATCTGATTTTAGGTAATCCTTAAATGAGAACAACTTTTTGGAGAAGTATGTAAATCCAAAAAAAAAATCACATATTCAGCGATACATATTTCATTGCATTGAAATAAATATTCAAGAATTTTTAGGCTTTTTGAATTTCCTTTCTTATAGTTACACTTGGTGTTTCACATTGAGGAGTTTTTAACTGTTCTCTTACATCAGTGAACCTCATTTTTACAAACTGGATACAGCTAATAGTTAGTCTTCTCCTTTTTCACATTATTTATAGCCAAATGGACAAAATTCTGCATTTAGAATACTTCAAGTTTAAACTGTGTCTGGATTCATGATGAACTGGATCATTCTAACTTTTTCCAGTGTTTTTCTATTTTTTCAAATAAAAACACCTGATGAAATTTCTCATGAAGATGACTGGAAAATCTACTTAATACCTCCATGTTCCATAATTACTGTCAACACAGTCATGAAAATAGTCTCCTCTTATCAAATGTGGCTTCAATCATAGGAAGTATTTTTATTTTCCAACCTAATCCTTGCTTGAAAACAGTTTCTCTTTAAGCTCATTTATAAATCAAGCATACTTTGCACATTTTTTCCATGACCTTGAAATAGAGAATTTAGTGTTTTGAGATGAAGATTAAAATTAGCAAAATATATTAGGTCTGAGAGCCACTGTTGATAATACAGCCTCCAATGGCCAGAATTATCCATAACTAGTAATAATGTTACCTCCTCCAAATTCTGAATAAAGTACTGAAACGCTTGTGATTGATTGAATTGTTCCACACTTTTATTCACCAACATTTCTGAATACTATGAACTCTCTTTTCCAGAAGCATCGTGAACTAGTGTTTTTTCAGTGCTTGCAAGATAAGAACATTTATTTATTTATTTATTTATTTATTTATTTATTTATTTTACAAATTTCATTGATTTCTGAATTTTTGATTTTTTTGGTTTTGAGTGCTTTGATTTGTCTGAATTGCTTCATGCATGGCAGTGAAATGCCACTTGAATATCCAGTTGCTTTTTCAAAAGGGGAAGAGTGTGCAAGTATCTCAACTAGATTTGGTTCACCATTTGTTAAGAATGTATGGTTCTTGATGTAACAAAATCAATTTCAGACGTTAATTTTGTGAACATCTTTGATTTTGCTATTCCTGGAACTCAGGTACTTTTTTATTTCAATAAGATATGGCTATTTAACTGTAATTGCCAATGTTGTCTCAGAACTCTTTCATCTAAAGAAAAATAAAAGTATTTCTCCTTGCCCAAATCATCCTTCAGTAGATCTGTAATATCATGACTGAGTGAGTTCATTCTTTTTTAGCTGTATTCCTGCTGCATTATTTGATGCATTCAATACTTTTATTACCAGATCTTCAGAGAGTGACATAGCAGAGGACAACATCATTGTTTCTTTCATGCCAGCCTTGTCAGATATCTGCTTTCCATACTGAACAACAGAGCATACCACTCGATAGTTTATTAAATAGCAATGTTGTTTTTAGCCCATTTTGATTGGCATACAGTTAAAATGCAGTAGGAACTTTGGAGAGAATTAGAAGCTGATTTAAAATATAAATTCATCCTTTCTCCCAAAATACTGTAACATCACATAATGTTAGTTAAGCAGGTTGTCTCCTAAACATGCTGTTCAAATAATGAGAATTCTTCTTTCTTCCACTTTGAAAAACAATTTTTGTGTGATGCCTTTCAAAATGGCATTTAACAGTAAACCACTCTACCAATTCCTTTCTTTTTAATATTGCTTTGCTCTTTCATTCAATCATTCCATGCTTGATTATGTATCATTTTTGAAATTTGGTTTTACTTTTTTACGTCTAGGCCTCACCATTATGAAGCCAAACAACTTAATAAGGGTCATAGTGTAGTTGTATGACATTCCACACTTCTTAACATATCTTAAGCACTTTTAATTGCATTAATCAATTTACATTTCCAGGACTTAAATAATAAAATCACACCTGTTGAGGGAGTCCACCAGCTTGCTTCTGAAGTTAGGTGCAAGTGAAGCTCAGCATGAACATGGCACACAGAAGCAGACTCTGGGTTGTGTGAAATGTTCCACCAGAGTATTCATTCCTTCATGCAAAGAAGCTTTGTATAGGTATGTTATGAAATCAATCTTTTTATAATGAGAAGTGCTGTAGATATTATTGTTGATACCTACCCAAGTCTCTCTCAGTGCTAGTGGTGCTGGTCTTGCATTATAGCTGGCCTAGATGTCTGTTGCAGGGAATGAGAGTATTTGGGCTTTTGTAGCAATGAAGATCTGTAGATGTACAGAACCTGCCTTGTTCTCTCCTATTTCTTCCATTTCTTTCTGTCTCATATGCTTTATACCTCATTTAGTCCTTGTTTTCCATTTAATTTCTTGTGAAGTTCCTCCTGTCTTTCCAGCACTTTTCATCTGTATCTGACTTTAGATGTCATTCTACTTCTGCAGTCATCTTGCTCAACCATCTCTCTCAAAATAAGCTTTCTAGATCATTAAACATTGCTAATGGCCATTGTATTTTTTTGTTGATCTTGACAAAAGTAAAGTCTCTAAGTAAGTATAAATAGTTAAATCAGAATGCAAATAAATACAGATTCAGTAAATGCCAAGTCTTGGGATTAAATATATGGTACTGAGCTTGCAAATAATCCAGCAAGTTTCTGATGCATTGCATTAGTGTAATTCTAGCTAAATTCCCCTACTTTAAATAGTGAATGATGTAAATGTAACTAACTAATCAGCATCAGGAATTCCTCAGAGCTGATGTTAGCAAGGGACTTTCACTAATTTGAGAAAGAGATGTCTATAAGCTATGCAAAACCATTTTGATTATGTTTGTTATTATGACTGAAATAAATAGACCTATTATCCCAAAGCCTTTTAAAAAATGTTATTGCACACAGGCAATACTGAAGGAGACTTCTGTGAAGTAACAGAAACTTTAAATGCGTTCCTATCCAAAGGCAAATTTAGCTCTGAGACGTGAAACACAACTCCCTTGGACTGTTGTCTATGACAGCAGTAGAACACCTTTTATTCTTACACTATAAAGTACACAGATGGCCCACGTCGATGTCAATGCAATCACCTTTTTTGCTTAACATAGAAGGGAACAGATGATAGAAGTTTAATGTAAAATAGGAAAGTGCCATATAAGAAAGTGCTAGAGAGAGATCTGTTAATTTCTCTCACCTCCAAGTCTGCAATAGCCTCAGTGTGCAAAATGCGGAGCCCTCTGACCTGCAGGATTACCACGTGTGGCCTGCTGGAGAGCCTAGGGTCCGTGAAACAGTAAGCTGGGAGGCACTGAGTTCAAAGGGAGTTTGACATATTATAGCACAAGAATAGGGTAATCTTCAAAACTGCAGTAATAGAAATGAAATAAACTGTAATAGTCCAAGATGCAGGGCCATGTAGTTAGGAAGTAATAGAAAAAAATCTTCTACAGTAACATAGGAATTCACCACTAACAAAGAACAGACCAGAAAAAAGAGCTGGGTTATTTAGAGCTGGATGAAATTAGCAGTGATCATGGGATCACTATAAGCGACAACTGTGTTTTGGCCATGAAATACACCAATATATTTCTATGATGAACAAGGGAAGATGTTTCAATTGGATGTAATGTCATCAATAAGAGCTCCTCTGGGACGCTGTGCTCTGTTTGCGCCATGAATGCTCAAGGAAGAGTGAGTCGGGGTGGAAGGGATACAGATAAGGGTTGTTAATCTGATGGAGGTGCTAGAGGGGAAGTTATTTGAGAGAAGATTAAAAGACTTTGATTTCTCCTCCTAGTGAGCTGAAGTTAGAAAGTGGACATTATTACTCTCTATACTTTTAATAGAAGGTGGCAGAAGGGATGAGAAGGCAGGAAATGAAAGGGTTACATAAATGCTAGAGAAGAAATAGAACTACTTAAATGATAAGGACAATTTTGGTACAAGATCTAGAGTTGTCTTGAAAATTCTCAGTCACATTGACACAGGTTTTTTTTTGCCACAGAAAGGACCCTTGAGACTGTAATTCAGTTTTGCAGTAATGGCAGAGTGGATTCCACAGGAGGAGAGCAGGACAGTGTGAACACCAGAAGACTGCAGGGGCGATATTGGGACCTGTGAAGGGTCAGGGGGAAGCCATATGGGTGAAGGGAGGGCAGGACACTTCTTGAGCGGCTGTGGCAGGTAGGGCTGACAAAAGTTTTAGGGGATACCTTCAGTCACATAGTTGGCCCGTGTCTTCCTAGGAGGCACTGGTTAAGCTGGGGGACTGGGAAGGCTAATTGTAGTTTGAGGGGGTATCTTGGATGTGGTGATGGAAGACATCAATTTCTCTGTGTTGTGAAAAGCTTTGCATGTTGATGGGGAATTTTTTACTCTCCGCTCAAGGGGGAAGGAGAACCCTAGCCCATCCCACTGTCACAGAATCACAGAATCACAGGATGGTTGAGGTTGGATTAGGGACCTCTGGAGATCATCTAGTCCGACCCCCTTACTCAAGCAGGGTCCTCTAGAGCACATTGCCCAGGATCGCGTCCAGACGGCTTTTGAATATCTCCAGGGAAGGAGACTCCACAACCTCCCTGGGCAACCTGGGCCGGTGCTTTGTCACCCTCACAGGAAAGAAGTTTTTCCTTGTGTTCAGATGGAACTTCCTGTGTTTCAGTTTCTGCCCATTGCCTCTTGTCCTGTCACTGGGCACCACGAAGAAGAGTCTGGCCCCATCCTCTTGACACTCTCCCTTCAGATACTCGTACACATTGATGAGATCCCCTCTCAGTTTTCTCTTCTCCAGGATGAACAGGCCCAGCTCTTTCAGCCTTTCTTCAGAGGAGAGAGGCTCCAGTCCCTTCATCATCTTTGTAGCCCTCCGCTGGACTCTCCCCAGGAGCTCCATGTCTCTCTTGTCCTGGGGAGCCCAGCACTGGACACAGTACTCCAGATGTGGCCTCGCCAGGGCTGAGTAGAGGGGGAGGATCACCTCCTTCCACCTGCTGGCAACACTCTGCCTAAGGCAGCCCAGGAGACCATTGGGCTTCTTGGCCACAAGGGCACATTGCTGGCTCATGGTCAACTTGTTGTCCACCAGGACTCCCCGGTCCTTCCCTACAGAGCTGCTTTCCAGCAGGTCAGGCCCCAGCCTGTCCTGGTGCATGGGGTTATTCCTCCCGAGGTGCAGGACCCTGCACTTGCCTTTGTTGAACTTCAGGAGGTTCCTCTCCGCCCAGCTCTCTAGCCTGTCCAGCTCCCTCTGAATGGCAGCATAGCCTTCTGGTGGGTCAGCCACTCCTCTCAGTTTGTTATCATCAGCACACTTGCTGAGGGTGCATGCTGTCCCTTCATCCAGGTCATCGATGAATACACTGAACGGGACTCTGGAGCCAGTGTTGACCCCTGGGGGACACCGCTAGCTCCAGGCCTCCAGCTAGACTCTGTGCCACTGAACACAACCCTCAGAGCTCAGCCATCCAGCCAGTTCTCAATCCACCTCACCGTCCACTCATCTAGCCCACACTTCCTGAGTTTACCTAGGAGGATGTGATGGGAGACAGTGTCCAAAGCCTTGCTGGGAAGTCCAGGTAGACAACATCCACTGCTCTGCCCTCATCTACCCAGCCACTCATTCCATCAGAGAGGCTATCACATTGGTCAAGCATGATTTCCCTTTGGTGAATCCGTGCTGACTACTCCGGATCACCTTCTTGTCCTCCATGTGCTTAGTGACAACCTCCAGGATGAGCTCTTCCATCACTTTTTTCCAGGGATGGAGGTGAGGCTGACAGGCCTGTCGTTTCCTGGCTCCTCCTTCTTGCCCTTCTGGAAGACTGGGGTGACATTGGCTTTCTTCCAGTCCTCAGGCACCTCTCCTGTTCTCCAGGACCTTTCCAAGATGATGGAGAGTGGCCTAGCAATGATGTCCACCAGCTCCCTCAGCACTCGTGGGTGCATCCCATCAGGACCCATGGATTTATGGATGTCAAGTTTGGACAAAAGATCTCTAACCTGATCCCCCTCCACCAAGGGAGAGTCTTCCTTTCTCCAGACGTTCTGTCTTGTCCCCAGGGTCTGGAATTCCTGAGGACTGGCCTTAGCAGTGAAGACTGAAGCAAAGGCGGCATTCAGGAACTCTGCCTTCTCTATATCATTTGTTACCAGGGCACCCGTCCCATTCAGCAGCGGGCTGACATTTTCCGTAGTCTTCCTTTTGCTATTGACGTATTTGAAGAAGCCAGGGATTCATGAACCCTTCCCTCTCACTTCAGCTATCTATCTTCCCTCTATCCTACTGCAAGAAAAAATTTAAGTGAGAAATGAGAAGAATATTTCATTCATCACAGAAGGGAGATTCTGGATCAAGAGTGATGGAGACAACATACCTAACAAATTTAAAGGTGAAACTTGCTCACTTCATGAGGGTCTTTATAGAGCATTTACTGCAAAGTGAGACAAGATCCATTTGCCTAGGTCATCCTTTGTAGTCCTGTATTTCTATGAAAAAAATACTCATAAGTTCTGTCTTCTGTTGCTTTAAGTGAGTGTTGTATGCTCAAAAATACAGGACGGGGAAAGCACTGCTGACTTCTATACACATCAGTGGTTTGTACAGAAAAATCAAAAGGCCTGGGCAGCAGAAGGGGTGCCCTGGAAACTAAAGCAGTTTTATGAGGAGGAGTTCTGACCCTCTTTGTGGTCTTCTCTCTTGCCTTACTACAGATCTGACTTGAATACTGGACTCTTCTCTATAAAGTTAAGCAGGAATGAGGTAGCAGTGTTGAATAAGGTGATGCTACCTCGACGTAGGTTTTCTGTTCCCACTATAGGAAAGGGATGGAAAACTCAGTCTTTCACAAAATCACTTTTACTTTTCACCAAATTACTCCAAAATACCAATATGGTTTTATGCCCTTTCGGATGAAGAGGTACTGAAAACATCCTTCATACACAAATCACTGCAAGTTGGATTATACAGGAATCACAAAGTGCTGAAAATGCAGGGTGATTTTGTGCGTGAAGGTAAATATTAACAGCACGTAACTGAACAACAACCTTCAGTCAAGTCTGTCATCTTTATCTGCATCATTAAATAAAATGCCTTTTGTCAGAAAGAAGGCTTTGGCTGAGTGGTCATGATTAAAGCTTTTGACATCTATTCTGATGAATAGCTACCCTAAATTTTCAAGAGACAGCTCTTTTCTCCTGTCAGACATAATTCTTCCAGAAACAACAAATGTGCTTTGAGTATATGCTGTGGAGGGAGGTCAGCTGTGATGTGAAATAGCAAAATCTGCTAAAGCTGGACTTGCCTTCCCTGTCATGCCAGAAATAGAGGTTTGTCATCTGCAACCTTCAGAAAAGACTCTTTGAAAGAGGCTTTCAGATTGCTTTGATAAGCAGGCCTTCTCCTGTCCCATTTAATGTACCTGTCCAAGTGTAGACTAAGCGTCTCTTAAGACAAGAGCAAGAGCTGCACTGAGTTTTGAAGCATTCAGTCTTTCCTAAGCCAGAAAGCTTTCCACAAGGCAATCGGTGTTGGCAAGAAGTACAGCCTCCACCCGAAAGCTATTCTTTGTACAATTCAGCATGCTGTTGGACTCTTTTCAAGGCAGCATATACAGTTTCACTTGGAATGAGTAAATCAAGGTCAATCCATCACGACCATAACCAATCAACAGTGGATTTTCAGGCAGGGAGATGGGCTGGGTGGTTACAGTGTAGCACCTCAACCCACAAACGTTACACAGATGTACATCAACATAATTGTTTTGTTTTGCTTTTTTGAAATGAAGAGAGAGGATAAAGATTGTGCAGAAATTCCAGGTCTTCCTTCTTGTTTATGAATGCAGTCAACAGACCTGCTTTAAATTAAGGAACTAGTCCTTCCCTTCTGCTGTCAAGGATTAATGTCAGCATGAATGAGGCTAGAGTGAGTGTCTCTCCCAGATCAACAACTGGGAGGTGAATCAAATCCATGAGTACTTTGAACTCTAGTGAAATATCACTAGATATCTTACCTTTCTTTCTTTGAACACTGAGAAAGAAACCAATCTGATTATGTGCTGCACATCAGGGAAACACATTCAGATGCAAATGGAGATGTGTGGCCAGTCTGAAACTGTTTTTTAGAACGGTAAAGCATCCATATCACGAAATTCAGGTCAATATGAAACAGCAGTGCTCAACACCTCTGAAGAAACCAAGGCCAAGTCATTTTAAACTGAGCACCTGTCGAAGTGAATGAAGTTTATGAAAACTGGTGGCTAGTTTGAAAATGCGTACATCAGTGATTTTCCCATGTACAGACTGAAACTAATAAAGTGCTTGGTATGCCAGAAGGAATTTAACTAGTCTAGGAAGTTAGCTGGTTCTTTCTCCCTGCTTTTATTTTTTCTCTCTCTCATGGGCATAATTTTTAATCTTTCTCTGTGAGGAAAATGTAAACATGAAGGTAATCCCGTGAAGGCCTCTCCGTTTTCAAGGTAACTTTGTCCCTGTTAGCAGGAGACACATACTAAGTAGGATACATAGTATCTGTAGTTATTTAAGCATATATGTCAGCATAAAGCATGTATATGCTCACATGACAAATACCAGTCCTGTAGAGGATTTTTCTGCTGAAGAGTAGAGATTAGATTTCTGTTGCTAAAGGGAAAATTATGGTGTACGATGCAAGCAACTTCCAGCATTCAGGGCTAGTACATGAAGATTAGCCTTTGAAGGAGAAAGTCAAGCACCTTATGTTTTCTCACATGGCAAGGAGCAGAGCAGGAGGATGGACATCATAGCTTTTCTCCTGTGCTGCAAAAAGCATTTAAAATAAATGGAAACATGTATAATAGGCTGGGAGAACAGCTTGTGGTACAGTATGACAGGCCCCACTGTTATCTGTGGGTGGACAGTAAGAACAAAGCGATATGTTTTGTTAGAGTGGTTGCAGAAGTGCTATAAAACAGCCAGAAAAACATCTTGCAGAAGTGCTGTAAAACAGCCAAAAAACCATCTTTTATCTTTTTGGATAGCAAAGACTAGTGCAAAAGGTTCCTATTATAAGACGCCAGTTCTTCATGTAATCCTACCTCTCAATCCATGCTCTTTGCTGAAGTCATGAGAAATTAATGCTGACCACAGCTGTGCACCAATACAATGTGCTGATTATTCATACTCTGGGAACTTGTCTGCACTCAAAGTTCAGCCACTAGGATGACCATCTTGATGCAAAGTCTTTGTGAAGAAAACAACTTGCAGTACTGTCATGTGGACGATGCTTACCTGAGGGAGTTGCAGTGACACAGTTGCAGTTGTGGTTACAAACTCAGAGCAGATAAGCCTTCAGACAAGAGATGAGTTATAGGCACAAGTGGCCTCCGTTCATGGAGCTGCCAGCTTTCAAAAACTGGGTTTTGTGCTGATTGGGACATCTGCAGTGTGTGGTTCCTGCGCATTGCACATTGATGCCCCATCAGACAGCATTAGCCTCTTTCATCTTAACAAATGTAAATATCTGTGGTTATGAGGAAGGAATTATGTGGCCAAGCCCATCCCCCGTGCTGATTCTGCGATCCCTGACTAACCGTACCCCCTTTCAGCTGGCAGCCTTCCAGCCTCCCGGTGTCCTGCTTTCTGGGGCGGCAGTTGCACTAGCACAATTCCGCGTAGGCATCTTTATCTGGCACGGTGTGTTTTGAAGCTCGTTTTACATTAACTTGCACCACGCTCCCTCAATCAGCAGCATGCAAGACAAAGAAACATATGGGCCTTTATCATTGTCATTACTGTAATGATGATTACCCAGAGAAAAAGGGAAGATAGTTAAGGGCAAAATGTAAATGACAAGATTCTTATATTAACATGCCATTCCAATCAAATAATCTGGTTTAAGTAATTGCATTATGATTACTCAGAAGGTATTCATTTTAAGATCCAGAAATTTAAATTTATGTAAGGTTAAAGCCCTACAGCAACTGTGTTAATGCTGCAAATCATATCATATTGTCTGGACTGGATATGACAGATTCTTTGTAGAATGTTTGCTTTGCAGTGAAAGTAGGTTTATATTTGGTGTATGAGAAGCTGAAATCAATCTCTTTGTCTAAATTAGGAATTTTTCTTTTGCTTTTTTAAATTTCAAAGACAAGATATATTGAAACATCTATGGTAAACTTTTCTAAGGATTAATTTATTCTATGTGAAAAAGAAAACAGTTTTTCATGAACAATTTCTATATAAATGTGTAACAGTTAATGATAATCAATACTTTGCCTAATGTACCAACATCTATGTAAACCATACAGACTAGCTAAGGAATTTTCCTTTTATGCTTAAATGATACGTAGCGTAACATTGCACAATAGCTGAATGAGTCTAATTCAGCATTGCTCTGCTATTTTTGAAATACCTATTTACTCACAGCACAGAACAGAAGCTGATTTTAGTAGCAGACTCCAAAATGCAGTTCAGAGCTGCATAATTAATTTCATTTATTGCTGCAAATTGCATGTATGGTTTCATCTGCCTTTACTAGTTTATGTTAGATGGATTATTTGAAAAGGGGCTTCCTTTTAATTTTACTCAGCTTCTTCTGAAGCCTCATTCTCAAATATGTCCAGCCAGCTTGATCTGCTGACAGCTTCAGGGTAGTCCTCATTCCCAGTGACTACCTTTCAAAAAGTATTTGGTATGAGATATGGTGAGATCATCGGTTCAGTGCACCTGCTAAGGTTACATGAACCCCTCCCTCACTTGTAGGCAGAAGGTCTTCCCCCGTCATTGTCGCTGTCACTGTAATCCTCCGTAGCCCCTGCATCCAAGGACACCTGCATCTCTTTATCTCATTAAGCTCCAAGTCTCTGCTGATCTTGCTCGCTCCTCTGGAACTCCGCTGTTTTCCCCTGGAGCTGTTTATTTACTTCTGTAAAACTTTTTGGATACAGTTTACATATAAAATGGTAGACAATATAAGGCTATTGCATGAAGTTTGGGCTTACTTTGCATCCACAGCTGGTAATAATAGAAACTTTGAAACATTGTCCAGTTGATTGAGATACTGCATGAATAAAGAGCTGCAATTTCATATACAGTCTCCACATTTTTTAATAGAAAGCTGTAACATGTCTTTCAGTGCAGTGTCATTAAAAAAAACACATGCTGCAGTTTTGTTTGGCAGGAAACAATGGGCACTAACAGCCCGGTGACCAGCATTTGGCAAGTACCATGTCCAGAACACATATTTGCTGGGTAAACAAGCTATATAGCACTAGAAAAGTGCTGATTTGATGGTGCAAAGACTGCAAATATCTTCTCATGTAGAAAGCATGTGGCGCCTTTCTCATAAACCCTACAGGTAGAGTATGTGTCATTCTTTAATGCTGCTATGGGGAAAATTGCAAAATGGAAAAAATACTAATAAGCTTTTCCAGACGGCAGTATAAAAATATTATTGCTTCTGCTACCATGTCTGCTATTTATTATATCTCCTTTTACCTAAGCATAGCTTAATAGTATCATAAGTTTCCCTCAGTTCAGTTCTGTTGGAAATGCCTAGGACAGAAATATGGAGAAGGTCTAATGTACAGGGTAGCTCGAGAGTATACTTTAATTCTAGAATTTTGTATTAAAATGCTAGGATTTTTTTGTGGCCGCTTACCTGGTTCTGACATTTTCAAGAATTTTTGGGAGGTTTGATTCTAATTTCCGTAGTTGCTATTCTTCCAGTCTTGACATCAATTGTATAGTCAGTTATTCAAGGAGAGGAGAGGGAAAGGGAAGGGAAGGGGAAGAGAAAGAGAGGGAAGGGGAGAATTGGGGTGGGCAGAGGCCCCAGGGCAGTCTGCAGCCTGGATCCAGCATGGCAGAGGAATTATCCTCATTGCCTGTGGGCTGCAGGCTTCTGCCAGCTTTCCCAGGTGTCTCTCAGCCACATTCTCTCTATTCCTGGAAATATATTCATTGGGCATCCAAAACGGAGCCATGCTCTGCCGTGTGGCAGGTCCACGTGTGAATCCAACCATGTCAAGGGTGTACAGTTGTTTTTTAGGTCACATAGCAAGGATTTCTGACAAGTCCTGCCATGGGACCCAGATGTTTGTAGCATCTGCTCCAGATTTGGGTCTTTGTGGACTGAGTGAAGCACTGTCTTGCAGGACATAGACTATTAACTTTTTAAGGAGTGACATTTCTGGATAACAGGGTAGTGGTACCTTAGCTGAGGCTTCTGCCAAAGGGAGTTTCTGGGCCCTCTACTCATGAAAACAGGTTGTGAACATATTGCAAACGTAAAGAGTGGCCCAAAACGTGCCAGTAATTGCTTTTGTAACAAGACACTAACCCAGATCAGTACTACCCAGAAAAGGGGTGTCGGTTTGCTGGAAACTCTGTGAATAAAATTAATCCTGGGGAGAGTCAGCGAAACCCTTTGGACACATTTTGGAGTCACACCCAGGAACTGAGCCTGAATTGTTATGGCTTTTATAGAGCCTTTTTATCATTAGGAGGAGAATTTTCTTCACAGATATTGGCATGGGAACAGCTGAACAGGGGCTAAATTCAGGGTGACTGGGTACTGTTTCAGAAGGGTAGGTTAAAATCAGAGTTAACATTTTGCCATAATGCCATATGGCATATAAATGCCATATAAAAGGCTTATAAGGTGGGTAGCTTAAGATAGTGGATACAATTTTCTGCTGCTGTTAGTTACGGCTCTGTGGACTCTTTGCCAAGAAGAAAATGCTCTGTGGGCTCTGAGGAGTCGAGGACTAGTGCCATGCGGCGCCCTGGGAGGAATGAAGTTGTTGCTCACGCTGTACAGAAAGAATCAGAGAGTGCTGGCTGGTGTCACCCCGTGGAGTGAACGGGATGGCTAAGGAAGGAGTTCTGGCCAACAATAAGGGGTCTGCTTGTACATGTTCAAGTTTTGTAATCTGTGAGGTTGGTTATTGAAGAGTGCAAAGAGAATCCGCCTATTTTGAATTAGTCTGTTACACACTGAAAGAAGCAATATCCTGAGTAAGGCTTGCTCCCCCCTGCTCTGTTATTGGTGAGTACATGTCATTACAAAAACTGACTGGAATTCTTTTTTCCTAAGTTTATGGGCCTTTGCTCTTTGTTGTATGTATTTGGCATTAATGGTTCTGAACTGAGTCATTACTGAGTCTGACAACTGGCTCGTGCAAGTTCCTGGCTTGCTTCCTCTTGAACATTATGAATTCCTGGGTCAGATCTTGAGAAAGTTTCCGAGAGACCAGCTTCTAGGAATCTAGTCTTTCATCTGTCCCAGAAATGGTAAAGAGATGTCTGACATTTCCAACAACCCTCCTTCCATAGTGGCTTGAAATCTGTGTGCTCCTAGGCCGGTGAGTTGCCTCCTGCCTCTCCTGCTTCCATCAGTCCCATAATCCTCTAATATAGCAACCAGATGATGTGGTAATGGTATGTGTAATACAGAGGGGCTAGATATAGAGCTGTTAATTAAAGAGTTAAGGGAGAAAAGAAGGATGGCTTTTATTCGCTTAAAGAAAAGGAAATTAAACTGCCAGCTGTGTGTGGCATTTGTGTCTATGTCTGACCACAACCATAAAGGAAGCTGGAAGCAAGTGATGTCCAGCTGCAGAGTAGTCTGAATTAGTCCTACTTCAGCTGAAATGTTAAAGGTACAGTTCTCATGACTTGCAAGATACACTCTTTCTTAGATTTGCTAGTAGGATTTTTCTCTTTTGCATAGCAGCGTGATTTTTTTCTCTCACCTGCACCTTGACCTGATATTTCACTGCTGTTCAGCTAGCTGTTTCTCCTCCTGTGTTTGTGGAGTTGATTATTCTAGTGCAAGTATAGTGCCCTGAACTTGTCCATCTTGATCTGCATTCTCATTTTTGCAGCTTTTCTGCCAGCTAGTCACTGTCATTTTGAATCCTAGTCCTGTTCTCCAACACATGAGCAGTGCCTCCTAGTTCTGCGTGATCCTGCAGATTTAGTAGCCACGTTCTCTTCCTGAATATCCGTATCATTACTGAAATGCCGAATAGAACCAGATACTGAGAGATCCATATGAAACTTCACTTCAGTGTTCTCAGTGTTAAAAAGGAAATGTACATAACAACTCCTTAGTAAACTTTATGCAGCAAATTTCATGTAAACCCCTGGTTGCTTATGGCAAAGTCATGAGAGACTGGAAAAGGCTTTCTGGAAGTCAAGAGATAAAGATATCAGTTGTTTCTTCCCTGTTCACAGTGCCTGTTACATTATGACGGAAAGAAGATAAATGGCCATAACTACATTGACCCTCAAATTATTTTTGACTTGCTCTGGCAGGGGGAGCTTAATGTAATATTTAAGCCAGTTCAGTAAGAAGATCCAAGTGCTTTTGCAAAAATTAGCACGCAACAGGATTTCAAAAAAAAGGGAGAGCATAACATTTAAATAATGAAATCCTTTCTTTAAATGGACAATTTGGTGTTGCTTATTCTTTTCTTAAAATCCTATGTGATAGCCAGAAAGAGCTTATGACATTACCAGCTTGTTCACATAATTTTCCTGTGCCCTAGCATGAGTTAGGAGCTGAGTAAAACCCATCATTTTGACTAAGGACTGCCGGCTTTCCAAGCTGGCTCTCTGCCAGAAGTGATACGATGATGTTTGCACAACCCTCAGATTTGGGTGCTGCCCCTGAGGGAGAGGGAGGAAGCCAGACTTTCCCTCCTCCAAAATGCAGCAGCAGAAGCCTTTCCCCTTCAGCTCATGTACATACCTCCTCTCAGCCTGTCTTTTCATAGATGGGCCCAGCAGTATTTTTTCAGAAAGCTTGGAATTTCTTAAGATTGTGGTTGAGAAGATCCTGCTTTGGGTTTACATGGGATTAAGAGCATCTTATGTGTTTACAGCAACCCTTAAATGAAAATTTATAGTTGAACGCCCTGAACCTGCAGCAGCCCAATGTATTTTGTTTCTCTTTTGTCTAGTCTCAGTCTGGATTCAATATGATTCCATATATTCATCATAGTTCTAAATTTCCATAAAATATGATTGCTAATATTCATAATTGTTTGGAATATAAGGTCCAGTGTTTGAAAAGGCTTTGCAATGATATATTTTCTTTGAATTTCAGGTAGAAAATAACGTTTTATCCCTCTGTGGGTTAGTGATTTGCTAATATTTCATCAAATACTGCAGTTATATTTAGCTGATTCTGTTAAGGGTTCAGTGTGTGATGCCTCCAACTGGTTAACTCCACGGGATATTTTCAAAGCTGGAAAGTCTTGATAGTGATAGTAGCAAGCAGGTCAAAAATCTTTCCTGAGTTGAAGATTAAGAAATGCTTGTGAGGGAAAGGATTTGAATCCAAATAACTCTCCAAGGTTGGCCTAGGATCTAACAGTCAGATCTTCCTCCACGGAATCAAGCTACAAACATAATAAAAATAAGATCCTCATTCATTAGGCTGCAAAGCATATAAGCAATGCCAAAGAGAATCTGGAGGAAACGCACTGAGCTGCTTATCTGAACTGCTGTAAGCATATTTTTGTGTGATGCTCCTATAAATATCATTGTAAGTGGTGACACTAAATTTCTACTGCTATAAAAGTTTCCTTCCTTCTCTCTGAGAATCAGAACTCTCTGTGGTCCCTAAGCAGATTAATGACTGTACAATAGCCGTTATACCAAGTGCCTTATTTAAGTGCCTGATGGCCTTGCAGAACTGGAATGGGATTTACAAAGAAGGCATGAAGGGTGTGCACTTTAGGACCTCTTCTGAGTTATAGATACACATTACATGGGACTTCTATGGGAAATTTACTGATCTGCACCCTCCAAAAATGTTGTGGGTCCGGACAAACTTTCATTTGAGGACAGATTATAGAGACAGAAGACCAGTTTCTGCCTCATTTTGCTATGTGTAATTTCATTTAGCAACCTTAAAATAGAACATATTTTGGCCTGATATTTGTAGTAAAAGGAAAAGAATAATAGGAGATGTGAGAATGACAAACTGTTGTAATCTAAAGGGTAGTACTCGTTGAACATCTATACTCTTAAGCACGTGGGTCTAGCACTGGAGGAAAGAGGTAAGGAATGGAAATGTTCCCATAGCTATGTATTCTGAAATGGAAGCCAAAAGCAGGCTTAAAATCTCTATCCTAACATATTTTTTTGTAGGCTCTATGTCAGCTGAAGGAAGAGGAATGTGAATTAGAGCGATCCTGAAGCTATTCATACTTTGTGTGGGAAAAGACACATTCATGATCACCATTACCAAAACCTCCTCCTTCAGGATCTAAGCCAGTCATAGGCACAAAAGAACAGCAGAGCAGAGCTTTGGAGCAGAAGACAGGACATGTATCCCTTGCAGCAATATACCTGCTGCCACACCCTGTGAGGAAAATTTGGTGTCAAAGCTAAACAGCTTTACATACAGCTACAGCCAACAGTCTGCTATGGGGTAGAGTTCTAGTGAGCTGCTTTTGTGCCTAATCTGTGCAGTTCCCTTGGCTGGATGAAGCTTTAGCCTCAGATGCCTAAAGGTGAGTGTGCGCATGTGTGTTAGAGGTCTAACTGCCCTTATGATTCAGTTGATCCAGGATAGCTCTGAACTTTCACTCCCACACCTTTTGGCGGGTCTGCGCAAATACAGTTCATTGGAGACCGTATTCTGCAATGTATACTTCTGCATGGTGCTGTTTATCCAGCTGGGGTCAGAAGGGGAGAAGACTGCCATATATTAAGTAATATTCACAGTAAGCAATTGAAGGGTTGTCGGCTCTCTGCTGTGGGAGCACACCTGGGTCTCTCATTCAGGGTAGGGTACATCTCTATTTGTAAAAGAAACAAGATAGGGAACATTTCTGCGTACCGGAACTTGACTGTTTTTAAAGCTAAATGGTTAGAGCATTCCCTGGCACACTTGTGCCAGGGATTCAGGTGTCACCACAAATGAGTGACCATGTCTGTTAAATAGTCTGGGTGTATCCAGCCCACTTTGGAGTGTTAAAGCTTAGTTCTCATCTTAGTTCTGGCTTAGTTCGCTTAGTTAGTTTAGCTGAGCTTAGTTCTGGCTTTGGTGCCAAGAGGTAGTCCAATATATATTTAATTTACCAATGGAGAGGTTATATGGGATTGTTACTCCATCCCAGAAGCCAGATCTATCGTTTGTGGTGCTGCACACAGAAAATCATGCCCTGCTGTTTCTACTTCTCACTGGGGGACTCTGCTTAGACCGTGTACAAACTGTACAGGTATCTATGTGCCATGCTGTTGAGATGATGGTGTGGGTGCTGGTACATGCTTCGCCGTCTCCTGAGGTCCTGCTGCACATTGCTCAGCTTCAGCAAAAGCACATCCCACAAGCCATCATTGTCTGCTGAGGGGTATGTGATCCTGTAATCCCCATGAGGGCTTCTGGTGATGGTGTCGGTGAGTATACCGACATTGCCAGTGTTTCTGTCTGCCAGAGGGAAGTGCTGCCAGCCCTGTCCCTGCTTGAAGAGGGCAAGGTTAATGAAACATGAGTTTCATGTACTCATTCCATGGCAATCACAGTATCCATGGACCCTTCCTGGTCACTGACAGGAGCTTGCAGGGTCGGGGGTAATGCACGTTCCTCCTGTGGCTGAGAAGATGAGCTGTCCCTGCAGAGGGGAACAAGCCTCTCATTAGGGGCACTGCATGTGGCTTTCTTCCATGACAGCCAGTGACTGCCAAGCCAAGGAAGAAGCTCCTATCACCAGCCTGTCTCCTTGCTACAAAATTGGTGGCTGATGGAAGAAACTGAACCATGGTCCATTCTGCCACATGATGTTCAGATATAAGAGGCCTCTTACCACAGTTCCGCCAGTGTCGGGAATCCAAATGCCTCTCCAAGCAAAAAAAGTCCATGCTGACCCTATTGCCACCTTGTCTCACTCTGGGAGCCTGGGACTCTGTGGAGTCTCAGGCCTTGCCAGCTGCAGTTCATAGCCTTGGGAAGCAGAGGCTGGAGGCTGTGGCAGGCCTCATGCAGAGCGAGGCAGGCAGACTGGGAATAGGGTGGGATAGACTGGAGAGAGGTACTGCCAACGGGCAGAACAAGCAGGACAGATGGGCGCCACAGCAGCCCTGAGCTTCCTGCAATGTCACTGTGACCAGATGTGCCCCTTCTTCTGGGACTGTAAGTGGGAGTTGTCACCGAGCGCAGCACAGAGGAGGCTGAAAGGTTGCAGAATCAGACATGGGTCTTTCATCATTCGCAGGAGATGATTTAGAAATCATGTTTTTCCATAGATTTGCATTGCACGTGACTTCTTTTATTGTCTTTTTCAGTTGTGACCAAGCCACTAGTGTTAGATGACTTTTAATTGTTAAAATCAGAAAATAATAAAATAACAAAAATTTCATTTGCAAGAATTATGTTTTGAAAATACTGTTGTGTCCTGGTTCTGCTATTTTTGATATTGCTGTGCTTCCCCAGGATCCTTGTTACAGTTCAGATCATCCTTTCTAAAGAAGCGATATTTGTTTTAGAAATGAAAACTTGAAAAACATTTGAAAAAAAAATCAGCAGGTTTCTCAGAAGACAGTCTCTTGAATAGGGTGACTCTGTAGGAGGTCTGTATAGCTATTCTAGCTCCAGCGCTTGTAAAATGGACACCAACACAAATTGCCCAGCATGTTGGTTTTCTCAGACTCAGACACTCTGTACCTGAAGTGAAACACTGGAAAACGTCCATCATGTTGCATAATAAATATAATGTGGCCTTAGGGGATGTCTTGATAGAGCTGGAAATCATAGCACAAGGGAAAATAACAAATGTATAATGTATGCTTTGAGTAAATGAATACTCATCTGTGCTTGAAATGAGTTAAATGTATTTTCTTTTGTCACAGCTATCTTGACTGCTGGAGTAGTACAGAATATTTATCTTTCTAGTTAGAACAACATATCTAGCTACTTTTTTGGTATTTTAAAGTAATTGCATGAGGTGTTACGTGAAACCAAACACTAGAGCCTATACTGTGGTTAGCGTAGGTGTCAGCAAACAGAGAAATAGGGCAAAAGGAGATGGGTCAGGAAGCTTTACAGCACATCCTTTCTGTGTCTTTGCCTCTCTCCCCGTGTCTGACATGGGGTGGGTGTGCAATGTGGAGCTCCTGGTACAAAAGGGCAGCATTGTGGCTTCTCAGGACACACCAGGGTGACCCTAATAGCGGGAAAAAGGCATTGAAGCATTGAAGCCTAAAGTTAGGAGAAACAAGCACAGTAACCTTCTTCCATACCAGTCTGGGTGGTTCCTTGCAATGGGTTTATACTAACACAGTTGTGAACCTGCGGTTAAATTGGCCAGGTTTGCCTCTGTGACTTGTCAACATAAGGGGAAGCTGCTAATGCAGTTTCTGCCAGTGAGCTGATATATTTGTTCTAGTAAAAGTTCCATCTTTCAAAAATTATAATTAGAATACATAAAACACTGATACGTATTTATCCCGAAGGAATTCATTTAAAGACAATGTTATTGTGTTAGAGCCAAGTACTTTGACTGAACTGGTATACGCAGTTCTTCAAAGAGGCACTTTGACTATGGCTTTGTTCACAGGAAGGTTGGTATTCTGCCACATTGCTGGGTACAGGAAGATTCAGTCACAAGCATAAGAAGATTTATCTGTTTCTATAATCCTTCTTCCTTGTTTAGCTATCGAGGTCATTGCAGATGGATGACTATGCTATAGCCCTCAACAGAAAGAAATGCCTCTTAGAGAAGGAAACCAAAAATAGACAAAAGTTGAAAATAATAGAAGATATAAATAATTACAGGGGATGACAAATGACTTTTTTTATTCAGGTATAATTTCCCACCTATATTAAACTAGCTTTTTCTTTTACTTTCCACCATATCTATTTTTTGAAGCACGCAGCACTTTCAGAACTAATTAAAATTAAGAAACCTGGAAAGCTGGAAAACAAGCTGCTTTTGACTTGCTTTCTTTTGTCGATGTGGCTGCCTACGATGAAGCAGCAGCTGGACAGACACTGATAGGCTGTACGTGAAACACAGAAACAGAGACAAAAAGAGTTACCTTTGGAGGACTGGAGTCCAGAATTGCAAACTCCAAGCATATTTCTTTTTGATGTGATTAATGGCACACTAAATATGCTGCATGAACTGATCAAGAGTTGATAAGTGATAAAATGTTCTTTGGTGGATTATCAGAGCCACTGCCTAAATATGTGACTGTTAATGCAAGGCAACCCTTGAGAGAAATAACTAAATGACTGTGTGTGCTGCTCAGGGAAGACTCGAGCTTTTCTTCCTCATCACCTTTGACTTTTCCGAATAAGCTGCTGGCATGGTACTCGCTGAGGCCTCGCTTGAGCTTGCAATGACAGCGCTCCGCTGGATCTTCTCTGCCTCTTCCCAATGCGTTATTACAATTACTGGGACAAAGAAACTGCCTGAGTACCGTCTGTCATAACCACTGTCCTGCTGGCCTCAGTAGATGCTGATCTTTACCATGGCAACAGTAATGTTGCCTCTATTGCTTTCAACCTTTTCATATTCTTGCTGTGCTTTCTCTTGATTCTCTGACACATGCTGTCACTTAGTAAATAATAAAGCTGTCAATGGTATCAACAACTGATCTTTTAATATGAGAAAAAAAGGTCTGACAAGAGCAAAGGGGATGCCATATTTCTAGTGGCAGGTTAATTTATTCAAAGTACTCTGAAAACTATTTCCATTTCTATTATGTGCAGATGATACCCAGCAAGGCCAGTGTCTGCCAGATGAGATTCAGGCTGCAGGAGGATTCAGCCTGCAGGAATTCTGGTAGGTAAATGATTTAGCTAAAAGTTAAGCTAATAGCTACAAGCTGTTTGCTAAATATCAGGAGCCAGGACCTGAAGGCGTAAGTGGAATTACTGTTTATTTAATTAAGGTATGAATCAAATCTTCACTTCCTGATTCATATTCCTAGGTGATCTCAGCAAATAGATAAGCTGTTTCAGAGAAGCCCAGCTCTGCGGCAGGCTTTCCTGCGGAGCACCGCATATCCGCTGCTCATTCCCACTCGATCCTGGGTGCCGTTTTGGGCTGAAGCATGCACCACAGTTCTTGTTTTAAAGATTGCTTTTCAGATTTGGGGTTAATGGCAAGTGAAACTCAAATATAATTTACTGAGGAACAGAGTGAGAAACCGATTTTTACATGGATCACTTCAAGGCCTTCCAAAACGTTCCTCATCTGCTACAAGCCGGTGTGTTAGCGAACAATGGACCGGAAACAACGCACTAGAGCAAATTTTTTACTTTGTCTCATTGGAACTGTAGCTGTACCTTTTACTTAGTTTTTATGAGTTGTCAGTGATTTTGGGTCTCTCTGTCTTTGGTGGTCAGCAAACACTTACAGGATCTAATTCACAAAGGGGAGGGTTCATCGCTTTCCGAAAAGGAGGTGTCTTTAAGAGACCTTAAATGAGATACCTTCAAAATGAGGCATTGAAACCACTAGTTACTTAAAACAAACTAGAAAAACATGCTCAGGAGATGCCACCCCATTTGATAGCGTTTATATATCATTGGAAGATTAACAGGGGATTTTTCTGGAGACTAGATTGCAATCATTAGGAAAATAAAGTAGTTATTTCTGATTCTCAGAGGAAGACCTGGGTAGCCCTCATCGATATTTTAACTTCCCTTTGGTGAGTTTTCTTTGTCGCCAAGGAGGGCAAACACACTGGCTTTCAATCACAGTTAAAGGGAAAACATAGATTACATTTTAAAACAATGTGTATTTTGTTTACTTCTGTAAAATGTTTTTGTAGCCAAGAAGTTATTCGGGCAAGAATAATATGGAAAATGAGGCCATCCACAAACAAATCAGATAGATAGAATCATTTTAAACAAATTGTTAGTAATCTTTTTGCTTCAAAGCATAGACCCATCATAGAGCGTAGGAAGACTGCTCCTCTATAGGCAAGGGAGAGTATTTCATCATTCAGTTTCCTCTGAAGCGTGAGGTAATGAATTAAATTGGATTGATTTGCTCCACTGCATCAGTCTTTATGTTTGTGTGATAGACAAAGATTGTGCGTAGCAAACCACACATTTAAAAATCAATTTGAGGATTTAAAATAAGTATATTCACCTTTATTCTCTTCTATGTGCGCTGTGACTCTCTCTCTCTGCAGACAGTCTTAAACAATGTGCAGCACTTCCCAGCCATTTCTCCTTACTAATGCGCCTCTATTTAGCCTAAGTTCAGTCTGCAGCACGCGCAGTGTCTCAGGGACGTAGCCTGAGATCAGGCATTACAGCAGCTCTGGTGAATCTGGATTCAGTTCTTCCCTGCTCATCCAAACCTTTCTTTATTCTACATCTCAACAAGGCAGAATTGCTGTTTGTTTCTTATTCCTGTTAGTGGCTTTTGACACTCACAGAATCATGGGTAGGAAATGCAGAGGCATGGCTCAGGCTATACTGTCTGATCCTGTACGTCTTTCAATATGCTTTTGCCATCCACCCACCATAATGCTCTGTATGTCCTAACTGGTCTCCCACCCAAATCCCAGATGACATTTTTTTTGCATGCCTATTGGCAGAGACATTGTTATTTTGGTTCCATTTATGGCAGTGAAAAATTCTGGCTTCAGCTACATTGGTTTCTGAGGACATTCATGATTAATTTTTCTTTTGCTTTAGGTACTGCTTGGGTTGAAAGGTGAGTTAACTCATTCAGATGAGGAGGAGATGCAGATGCATGCCCTTGTCTTCCTCTCAGCTGCTCTCCACTTCTACCAGAGGAAACACTACAGCTGGGAATGCACCTGTTCCCAGAGGCTTGACATCACTTTACCTCTCAGAGCATATTACTTCAGTTTTAGAGGACCAGTGCTGCCCCTGGTCTGACAAACCTTTTATTTCACAAACCCTATAACCGCTGACTAGACACAACATGATCTTGCTAGCTGAGAGATCTCTGCGTCCTCTCTGCTTCTGCTGTCTCAAACTCACTACTTGGGACCCTCACCCACGGGAGGGTCTCACATATAGCAGATTGAAACAGCAAACAAACAAAAGCTCAGGTTTTCAAAGGTGATTTACAAACCTATTATCTAATTCTTCCTGAAAGGTTTATAGAGGTCTAGGATTTGACATTTGAAAATTGTGCACATCACGACTATAACCAAACATGAGCCGACAGACCTCTTGCTGTTGGCCATATTTTTAACTTCGTGGTTACCTGTGTTTTTGTTTTAAGAATAGATTGATGGCAGAGCCTAAGCAAGAACACCTCTGAACGTATGTGAAGAGGAACACTGAAATCCCATAGTCAAATTGCTGTGGAAGACAATAATACTGGTCAGTTAAAGGAGGCATTAAAGGATTTTAATTTAAAGATATGATAAACTTGCCACCAGCACTCTGTTGTTCAAAGCACACACATTAATATCTCCTATATTCAGTGATAATTCCCAAGGTCATGGTATGATAGATGGGAATTTATCATGAACTTGTGGTGACAAGTTTGGTTTCTCCTGACAATATCCAGAGTTTAGGACAAGACAAACCTGTCATAAGAGATGGAGAGCAGCAGTTAGAAGTGGGGCTTCTGGGAATTGATATTTAATTTGTTTCTTCAAGATGATACTTCTATGCCATATATGAGCAAAATACTATGAAAAAAGTCATCTTTAATTACAGTAACTTACTAAACTTTAATGAAAAATTATGTTTTATTTAACTGCTCCTATGAAGTTTATGCTGCATTTATTCAAGGTAATTTTCCTGTGCCCTCCTTGATCTAGGGAATGATCTCTTCCAAATTGCAGGATGGTTAATCTAAAAGAGAAGAGATCAAAGCATTCCTTTTAATTGCTTTAAAGTGACATGAGAAAACAATTAAGTCTGTTCCTCCTCTTCTTTATTTTTTTAAACTGTCATTTTAAGGATTTTGCAAGCTATTTTCCAACTGATATATGCATGAAATTCCAGTTGATAATTATATAAATCGCTGGCGTCCGTTATGAGGAGAATACAGCTCTGTGTTGCACATATACTGTTGGGTTCATCTCAGCTATCATCTAGCCATCTGAAAGTTATGGTCTGGTGTAAACTAGTCATGAAGATTTTCTCTGTTCTCAGTGGGGTCAGATGGGCACCTTCAGTGAGCGAATCATCCCATTATAAGATAGGTCTCTGATTTTACCTGGAATGTTTTTTCCTTTAGTTTTCCGCAAAAGGTAATGACAGATGTATCAGTTGGATTGACTCAGCAGAGCTCCTACTTCAAAACACTGCTTACAGGAGGTTGTAGTAGGACCATGGGCCCCTGACTTCTGGGTTCCTAAATTGGAGACTGCCCTTGGCGCAAGACAGGTGAGCTAGTGGGAAAGTAGAGAGATTTCTAGCCGGTTCCCACTGAAACAGAACTTGAATCCAGCCATCTTTGGGGATGTTTTAATTTCAATAAACTGATAAATTTTGAAGAAAAGTTGTTCAATCAGAACTTTTTAATATATAGCTTTAATGACGTGAATGGATTGGATTTTAGGATATTTGGATTCAGTTTCTACTTTTGCGGCTGCGAGACTTGATGACTTACTCCACCTCTGTGTTTTATTCACCCTTCTGTTCTTTATCTGAGCTGTCAGATAGGATGTTCTTTCTTCTGTGATCTCTTCCACTGTGCTAGCCCAATGAAGTCTCAAGCTGTCATGGAGTCTCTAGGTACTATCACAGTGTAAACAATAATAATATACATTTATTAAGCCAGTCTGTTGCTACATTGTATCATTTGTTGTACAGGCTGCTAGAAACATCTCCCTTTCATACCTAATCAAGTATTCGTTTAAAATGAACTTCAGTGTAATTCTATACGTTATTTCTTTATTACAGAAAAGCTATATTTTTAACCTACCTCCATCACTGTTATCTGAATATTTTTAGTAAACTTACTTTTCTTACAGGTACATGTGCACTTGCATGAGCGACATTATAATACCTAACACTTATGCATCCTCTGCAGATTGAAAATGCAGCCAAACCCTAAAATCACATGTCAGTAGGAGCCAGTGAAATGAGTAGAACTTCAGCAGCCCAAATGTGGCAAATTAATGCAATGCAATGCTTAAAAATGAATTATTATTATGAATTATAATGAATTATTCTGGGGGGTGACCTGCTGGAGAGCAGCTTTTGCAGAAAAAGACCTGGGGTGTTCACGAACAACAAGTTGACCATGAGCCAGCCGTGTGCCCTTGCAGCAAAGAAGGCCAATAGTATCAGGGAGTGTACTCAGAGGAGCGTTGCCAGCAGGTTGAAAGAGGTGATCAGAGATGTAGGCGACCCTCTACTCAGCCCTGGTGAGACCACATTTGGAGTGCTGTGGCCAGTTTGGGGCTCCCCAAAGTTTTACTCTCAGTAAAAGAGACATATGGACCTACTGGACCAAGTCCAATGAAAGGCCACAAAGAAGATTAAGGGACTGGAGCATCTGACATACTAGGAAAGGCTCAGAGAGCTGGGAGTGTTGAGCCTGGAGAAGAGAAGGCTCGGGGGGGGTCTTATCACTGTGTATAAGTATCTGACGGAAGGATGTAAAGGAAATGGAGCCACACTCTTCTCAGTGGTGCCCAGTGACAGAAGAGGCAATGGTCATAGACTGGAATACAAGATATTCCATTTCAAAATAAGAAAAAACCTTTTTCCTGTGAAGGTGATTAAACACTGGACAGGTTTCCCAGAGAGGTTGTGGAGTCTTCTTCCTTGGAGATATTCAAAACCCAACTGGATGTGGCCCTGAGCAACCTGCTGTGGTTGACCCTGCTTTGAGTAGGGGCGTTGGACTAGGCGATCCTCAGAGGTCTCTTCCAAAGTCGACTGTTCTGCCATTCTGTGATTATTGTTATCTCATCTGCTCTGTAAATACAGTGGAAAAATGGTATTTGTGCATTATTATATGGTTATTGCATTCACCTCTAGGTATTCTACCTAAATTCAAGCATAAGTAAGAACCCTAAAGTCTCTTCCAGCTATGTTTTCAGTCCGTTAACATCCTTAACAAAATACCTTTCAAAAGTGGAAAGAGTTTTTTATTTGAAGCGTTTTCTCCAGGCTAAGTGAGGCTCAATAATGACATAAAATGGACATGCAGAACAAATGCAACCTAATTATTTATTTGTAGTTAATATTCTCTGCTCACATTAAGGCTGTGAAGCAAATAAAAATTCTATTACAGATGGAATTCCCCTACTAGAGGAGAATTCCATTAACGATAATCTCTAATGATAAGAACTGATGCTAGTGTTAGTCCAGTGCCTTGGAGATAATAATTATTATGAATTCTTTTTCTTATATTTCACTTGCTTTGTACATAATTGCTTCACTAAAATAGGCTAGTTCTGTCCTGTTGCACGTGAGACTCATAGTGCTCTTCCACTGTTTTACACTGGAGTAATTCCACTACTAATATGAATTCACTCTTACTTTGTACTGCCTATATGAAAGGAAAGGTAGGCCCTCTTCCTGAACTTCAAGGAATGTCATTGAAACTGTTTCTCCCTTAGTTTAAAGAGCTATTTAATTCCTCATCAGTGATCGAAAAACCTGTGCTTTGTTCCAGTTGTGCAACTTTGACTGCAGTGAAGGAGGCTAGCAGTCACACAAAATTTAGTCCAAGGTGCATTCTGCAACCAGGATATGATGTGTCTTCTCACTTGCACAATAAAATGCAGCCCATTGCAGTATGAAATACTTTTGAGACTTTTTTAAGAAAATGAGAATGTATTTGACTGCTGTGTAGCACTAAATTTGCAGATTTCTAATAGCTCACTTAGGAGAAACTTAAAGAATGAGTAGGTGTTATGTAGCTTAGGGCACAGTCTGACTGTCCTCCAGCTCGGCCTGATCAGCCTGAATCCTTTCTGGGCACGTCAGTAGAAGTAACTTCTCTTCATGCATGTATGAGACTTTTCTGTGCTACTCTCTTACAGGCCTCATAGGTGAGGATGTGCCCTTCTGATACTGCTTTAATTAGTACCCCTTTAATCCTCTATTTATGTGAAAATACATACATGTTTCTGCATATATGTTTTATAACTTCAAAATCACTAGACAGACCCATTGTTCTATTGCAAAGTAAAGGAAAGTAAAACTAATATTGACAGTAATTTCTGTGGTCTGATCCAACCCATTACTCCGTGAAAGTGTCCCTCTGCCTCTCCAAGAGCCTTGTGGACAGCGGGGACTCCACACGGACACATGAGCCTGTCTGATGGATCAGCACCTCGACTTGCTACAACTAGCAGCAACAGGGCAAACTTGAAGGTCAGGGTAGATACACTGTTGGTTGCTTAATCTTGTCCCCATGGAAACCAAAATCAAAATTCATTTGATTTCAGTGATTCTTCCCTTACCTGTATTTCTGTTTATTTAATATACAGAAGGGGCCATTCTCTAGTCTGACGTTTTCATAACATAAGTCGTAGGATTTTGCTGGCTTAATTTATGTCTGATTCTAGAGCATATTTCTTAGAGAAACAATCAATCATCTCAATTTTAAAATATTTATAGATGAAGACTTGACTGTAACCCCAGGGAACTGTCCCAATGTTTAATTGGCTATGCGTTTAGCTTCAGCTTCCAGCCACGGGATCTCATTACACGTGGGGTTTTTTTTTCAGCATAATGAAACAAATAGAAAAAACTGTCAAAGAACCCCACTAAGAAATTTCTGGAGGATTTCAAAAATTATCATCAAATCTATCTAAAATGCCTTTCTTGGTAAACTGAGAGATTATGCTCCTATCAGTGTGGCTGGTTTTAGTCTACATAATACATGGTATGTTGATATTGTGTGGCTATATTTTGTTTAAAATGTCATGCAGTCCCAAGTCAACTTGCTTACAGAGGTCTGCTGTTATTACATGAACACCATTCTTTTTATCATCCAAATATATAATCCCACCAAAAAAAAAATTCATTCAGCTGTTTCATCAAATCTGTTTTCTATAAATCCACATTAATTGTCACAGATTGCGTTAACTTCTTTCATTCTATATTAACTGAGTATAGGTCATATGCCTTTTTATTTTTCTGGGGATGAATGTCAAGCTGACAAGCTTGTAAGAAAACAGGTCATATTAGCACAACACTATTTCTCTGAATGTCAAGACCTTTTAAATGACCCTAGGCCTTTTAATGACCACATTTTTTGAAAACTGAATCAAAAAATTCAGCATGAACGATCCAGAAAACTCCTGGGGTTTCTCCTTCAAACTCTTGAGTGGAATTTATGTAGATATACTTACATAAATGGTTAACTTTAATAACTGCTGATTGACATTATCCCTTGTTGCTCCTGAAATGAATGCATTTTGTGATTACTTGATATTAATCCATTCTTTTGTATTTTTCACAGGAAAGAATAGAAACATTTATTGAACAATTTTGCTTAGTCTTCATAATTGCCCAAGACACATATATAGTACAGGAATTTTGTTATTTTTAAAGTTTATATTATTCCTGAGAAACTTAAAACTCAGCATATTATTTGTAAGTCTGAAGCTCCTGGAGTTGTCTTTGTGGCTCTGCTTTCTTGTTTCAGTTTTCTAAAACGTCTAGCTTCAAATTTAAATACACTTATTTGCATTGCTGCCATCATCCTTTCTTTCACTTTCTCTCTAACCTAAGCCGATCTGCTGACCAGCCGAGCCTTATGTCTAATTATGGCACTGTGGCTGTTTGGGCACCTAGTACATTGTTCTAAACATCTCTCAGTGATTATTCATGTGTTTCTGCTTAAATTCGTTTTCATAACTGATTGAGCTGGTAACACCTTTTTGCTTTGTGAATCCAGCCCTTTCAACGTGCCAGATTTAGTGGTCAAGACATTTGCTATAACAACCATAATCAATCCACAAGCACTTTTTCTGAAGCAGCTGCTCAGATTGGAGCACCCCTTTTTATAATCAGCTTTATTTTCTGTGTCAAGATGGAGTCTAATATAGAATTATTCCACGTTCTTCCGTGAGTTAAACTGACAAATATATTTTTAGAAATCTTAAGTATCACTTCACAGTGGCAGCATAAAAAATTGAGCATATGTCACTCAAATGAAAGGCACCATCAGAACACTATTTTATTCCCGCTATATGAATTATAACGGGTTTTTGCAGAGCTAGTATGTAGCAGATAACAGCTACTGACCCTTCATATATGCTTTGTATGTTAGAATATGCGTTTCTAAATGCAGATTATTTGCTTTTGAGCTATCAAAGCTAAAGGGACAGGTAGTGCCACTTTTTGACACAAATAGTGGATTTTATCTGACCAAATGTAACATACCCCTGTAGATGTGTGTGTCTGCTCTAGTTATCGTGTCTCCATTTGCAGTCAACAATGAGGCGCATTCAGGTCAAAGTCTTTTCCATCTGAATCTGAAGTGGGTTAGAGGGATCATGCCTTAAGAGCACCTTGTTTGTGCCCTTGGCCGCTGAAGGAACTACGTGAGGGAGTCTGAACTTAACAGAGATGAATCTCGTCTGGAGTGTCACTTGTCTTTTTGAAGGGCTTGATCTTTCCCACCTAATTGTATCTAGTATGCAGGTGCCTAATGGGGAAATTACACTGATATAACTGAGCCATACTAGGATGGAGTTTTGCTGCTTTAACTGTACCAAGGTATTTGAAGCACAGTAATTTCTGTGCATGCACTGAAGAAGTGGCAGGTTGTACTTTGGCACGTGATAAAAATAGGCTTCTACCAACATTGTGACTAGCTACATCAGTACAGCCTAGACTTTATATTAGAGTTTGAGATTATGTCTTCACTGCGATACAAGATGAGCTTTTGCCTGAGATGTTAATTAACAAAGACAGTCTATTATCAAAAAAGTAAATCCTCAACCCCTACCCTTCTTTCTGGGAAAAGGACTTTTTAAGATTAGAATTAATTAACTAACTCTATCTGAAATTCCTACGAAGAGAAGTCAATTTGCAGTTTTTATTAGTTTGTCAGGTCAAGATAGAGCACTTCAGAATTAGTCTCTCCTAATTAATTTGCATAATAAAGGCGATTGCTTCATTAAGAGAAAGTCTATATGTGCAGTGAGTTTGCAGACCATAGGCCTGGGCAGGCCTTCTTCACTAGCAAGAGTATGTGACGCGCCACTAGAGGGGCGTCCGGGATTCTTTCGTATTCCGGGATTAGTTGCACTGAACTCGAGAGATCATCTTTTGTCAGATGTAAGAATTTATTAGATCTAAGCGGTTCTACACATATGACGGACACTGGACAACACTAAACCATTAACAGCAGACAATCTACAAATATAACAAAGCTAAGCAGTATAGTAAAGAATTAAAACCAGAACAGACTACACATATCAGAGCTCTATGGTTAAGCCACGGAAGCACAGTACAATGACTGCTCTCGGATGCACGGTATAATGACCGCTCTCGCCCTTTCCTTGTCCTTATGGGCCACCCCTCCGGTATAGTTTTCCCCGGATTGTTCTCACCACGCTCGAGCTGCGCCAAGAGGATTCAGGTTCTCTCTGGCAGTTGGCATCAGGGGCGTCCCCGCTGATGGGTGGGTTGTCGGGTCCGCAGGCCCGCTGACGGTGAGTCCGAGTCCACACAGAGGTATGTGGCTTACTTACTTTTATCCTTCCCGGGCTTAGTTCATTAATCAGTGCCAGACCATAGCTGGACAATGGAACAGATGGTCTTGGGTGGTAACAGTATGGATGCCAACAGGATGGTCAACAGAATGCAGTATGCACATTGAACAGCCATCAGTACGAAATTCCAAGGTATCTAGATGCTTACAGTGTGAGTCTGCGGTGTCACTTCTCCTTTGCTGACTCGGTTTGCTCTGCACTCATGAGGCTACGGCAACTCCGCAGTGTGGTGGCTCTGGCCGTGGTGCACCCGGGGTTCCTAAACTCTTGGGGAGCCCCCCAGAGCAAACCCCTCTTCTACGGGCTGCACCATCCTGAGTCCCACGCTTGCCTGTGTGCCGCCTATCAGAGTGACAGCAGGAAAAACAACACTGTGGATGTAAGTGTGAGTATTTTTTATTGCTGATATAGAGTCTATTCAGATTAGTAGACAGGTATTCAGTGATTTCCGTGGGCAATAAGCACTATAAGGTGTAAAGGGTTCCACGATCCAAATCTAGACTTCCTATTATTAAGAGGTTTTGAGTGAGGTTCTCTTATCTGTGTATGAGTAAGTTTTTCAAATCTACACAGAGACACACAGTACTTTTCACACAGTGCTCCATTCCGTGTAGCTAAAAAATGTACTCGTTTTCATACCCATTAGTTTTATAACTTTCCTTCTGCTTGGCTTGGCTTGGCTATCCAAAGGTACAAGGCTGTAATTTCACTTCCTGAGCCACTACAGCCTATCTTTGCTCAAAGGGCATTTTCTGTTCCTAATCCTTTTGTTCATGGCACTTTTCAATATACTACATGGTTCCAATATA
This sequence comes from Struthio camelus, assembly GCF_040807025.1. NCBI lineage: Eukaryota > Metazoa > Chordata > Aves > Struthioniformes > Struthionidae > Struthio > Struthio camelus. Next base: position 204,450,068 of record NC_090942.1, read on the forward strand.
TCACATGGTGTTCACTCTTCAAAGCGCTCAAGTCTGGTGAAAAAGCCCTACTGTTAATTGTTAAAGTTACAGCTAGTCTTCATATTTCAGCTTCCCATATTGGCTGTCGTCAGACAATAAAATCCTGCCTGTTCTTTTCACCTACTTCGACAAAGCAGGCTATCATGTAACACGTGGAGTGATAATTGGGTTAGACGTTCCAAAATTTGCAGTCCTGTAGGTGGATTCTTTCTAAAGACTTTGATCTTTATGGAGCAGCACTATGAGATGGCACAGTTTGTTCCTCATAGAGTATTTGAGATAATAAATAATTCAAGGACAGCTCAGGGCCTATAGCTATGCCCCCTTTTCTAATCCCATTGAAATCAATGGGGCTGCTTGTTGAAGGAAAGTTTACTTTCTTTGGTAGACTGTGACGGCTTTGAATCTTTGAAGGAGTGCCTCCTCCAGACTAAATTTCTCCATGTTCCCCTGCTGTGCTCCTAGTCTCCATTTTCAGTTGGCTTCTCATAATCTGACTTCCTTGCACTCTATTCCTCAATACCATGCCTCTGCAATTGCTCCCTTATTTCTTTCCCTTTTTCTCTGACTGCTTCTTGTCCCATAGTTCATTTTCCTGCTGGAGCCCTTGCTCCAGTCAGTCAGATATCTGTCTCTTCTTGTCTTGTACAAGAAGAAAAGAAGAAAAAGTGACTGACGACAGAGCAAGGAGAGCTGCCTTGTGTGAGCAGGACGTCGACTGGGATGCAGGGACAGGGCCTAGAGGGGAGAAGGGACTGAAATGAAGGATGCATTTTAAGCTATGAGCATATAACTTACAGAGTTGGACCCAGCAAGTAAATGTTGCACATAATAGCTCAGTATATGCCCTGAAGAAAAGCGTGGCACTGGACAGGGCAGGAAATGCTGAGGAGGGCAAGACCTTCTTTTCTGTACCTGCTTTTCTCTACTAGGTTATACTGGTGGGGAACGGCAGAGCTGGACATGCAGAAATTAACAGTTGCGGTATTCCTGAGAGCAGACTTACATGGCCGCTCAAGCTATTTTGAAATTTTAGAAATTTCAGTTGGAATTCAGCATTATGAATTTCAATGAATTCAGAATTTAGAATTATGAATTTCAATGAGTTTAGAAATTACCCTTACTTGCTTTCATGGTCAGTCTTGCAGTAACCACCAGTATTGTCTTAAGAAAAGAGTGAAGACTAAATCACAATTGATGTGATCCACTTGCTGTGGACAAGTAATAACCTACTAATGTCTAGTTGTTAAATCATTTTGTTTTCCTAAGGTTCAAATGCTTTACAGAAGTGGTCACGTAAATCCGTTCGCACAGAAGAGGCCCAAGACGCAGGGAAGTGAAGTGACACTTGTAAAGCCCCCAACTTGTCCCAGAGAGAAACTCATCTCCAGAGTCTCAGACCAGGGTCCCATTCGCATTGCTCTGCCTTACAGCCCATCTTGTTTATTTATTTGGCAGTCTTAGCAGACCTTTTTATATTTTCTTGTCCTCTCCTATAAATACTGGGCTTTTTACTACCTTCTTTTTACTGTTGCTTGTGCTGCCTCTGAGTCCAATGAAAATAGATTTGAAAGCAACTTCTTGTAGCTTCCTAGATCACTGTCATCACCTCCCTGCTTTCCCAAACGAGGAACTAAAGGAAATGGCTTTAGATGTCTTTTCCTTAGCTGCTACGAAAAAATGTCAGGAATGCCACTGAGCTGTCTATGATCACAGACTTCTTACGTGGGCCCCCATTGAGAAAAATTTTCAGCAGTGTGATTTCTTTAAGAGTATAGTTGTTTAAGTAAATATCTCAGCTAGTATGAAACTTACCTGCTCGGTACCAAGTGACATATAACACAGCTAAGAACTTTATCTGCAAGCCTTCATTTTCCTAAAATTCAAGGTTGATGCAACTGGACATATAAATTGAAAAACTTCCGTTACATAAATAAAGAACCATATTGTTAATGCAGGGGCATTTGTATTTTAAAAGCACCTGGATTTCAAAAATGTGTTTCATAAAAATAACATTAAAGCTCATCCCATTGCCACTGAGCCTGGCAAGGCATAGTGAGAAAAACAATTATTTCTTTCTTTCATAAATTTACTTTTGGGATAGAGTGTTCCTGTTGCAACTAGTGCACCACAATTTAGGACAGAAAGTGAAAATAAGGACTTCTTGTCCTGTAGGGAGGATCTGAGTTGGAGAATTACAGTGAACTGAGACTGGAATTACCCAGACAACATCAACTTCTCTGTTCTCTTCTGTTCTAAAGTTCTCACCAGCACGTACCTCCTAGGAGTGAATTCTTCAACATGACCAATGTGTAATACGCTTTTGCTCTCCTTTCAGTTGAAGAAATTTCTTCTATTGATGATTTAATTTTGAATGTTTAAGAAGATATGTAACTATGTATATGTGTGGCTCTCTCTTTATATTAGAGAAGACGAGGTCAGAGGAATGTCCTCTGGATTTGGAGCAGCAGCAGTGGGACTGGGGATGTCCTTAGTTCCAATATAGATGCATTTCAGAGTTTAGTGCTGTCTTCCAAGGAGATTCTGTCTTCTGTACAGAGAAGTTTTAATTATTGCTGTAGTAATCTTCATCATGCTGTAGCAATGAGATGTTAACCAGAGACTACATCTAGAAGTAGCCATAAGCTGCAATGGGCTTTAGAGGCTGGCCTGGGATCTTGAATTCAGGTTTATTACTCTAGGGGAGCCTTGGAGAGGCAGTGTGGTGCAGCGAGGATAGGCTGATTTCTTTTTAAGGGTTAGTGTGCATGAGGGTACCTCAGACATGAAGCTGCTTGTACTAACTGGAGTCTTCAAAGTCCTGAAAGATTCACATCCAAATTACTGTATATTCGACATAGTTTATTAACAATATTGTTAGTATGGTTACCACAATCCAGCAAGGAGATAACAAAGTTGTGGAAACCAGCGGCCAGAACATAACTTGCAGGGAAGGGAATCCTCTAGCCAACCACAGACAGCTAAGTGATTTGGGACCTCTAATGCTTTCTTGTTTTCAGGGAACCAAGTTTTCATTTTCTGCAACACAATATGATCATACTGAGTTACTGGAAAAATCAGGATGGAATATATTTTAACTTTAGCAAGGAATTTACTATTGATATCACATGGTTTTCTCCATGGAAACTAGAAAAATGCAAACTAGATGGAACCAAAAAATGAACAATCATCCTTATATTTCCTTATGAAAATACTTTACATGTATCAAATAACTTTGCTACTTGGATGGAAGTAAACAACTGCTTAAGAGAAGTGTTGGTAGAAATCACAAATCCAGAATCCTTTCAGTGCTAATGCTACATCTGCAGCGCATGGCGGGACGGGAGAGTTTGGCAAAGACTTCGTATATCTGGAAGAGCATACGTGGAAACATGCTGCACAGAGCCAAGTGTCAAGCAGCACACTTCAACTTACTTTAAAAGGCTTCACATTTCCAAATACTGCAGTAAGTTCAAACCTCAGAGCTGAAATTGTTGCTCATACTGTGCTCAAAGTCATTTTTTCTGAAAGACGAAAGGCATCGTTCAGATTTGGGAAATTTCTTGAATTAGCTTAAGCAGTTTTGAAAGCTGAAACTATATCACTGCAGAAAGCTCTGCAGCAGTTAGATCAAATTCAGTCTTCCTGATAAAACTCAACATCTAATTTCCGCTGAGAGGGATAGATGGGAGAAATGGGAATGTTCAGCTGTGATGAATTAATCTATCAGATTGTCTTGTTGTCTGTAGCAGAGTTTTCTAAGTGCTTTCTCTGATCATATTTTCAGTATTCCAAGAGAAAGATCTTCTGTAAGTTTCCTTGACATGCTGTTGCAGTGTAATAAGCTTTCCAAATAATTAATGTTTGCTAATATTCAGCCTCCATTTTTCTTTCCACATTTGTCTGGTGATGATCCTGGCTGTATGAACTACAGCCTGAGCTTACACTGAACTTCAATGCCATAAATAGAGCTGGTCAAAATACAGCATTCCTTACTATGAGACATTTTGTCACGGCGGTATTTGTCTTTGTTCTGAATTTGAACTCTGGAAATTCTGAACCTACCTTACTGTATGCAATATATAACATTAAATTAATTGTAGATTATTTTGAAACATCTCATTTTTGCCTGTAAATTGAACATTTTCCTGTTGACGTTGTAATGAAACAGTGTCATGCTCTGAATAAGAAAAAAGGGCAAGCACTGTATACCATTTTGAGGTGCAACTGTTTTCAGTATTGCTGTGTTTCACCCATATTTTGGAAACACTGTTCCTGCACTTACTTTTCTATCTGTAGCTCTGAATCTGTAGCTAATCATACAACAAAAGTGAAGATAGATCCAATCCCTCTGACTTATACTTCTGTTAATCAATAATAGCTTCACTAAAGCCAATGCAGTAATAAACACAAGTGATTGGTGAATTGAAGTCTGGGTCCTTAAAGCCAGAAGCTAAGCTCTGGTTATAAGGATGCAGGAATATCCTGAGTTATGCATTAGCACAGAAGGTAGATCATGGCTTGGAGGGATGACGGACACAGAGGTCTGGCATCTCTGCCTGTAGAAAAAGCTGCTGGGGTGATGGAGGCGTAAGAGTTGGTCTCAGCTATACGTGAAAAGTCCATTGCACTGGATTGCTGTAGTTGATGCATTGTATAATGTGTGTGTATATATATATCTATATAAAAAAATCTATTTTTCTTAGATGTCTTGTGTTATGATGAAAGCACATACTTCATCCCTTTATTTTACTAAATTTCAGTAGGTTAGGCAATCTGCTAACATTGACTCTTGTGTGTTAGAGTACAGTAAAAACCTGTTTCATCCAGATAGGTGACCCAAGAGAGAACCATTTACAGTTCAGCAAGTAACATTTTGTTCAGCATTTTGAAATCCATGATGAAATATGAGATGGGCAGAATGGAGACCACCTATCTCACATCTATGCTTTCTGCTGTCTGAGGGATACCCACTGATAGTCAGCCTAACAGTTAAGGAGCTGTACAATCTAGTTGTTAAGTGGAAGGAATAGCATTCAAGTACTAATATACAATCTTAAATGGTTTTCAAAATTGCAAGGAAAATTATCAGTATCTGGAGATTTTCTCATTGACATAACACTATATTTGTACTTAACTTCATGTTAAATAGGGAAGGGAATATTCGCACTCATTCTTGTGACAACAGAATGAAATCTACCTCCCACTACGTTCAGTGACAGTTTTGCCAGTGACTTCCATAAGATCAGGGTTGATACCCACAGTCATTTATACAGAAAACATCTACCTGTGAGGTCTAATTTACATGATGGCCTGTAACGAATTCCCTAAGTCCCCTTTTAACTGATGAGTCCAACATTCATATGGAGATCATTGTGTGAAGCACATTATTTGTATTTCATTAAGTTAGACTGAGCTGTCTTCATCTGAGAACGTTGCAAACATCTGCTTCCAGAAAGCATTATTACTGCTTGTTTGTACGGGACTAACCATGTGCCAGCTGCTTTACCAGCAGATAGGAGCCCAGTCCTGGTTCCAAAAAGTTTGCAAACTAAATAATCTGCTTGAGGAAAGAGGGGGAATAAGGTGAATGAGTGCCCTTGAGATGAAGAGTTTCCCATGGTCCCATGAGATCTCTGATTCTTGCAGTGATAGCAGAAAACCTAACTTGTTGAATATCGACTACCCCTGCCCAGGCTGAAGAATGCCAGGAGTATCCTCATCCAAAATTAGCCACTTGAAGGATAGCCTAAGCATGTTGTTTGGTCTCTGCCTCTAGTCACCGGAGAGAAACAGGCACTTCCAGAAGATGATTCATCCTATCCTGAAATAAATGTTAACAATGGAGGAGGAAGGAAAAGTTTAGGTTCCTTCTCTAATCAGTTGAGTGCTTCTCCCTTCATTAATATAGAAGGGACCTAACAACTAGCTTAGCTAGAGGCCAAAGGTTTATACAACTGAAGTCAGAGGAGATGAATCCTATCCCGAAACCTCATCCTGTGAGCAGCCCTCTTGTTCCTACAGGAGCAGAAGCAGCAAAAGGGGCCCAAAATTCAAATAGTGATCCTGCTCAGTGCAAGATAAGAGGGAATATAAAAGCTAAGAGAGGGAAACACATTCTATTAAAGATCTCTTTTAGCCTCTGAAGCCTGTTGCTGGAATGAATGTGATTCAGCAGCCCCAGAGAGGTGCAGGGATTTACTTCCCACTGATGCTTGGAGGGAGGGTGAAGATAAAGCATTCACTGCAGTGTGTGCCTGGAATGATTCTGCTGCTCCGAAGTAGAGATTGGGAGATCCTGGCTGGGTTCATCAGCAGATCTCATGTCCCAGCACACACTACTTTTGCAGCTTAGACTCAGGTGCTGCTCACAGGCTGCATGTGTGCTGTGCACTGTGCTGCTGCACTCGGCGCTGCAGGAGAGGCAGCACCAGGAGAGGGAAATCTGGGAACAGGGTTCGACATGCCTCACGTTTCCATGAGTATAGACTTCTGGAGCCTCCTATTTCTCCGTGGGCAGCTGCCTCTGACACATTTAACATGTGAGCTTCTCTTTTAGCGGGAACATTTAGTGGAACTGAGCCTCTGGCACCCACTGCCACCCACGTGGAGGAAGCACAGCTCTCGCTTCGCTGCGACATATGGCAGGAAACATCACACAGCAAGAACATTAAAATAAACATGTTGGGGACAAAACAGATACGAAAGAAACGTGGGAGTACAGCCCTATTCTAGTGTGAAAGAGGATTTTAGAAGTAACAAAAAAAAACAGGCACTCGTATCAAAAACATTTTAGATGCATATCCTGAGCATGTAAAGATTAATATGCAGAGAGCTACCACCGTGGGGAAGTTAGCCTGGGCAAGGCTCTCACTAGAGCCAGGTGGACCTGGTTACTGTTTGTGTAAGAACAGTGTGAGGGGTGGCCCATCCATTGGGACTCAGATGTTGACAGCATGTGCTCTTGTCAAGCTGGCAGATGACACCAAACTGAGAGACCTATTGATATACTTAAGGACAGGCAGGGCTGTCATCCAGAGGGACCTAGGCAGGCTGGAGGAATGGGCTGACAGAAACCTAATGAAATTCATCAGGGACAAGTGCAAAGTCTTGCACAAGGGAAGTAAACACCCTTGCAATGAGACAGGCTGGGAACTGATTCCCTGCTCTGTGCAAAAGGCCTAGAGGGTGTTGGTGGATTGAACAAAGCTGTGAGCAACCTAGTTTGACGCCAGAGCTGATCCTGATGCGAGCAGGGGGTTGGACTAGAGACCCCCCCTGAGGTCCCTCCCAACCTGTATTGTCCTGCAATGCTATAATCACAGTCTCTCAGCCTCCTTGGCCTCAAGTGATTATCGAACAGAAATACAATCTGTCACTCATGAGACTCCAGGGCACACTGAATGCAGACTGCCCGCGCTGGCCCATGCGAGTGGGTGTTTTCTGACTAAGAACCAGGATGTTTGTGTGGAGCACTGGGAGACTGATGTGAACTGTTCACTGCAAATATCTTCCTATGAAGGAGAGATTCCCAAGGGGAGGGTGACCTTGACTGATCCAATTAAATAGTTTAATTTGCTATTTGAATCAAAGCTGAGTAAGACTGATCACTGAAGAAGACTCTCTGAGTTTGTCTGTAATTTTAGAAAAGTCACTAAAGCCGCTACCTTCAGTAAGAATAATCATATGTTTAAGGTATTGTATGTGCTGTTTGTTGTCTGAAGGCTGATTCTTCTTTAGTCAACCTAGTTTTCTGCCTGTGAAGCTTCAGTGACCTGTTGAGGTTTATTTTTGGTTACCACCACAAGTACTGAGAGTGAAATGAAGCTTTTTGCATAAAAGAAGCTTGTTTGTTCTGTATTTCTAGGCATGCTGACCACCACATTAGGGAAGCACACAGATATGCCCCAGATCAACAGTGATCATGAAAATCTGTGGTTATTAGCACATCAACACATCCCCTGCACTGACTGTGGCGGCCTGTAACTGCTCTTGTTCTGTGGGTTGTCACAGGACTTGCCAGTTACGGCCATGCTCTGTGCACTTGATCAACGGCAGCAAGCATTAACCTTTCCACCAGGTCCTCTATCTGCTGAGAGGACACTTTCCCTTGTATCTTCTCAAATTGTATATCCAAGTCTGTAGGAAGCCTGAGAAAGGAGATCTGACCTTAAAAGGATATCAGTGTTCAAGGACTGTACACACTTCTTTTGCAAAACATGAAAAACTAGGGGAACTTGAAGTTCCTTTTTCAGGAAAAGCTCAGTAATATTTTGCTGCATTTGAGTCAAATGCAAAAGACCATTTTTCTCACATCTTGACTAACACATAACTTGACAATTTTTTTGGAGACTGTTGTCAGAACACATGGCAAATATCAAACAGGTAATTACGGGATAGGAGCAGTGGGTGACTAGCACATATTTTAAACTATGTAATTTATCTCTTATTTATCAGAGTATTACATTCACGTTTGCTGCACTGAGATTCAGATTTTCCACCAGCCGCTTACAAAGGTCAGACAGAGTTCCCTGTAATTCGGGAGCAGGCCAAGCAGCGGAAGAGCCTGCACATCAGGTTGAGTGGGCTGTGACTCTCCATGGCCCAAAGGCACCTCACTGGTGTCCAGCCGGTGCTCAGTGACCACTGCACTCCGGTCATTGAGCCCTGCAGCATTGCTGCAGGCAATTGCTTTCCTCTGCAGTAAGGAGACTCTGAATATTTTCAGCTCACAAAATCTTTGCACAGCCTCAAATTCTCCTGCTCTTTTTCTGCCTTACCTCTTAGTTTTCAAAGCAAATTCTTTCCTGTAACATCCCAACGCTTCAGGCTCTTCAGGGAAGAGGCTGCATCAACAGCAAACAAGAAACATGACCCTGGCCATGGAACGTAACTTACTGTGAAATCTTCCTGTAAACACTGTCTCAAAACACTTGAAAACAAGTTGTCTAGCAAAAATGGAACCAAATTATGTACCTCTCTTACAGAGCACCTGAATTTAGTACACTAACTCTTAAATAAAGGCAGAAGAAAGCTTCATTGAAGAGTCTGCAAACTCTCTACATTTTCTATTATGGTTTTCTCTGGCCGTGAATTAAAGGTCAAGGAGCTAAACTCATTGACTGTGAAAGAGGATCTGGTATACTTTTAGACAACAGGTGCATGCTGGAGATGGGCATGTTACTAAAAATTTCACTATACCTTGTATTTCTAGAAAGCAACATTTGTAGAAACCTGGCAGCTCCAAAATGTACTCACAATGCTCTTTCTTATCAAGGCAACTTAAATGTCCACAAACTCAAAAGGAAGCTGGTAGAGGTAGATGGATTTTATGTCCTTTCATGCTGACTCAGGATTTAATCCTTCCAATATTTGATCATTCACAGAATCACAGAATGGTTGATGTTAGAAGGAACCCCTGGAGATCATCTAGTCCAACCCCCCTGCTCAAGCAGGGTCCTCTATAGTAAATTGCCCAGGACCCTGACCAGACAGCTTCTGAATATCTCCAGGGAAGGAGGCTCCACTACCTCTCTGGGTAAATTGTTCCAGTATTTGACCACCTTCACAGGAAAAAAAAAAATTCTTATCTTTAAATGGAATTTTGTGTAAAGCAGTTTGTGCCCATTTCCTCTCCTGTCACTGGGCACCACGGAGAAGAGTCTGGCCCCATCCTCTCGACACCCTCCCTTCAGATACTTGCACACATTGATGAGATCCCCTCTCAGTCTTCTCTTCTCCAGGATGAACAGGCCCAGCTCTCTCAGGCTTTCCTCATAGCAGGGATGCTCCACTCTCTTCATCATCTTAGTAGCCCTCCGCTGGACTCTCCCCAGGAGCTCCATGTCTCTCTTGTCCTGGGGAGCCCAGAATTGGACACAGTACTCCAGGTGAGGCCTCCCCAGGGCTGAGTAGAGGGGCAGGATCCCCTCCCTCGACCTGCTGGCAACACTCTGCCTAATGTAGCCCAGGAGACCATTGGGCTTCTTGGCCACAAGGGCACATTGCTGACTCATGCTCAACTTGTTGTCCACCAGGACTCCCCGGTCCTTCTCTATAGAGCTGCAGGTCAACCCCCAGCATGTCTTGGTGCATGGGGTTATTCCTCCCCAGGGGCAGGACCCTGCACTTCATGAGGTTCCTCTCCACCCAGCTCTCCAGCCTCTCCAGGTCCCTCTGAATGGCAGCACAGCCCTCTGGGGGATCAGCCACTCCTCCCAGTTTGTTATCATCAGCCAACTTGCTGGGAGTGCACTCTTTCCCTTCATCCAGGTCATCGATGAACAAGTTAAACAAGACTGGACCCAGTACTGACCCCTGGGGGACACTGCTAGCTCGAGGCCTCCAACTAGACTCAGATCATTATCTTCCTTTTATTCCTTGCTTTGGAGACTTGAAGTCTCTTCTCCTTCAGACTTTGGGAAATTAGATTGCCTTGAATTTAATTAACTTTGAAAACTGAGCTTTTGCAAGGGGACCACCTCTTTGCAAATACTGTGTAGTGTTCTGTATTTCAGTGGTACCTTTCTTTCCAAAAGCTGTTTTTCTCCCAAGGATCAGTAATGTTCTAATCAGAAGTCAGTGTGTTTATGGGGGTTAGTGGAAGAAGCAGCTGTACATTATTGGTAGAAAAGAGTCAGACCTCAAAATCAGGCTGAAATTCAATGTAGCGTATAAAAAGGGACTATAGGTCTGGCTGACAAAGACTTTTAATTCTTACGTCCATTTAGTCCTTGCTTTCTATCAAGAGTTCAAAGTGTTGCTTTTTTTTGTGTAAGTAATAGCAAGAGGTGGGCATGGACCTGGCTCATGTGCAGAGAGCTCTGTGCATATTGCCATCGTGTCATGCAGCTGGACGTATGTGCCAGGACAGGCAGTGCTAATAGAGGAAAGAAAGTCTCATAACTTATAGGGAATGAATTCAGTCCTTTCTGAATTCTTTATCTTAAACACTTACCATGTAAAGGAAATCAATATGGTTACTTTGGTACAAAAAGATATAAACCTAGTGCATTATGAAGAGTAGCTATGACAACGGTTAGGATGATGGTGAGTGAAGATAATTCTCCCATTGTGCTGAACGAGACTATCTAACTATTTTTTGTATTTCCTGTCTGTCTCTATCACTTGTATATTTTTTTATATTTGGAACAATCTCTTTGGGGCTTTTTTGTTCAGTTTTCTACAGAGTCTAGCACAATGCATGACTAGTGCTCCCAGGCCCTAACTGGTGATTACTGCTATTGCTGCTGTTACTAGGAATATCGTCTCGTGTCTGTACTCACAGTCTGTGACGAACTGGACAAGAGCTACTGTTCTGAATTTTGTTCAAGGAACTGGGCTTCAGCATTTCCCCTGAAATGAAAAATCCCCCAAATTTCACTTCAGGGACTATTAAATTATTTTGTTTCTGTGGTGCCACTTTGATTCATTTTGTTTTTCCTTTAATACTATAGTTCAGTATTAAACATACTACAGCTTATTTAACATTAAATGCCGTGCACTGTATAACACATTATTAGCTCACTGTTTTATTACACTAAGCAATCAAACTGAAATGTATCAAAACAACTCACTTGAAAGGAAAAACTTTGACACACAGTCACAGTGAAGTGCTTTCCTGTATCTAAACAAAATCTCCAGCCTTTTTTCTGTTGAAAAACTTCATGGGAATGGACACATTTCATTGAATGAAAGCACCACTTACAGGTGCAGCTTTCAGGAGAAGGAGCTAAAACCAAACAAAAATATTTTGAGCAGCTTTTTGTGAAACCTTGGAATAACATACAATAACAATCCTAGGTAAAAAAGCAGGAGCTACTCACCCTCGAAAAGGCACTGCCTGATGCAAAGCAGAAATAAGAGGGACTGCGGCTGCCCTGGCTGCCCTCGGTGCCCTGCTGCCGCGTGGGGCAGTGGGACAGGCCCTGGCAGTGAGCTCCTGCTGGTACCGGCCCTGGACGCTGCCGGCCCCCACAGCGCCAGGACACCGCTGTAGGGTGGGGAACGGCAACGCTCCATGCCACCAGGATGCTACCAAATGGCAATACTCCATGCCACCAAATGCTGAATAGGGACTGAATGGGTCAGCACATCAACTGAGAAAAAAGGCTAGTAAACAAATGAATTTATATTTCACATGGTTAGCCATAAACCATGTCAAAGAGAATATAAGCAATAATCAGCTTGCTGGAAAGCAGGAAACCATCCTCCATAAAACCACTCTGCAATAAAAAGGGTTATTAAAATTCATATTAGCTCTTTGCCATTACAGATGAAATATCCCATAGCACTTTTCAAGGAGAGAGGAATATCCCTAGCCCCTTTTCTATCTGAGAAGGCTGAAGTGTTTTTAAGACTATCGGAGGCAGGTGGCAGAGCTAAGGGTGACAGTCAGAGACCCACACAGGTGCATGGCCATCCTGGAAAATGGAAAAATATGTCAAGCATGTGAGGATGCATCCTCCAGGCCTGGGTCAGTGTCTCCTGAACTGAGGCTCTCCCTATATGACTCAGGGCTGCCGTGTGCCTTTCCATATTATTGCCTCTGCCATGGGTAGCAGGGCTGGAAGCCTCCTCTGAATTTTTGGCTGGTTGAACAATCGCTTGTGCAGAGGCTACCTCACAGCAAAGGGAAGAGCAGTCTTGAGGCTATGGCAAACTGGGGTCAAGAGACACAACAGCTCTGTCCTCCATGTGGCACATAGAGGTGGTGTGTGCAGATGCGATGTCCTTGGCCACCAAGACTTACCACCGTTAGATAGTTGGTTCAGAGTAAGGTGCAACTTTGCAGACTGAGAGTGTTGTGACATTGTGCAGACTGGGGCCAAGAGCCCATGAAACGGTCAGCAGAAGGAGCAGAAATGGCTGGCAGGAGATCCCTGGTTTTTGCCTTTATCTTTATTTTTTTCTTGGTGGGAAAAATATGTGACTGTAAACAAACATTTTGAGGGATTTTAAAAGGTTAGGGACTTTCAGCTGATCAGAACTCTTGGACTGGATCCCTTAAAACACAAGGATCTCTAGACCAGAGAGTACCTGGCCATGAACGAAGGGTTACCATGTACCCCAGTCAAATTTATGTTGCACATTTTGAGTCACAAAGCGCACCTACTCTGTCATTTTTGGTAAATGGCTGCACTGAACCGTGTCTTGGTTACAAAGACTTCTGTGAGCATACCCACTTCTACACTGGGCGCCTGAAATCCATCTTTCTTGTCCTGCTTTTTCCCAGGGACAAACTCAAACCCATCCCAGACTGGCACAGAAATTAAATGTGAAGAGATATTTGAAAAGATTCCAGTCTAGACAGAAAATATAAGACATCAAGTGGAATAAAGAATGCTAGAGAAATTGAATTGGACTCCTGCTTGAAGGCAAAACCATCTGCCAGCTGGGGCTGGGATGGAGTTTTTCTCCCTATGATACAGCTTTGCGGAGTTGTCCAGGTGCATTACATGGCATGCTTTTGACTCCTCCTGATGCCAGAAGCAGGATGCTGGAGCAGATGAACCCCTGGCCTTTTCTGGCAAAGCAATGTCTGTATAAGCATGTAATTTGAAAAGCAATGAATTATCTCTTTAGGGCTCCCTAGTAAATAAAATCAATTGCTATTCATTATGTACTTCTGTATTTACTTGGAAGGGTATTTTCCTTCCAAAGTACAAAAGTACTAATGCTAGCAGCTTTCTCTTATTGACTATCCCTGCTATAATAGATTATGATTAAGAGCCTGCTCAATTATTTTTACTGTTTATTTACACTTTCTGTCAATCCCCTCTAGTCCACCTCTTTAGTCCATTCTTTTCTACATTCAAGCTAACCGTATATGATGTAATTTGCCCACACAACTTTGTCACTATCTCTATTTTGGTAACTTGCGATAACCTTTCTATGGCTACATAAATTGAATTCTGTACCTTTGTTGAGTAATTGCTCACTGTGGAAGTTAGCTGGTGAAATTTGTATCAGACTGTTGGTCTTAAAATCGTGAGGCACCTTATATGTAGCTGGCATTTCATCACATATTGCTGACCTTCCATCTTCTGTTCAGGTTCCCATCGCTGTTGCTCTGCTGTATTATTCTGGATGTCCAGCTGCCGCTCAAATTCAGACTTAAAATTGAGTTACTCTGGTTGTCTCTCAAACTTCTTCTCTTCTCATACCCTGTGAAAGGACACCAAGCAAGCTAAAGCTTTAAAGTGAATATGCATAAACATTTTCTGTAAGGTAAGTACTGCATAAGAAACACATAGGACTTACCTACTCAAATGACTGGCTGATCTCCCCATATGCAGGAAGATTTCCTTTGATTTTCTTCTGCTCCCTTCTTTCTCTCTTTTTCGATGTTTCTCTCCCTGTGGCTGCAAGTTTACCAAACGTCATGTGCCTAACCACCTCTTCTTCCTCCTCCCACCTGCAGCCAGACTATTCACAGCTGCTCTCTTACTTGCCTGTGAAAAATACAGGGGACTCTGCTCACTTGCCCGCCGACAGTAAGATTTTCAGAGTAGGATCCCTGATCTGTATCTGTTGTGCGTGAAGCACTGTAACAATTCTGTAAAGTTGCAATGAAAAATCACAATGACTTTAATCCTATTGAATTTCAATTGCCATCTACTAGATTGGGCTTGTTTATCTTCTTGGTACCAAATCCAGAGATCTTTGAAAATAATGGAAGATTTTTCATGGAATATAGGCTATGGTTTAAGCTTTCTAAATGACATTAAGAAGGTACTAATTTTCAATCTTTTTTTTCTCTGAGTGGAAGAGATGAAATGTTACTATCTTTGTGAGGTTTGATACTTACTCTTCTCTGAAAACGTTTCCCTGAAATGTGCTCCCTGAAAACGTTTCTACAACAAGACTATGAAGCCTAGCAGCATTTATTGGGAACCTACACGATGAAGAACAGGAACGGATTTTTGTATTTTTTTTTTTGTATTTTGAACGGATTTTGGAACAAACCCCTTCAGCTTTCCATCTACACAACTTCTAGATGCCATACAATTTATTATAAAACCAACTGATGCTGACACTTTTTTCATTCAGCTCTTACACATAGAAAGGTTACATTTGCATGAAAGTACATTTACATTTTCCTATTTACAGAACTCTAAGCAGCAACAAAAATGCCTTGTTGGTTATTAACCTCTGTCTTCCATATGTGATATGTAAGGCTCTAATGGAATTACTTTTAATGGGAGTCTTACAATTAAAGTGCTGTAAAATGCTTGAAAAATCTGAAGGTGGATTTGTAGAAACATGGAATATACCTAGCAGCAGCGTAAGAGTGAGAGGACGAGGACACTTGTTTTATATATATTTTTGTATTATTTACCTTTCTGTCTGCAAGATTCTGTCTCAGTGTGGCGGGGCAATGGGATTGGGGTATAAAAGAGCTGCCCAAATTAGGGTTTCACCCCAGGTAAATTATGAGCATCTGCCATTATTCACCCTCAAAGCTACAGACACGGGGTCATGGTGGATGTGGCTGTTGCACTAATATGCTTCGTCAACTCCATGGGTTACCAGCTGGTAAGGGCTCCATATACAGCGAGCCACAAGCTACTACAAGTGAAGTCTGCTCCCTCTTCTTGCCCCTCTTCTGCTAGGAAGAAAGTGAGGCCTCTAAATATTTCTCTGAGTGCCTAAGTGAGGCCTGTAGTCTACCTAGGCTCCCTCTACAATCAGTGGAGAGGCAGAGGGCTCTGCTGAAGGCAATTCAAATTCTAGGTGGCTGAATTTGCTGGGTGCCTCAGGCAGATGGCATGAATCTGGACCTGAATGCAACTAGGAATCTACTTTATTGCCTCATATTCCTGCTTCCAATTCCAGTGCCAAATATACTGTGTTGAATGGCTGTGTTCTCCTGGGGTGCATATGGTACAATTGACTTCAGAGGCACAGTAAAAATACACGTGGGCTTGAACAAAAAATCTGGAGCCAAACATTTATGCATATGGAGAGAGTCCAGCGGAGGGCTACCAAGATGATGAGAGGGCTGGAGCATCTCTCCTATGAAGAAAGATTGCAAGAGCTGGGCCTGTTCAGCCTGGAGAAGAGAAGATTGAGAGGGGATCTCATCAACGTGTACAAGTATCTGAAGGGGGAGTGTCAAGAGGATGAGGCCAGCCTCTTCTCCGTGGTGCCCAGCGACAGGACAAGAGGCAATGGGCAGAAACTGAACCACAGGCAGTTCCACCTGAACCTGAGAAAAAACTTCTTCACTGTGAGGGTGACAGAGCATTGGAACAGGTTGCCCAGAGAGGTGGTGGAGTCTCCTTCGCTGGAGATATTCAAAACCCGTCTGGATGTGATCCTGGGCAATATGCTCTAGGTGACCCTGCTTGAGCAGGGAGGTTGGACTAGATGATCTCCAGAGGTCCCTTCCAACCTAAACGATTCTGTGTGATTCTGTGTGAAATCTGTATCCAGAGTTGGACCACTGGATCTAATGGCTTAAATAAGCCAACTCTTCACCTGAATTCAGGTCCATAAGTAGGAACCTAGTGATTTCAGAGAAGCTCCAGGGGCCTGTAGACTTCTTTTGATATGAAGTGAGGCTCTGTCCTTCCTTTTACAAAAAATACACATAAATGAATTAGAAATTCTCTTGCTGATTAACATTGCTCTCGTTTTCATTTGTTCACTCATTTGTCCACTTTTTTTTTTTTGGTCTAAGTTTGCAACCACATACAAACATTAATCATAAATCCTTTATACTCTTATTGTCTGCCACTGTCCTGGTCATCCCATACTGTCCTGGTCTAACTCATGTTGTCAGTTGCTTGAGGCATGATATATCATTTCACTAGTTCTGCAAAGTGCTATGCTGGCCTATTGGCCTTTAGGTAGGACAAACACAATAGAAATGAAGCAACTGGCTTACATTAGGGATTAGCTCACAGTTTAAGAAACCTGCACATTGGCACCTACATGGAGGTGCCTACATGTGTCTAAGCTCTGTTAAAATCAGCAGAGATCCAGAGTGGAATTAAATTGCCTGAAGTTAGGTGCCTATTGCTGTTTTAAGTGCCCTGGGGTATCGAAGAGATCTGCCTGAGGCTGGCAGATGTTACAGGGGATCTGTGGAAGACCTCTGTCATCCAGGATAGCAGCTGGAGGTGGAAGACTTAAGAGCAGCTCAAATGACACAAGGTGCTTTTCTCTAGGCAATGGAGTCCAGTGCCTGGTCACTGCAGTCAGCAGAGTTCAGACAACCACGTTGGTAGTTATCTATTTTACAGTGAGCTGAATGTCTCTCTAGCCTCCCTAACTGAACTGATTAGATCTCCGCTGACAACACTGGGAGCTGAAATACCTAGTGCACACGTAGACATCTAAAATTAGCCATGTTAGTCTGTGAGCTGAATCCTACTTGGTGAGTTCAAAACATAGCCATGCCAGACCTGGCTTACCATATCCATTGTCAGGTTTGCTAGTCAGCACCAGAATGTTTTGCTTTGAGGTTTGATTTTATCCAGAGTAACAAGTGAAAAATGTGCTGTGGGTCTATATATAATTGCTGTTAATTCCTCATTTGTTCTCAGCTGGGATATGGCTGCTGCTGCTGTTTGTTCTTTATTCCAAGAAACCTCAGAAAATAGTTTTCCTTCTTGCTCTCTCCCCATACATCAGACACCTGTGTTTTTCTCCTCTTTGGCTCTGTTTTCCCCTTTCTCTCATATACACAAATGCCCATTATTATTTTAATTTGGTATATTCTGTGTCAATAATTATCAGGTGCTCATACTGACTGGGGCTATAGATTACCTGCACTAGCAGAGTGGCACCCAACACGTTAAAATACTGTTGGGCTGTCAGGGGAAGATGCTGGCTGGCAAAGAGCAGGTTCGCTAAACAAAAGTGCACTGCAACATCTGATGGAGATCTGCGGAGACAATTAATCCACAGCCATTTTATGCTAAACCTCTTTTTTCAAAACATGCACTTTTCAAAGGAACACTCAGACAGATGGAGAAGAAAGGCTACGAAAGCCTGCGGTATTTACTCTAGTGCTGCAGACACAGCTTCCTACCTGGCAATATTGCTGTATCACTGAATGTATTTTTCAGTTTACCGTTTGTTAAACAAAAACAGAGGCTGTTTTATTTAGCAGCTCATTCCATGGAGCTTTTTCTTCACAAGGCCTATAGACACTGTTGATGTCCTGGGCAGCATTTTCTCTGCCTCACAGAAAATTGCTCTAATGTAAAAGGCTAGGTACAAGCTATTCCAGAGAACATAATAGCTGTTGTGCTTGCTCACACGGGCACACCACTATCACTATAATAGTCTTGAAAGCTTCTTAATAGGTAATGCAGACCAAACACAAACGTGTTAGATCTCCCTGTGTTATCGTTACAGAACACCCTGATCAAAAAGTAAGTTGCAATGAGTGAGAATGGGATCAAAATTCCACGTTCTGCACATTTATGCTATATCAGATATTTTTGCCTTTATACAAATAATTCCCCTCGCATGTCATCTGGGCACATGAATATTGTGGATTTCATGCAGATGTGTGAAGGCTTGATTCATTTCTATATAACTGGATTTCTTTTCAGCTGCTAATGTGAGGAGGGAATTATGTTTGTGTACATACACCCTGCTTAGCATATGGTCCACAGCCAGCAGCAGCGAACGCTTTCCAGCTGTTGTGTTGTCCAGGACTGCTCCCTGAGATTATTCGGTCTCTTCATAGTCTGAATGTTTTTCCTATAAAGCTCATCCATAAAGGGGTGAAAAACCTGGCTGCTTGCAACGGATGCAGCAGTAGGTAGCAAGATTAAAAAAACTCTCCATAATGTAACAAGCAATTAGTTGCTTGTAGGTACCCTCTGTTACACTAGTGTGAATGTGGAGAAACTCTGTTGACCTCCACAGCATCTATTTTTAACCTTGTGCCTGTATAAGGAAGGCAGGAAGAACTCTGTGTTTGATGCTGGATTTGTAACTTGAAAAACTGAGTCCTTAGTCCACTGTGAGCGGCAGCAGCAGATTGTCTTATTCCTTCCCTCCTTGTCTACTGTAACCCCACGGTTACACGAGTGTATGGTGAGAGCATGGGCTAGTTTTCCAGTTTTTTACCTCTTTTCCCAGTACACAATGACTGCTCCCAGAAACCAGGATGGTAGTTTTTCTCCTGCAGAACTGTAGCAACTGAAAAACAAAGTGAAGCCATGAGGCAGTTTCTCTTGTGTCAGTGCCTGGTCATTTCATCGTAGCAAAATGCAGTCACTACCAGTCCAGATCAGATGCTAAGTGGTGACCCAAAACCATAATGCTGGCTTCCCCAGTGTCTTCATCCCGAGATCTAGTACATAATGCTATGCATCATTTGTAGGTTCAGCAAAACAAGTTTCCCCTTCTTATTTATAATGTTTTTAATGGTAGTTGGGGATTCAGTAAATCCCCTGGCATCCCACAGCCTACAGCTGCCTGTTATGACTAACTCAACTCTGGTACGGCTCTCACTGGCTTCCCTTGTGCATTACTTTGTTTAAGTTGGAGAGTTATATTACTTCTTACTGGCCTAAGTTTACATCTTCAGAACACCATACGCTGGCTGGGACCAATCCAATTTATTCCTTACTGACAGAAAAATGGGAGGGACTGTCACTCGCTAGTCTCAGTATGAAATGTGATTTAATGCTGACTCTTGCCAAAAATGCAAAGCCAAGCAGGAGTAATACAGAATGGAGACGTTATAAAGATCATGGCAGCTGGGAAAGTTTTACATTTTGCTCAGCTTTTTTCAGACATTAGACGATTCTATTTTCTTTATAGTCTTCAAACAGCCTGAGTGAATTCTCATTCTTGTTGCATTTAACTTTCTAGAATCTAACATTTGCAAAGTCGGAAAGCCAATATGCTTGGTTGTTATTAAAGGAGTAGGTTTAGCAGACTGTGGTACTGGAGCATCCCTTGTCCTCTGTGCTCCTGGATTACAAATTAGGTAAGGTCATAAGTGAGCGTGAGTTTCAAATCGTCTCCTTTATCATCAGAATGCATTTGTCCACCCCTTAAACACACGTCCTAGGAAGGGGACCTCCTGCAGAAGGCTGAGTGTCTCCTGTATGGTCCAGGGCACACTTGATTCGCATAGACACCAATTACTTTCTGACTTAAATGGGAAAGGAGGATTTGAGGAAGTTCTTCAGATCGGAAATAAGATATAGATGCTAACTTACAGAATTGCTTTATTCTTGTCCGCTACTGAGAAAAATCACTCTTAGTAAAGCATAAACTTAGTATTGAAATAAGGTAGTGTACATTTACAGTACATACTTGTACTACCTAAAAAATAATCTGTAGGCAACTTTAGATTCTGGTAGCTAACTGCATCAAATTCCCAACTATGTTACTCCACTTTTTATAACGTACACATCTTAAATTTTGTATATACACTATTATTGGCCTTACGTTAATTTACATGATTTTGTTTATCTGATAGTTGAATATATGAAAATAAAAGTGGTATGATGTGCCACTCTTACAGGTTTTGTCTAAACCCTGTAGATACCTGGATTCTGCTGTCGACTTTTACGTCTGGTTAAGTGAGATAACCACATTGCTGGTACGGTAAACCACAGACACTGTTTTGCTGCAACATTTTTTTTGTCACAGCAACTTGCTTACATAGCAGTATTGAGCTGATGGAGAAAACTTAACTAGAACTACCCTTCTGTGAGGCGAGAGGAAGGCTGTCCCCATGCACAGACTGCAGGCAGTTCCTGCAGCATGCATGTAGACTTCCGTAGAGGCCCCTGAACTATTCCTGCCTTGAGTGAGCGCTGTTGTTAACAGCCCTTCACCTCCTCTGCACCAAGTTTTCACAATATGCAAAAGAGGCTTACGAACAATATTTCCGCTTTCCTATCTGCTGAAACACAACTTCGCAAAGGGGCCTGGAGGGCTGTACTCCATGTGCAGCTGCTACAAACTGTTCGGTTTGCAGCAAGCCTAACTTTGTTTTCATCAACAGCAGTACAAATCACATGGCAGAGCAAGAGTTTAAAACATCGCAGTACATAAAACATATGCTAGCAAGGAGTTCTTCAGTCGAAATGTTCTCTTTCAGAACTTTCTTCTCTCTCAGATACCCTAAAGACCTTTTTCAGCCATCTGAAACTCACAGTTGTTTAAGAGCTGGAAAGAGAATTTCTGCCTACTGAGAAATACAGGGAGGATGTTTAAAGCATAGTAACTTCATAGCTAGTAGTCACTGGATATGAAATTGGGAAGAAGGAAGAGCGCAGCTGATTTTTACTTTGTTTTCCACAAAAAAAGTGTGCCAAAGACGTTATAGCTTTGAAGTAAACCACCGCCATACAGAATCTGTACAAGGCTGAATATTGATTCAAGTGAATTTTTTCCCCTCATTCCTATTTGTATATTTAATTTTAGAGATTGATTAAAGATATGGTTATTACTGGAAAGACTGAGGTTCAATAAGTGGTGTTCTGTTGTATTTGGTGCACTCATGTAGGCAGGCCAAATTCAGTTCTCGGCACTACTGCGATTTCCTCGGAGACCAGCATCAGGCTGAAGTTGATGTTTAGTGTCTTTGCCGTCTGCTGGAGTTCAACACTCAGCTGTGGACACAAACCCACACGCAGAGCCAGCGAGCTATTTAACCTAGGAGTGTGACCTCAGGTTATAGTCAGTAGGGGTGAGGTTCCCCTGTGTAGATACTTCCAGTGTGGGCATCTCCATCAGAGTTAGTCACTCTCCATAGTCAGGATAGACAGGTAGACATGTTTAAGCACTTCCTTAAGGGAGTGAACTGTGCTGAAGATCTGATGGGAATTAGGGTGCCTCTCTGCCTGCCAGCTGGTTTGCAGAGGAGCCTTGATGGGAGCTAGATGCTGTCCTACTGTGTGCCCAGAAACCTACGCTTGGTCACAGAAGGAACTCTGCTATGCAAAATACAAAATCAGCTGTCTTTAGGAGCCCTATTTATTTGTTTATTCATTTATTTACCACCTAAAGTGTAGAGGTCCCTCTGCTGGGCTTTGTTGGACTATACCCTGTCTATGTTTTATATGAAATTAAACTATGGTGCATCTAGTCTGTTGAATAGGCTGGCTTCCTGTTTCTCTCCTGAGCTTTGCTCTTTTGTTTGTCCAAAATGCCAGCATGCTAATTTATGCCTAGGAATAATGCTTGGAGCAAAGGAAGTCATTCCCTCTGACAGGAAATCAACACACAAGTGAAACATAGAATTATAGAATAGCTGAGGCTGGAAGGGATCTCTGCAGATTGCCTAGTCTAACCGCCCGTTCAAAGCAGGGTCAAATACAGCAGGTTGATCAAGGCCTTGTCCAGTTGAGTTTTGAATATTTCCAAGGATGGAGACTTCAAAACCTCTCTGGGCAACCTGTTCCACTGTTAGATCTCCTTCACAGGAAAAAAGTTTGTTTTTTTTTTTAATGTTTAAACAGAATTTCCTGTATTTCTGTTTGTGCCCATTGCTTTTTGTCCTGTCACTGGGCATCACTGAGGAGAGTCTGGCCCTATCTTCTTTATTACTTCCCATCAGGTATTTATACACACTGATAAGGTCCCCCTGATGCTTCCCTTCTCTGGGCTGAACAATCCCAGCTCTCTTAGCCTCTCCTCATACGAGAGATGCTCCAATCCCTTCATCATCTTTGTGGCTCCTTTGTTGAGCTTATTCCAGTAAGTCCATGTCTCTTTTGTAGTAGAGAACTCAGTGCTGGACACAGAATCCTATGGCCTCATCAGGGCTGAGCAGTGGGGAAGGATCACCTCCCTTATCCTGCTGACAGTGCTCTGCCTAATGCAGCCCAGAAATCTGTTGGCCTTCTTTGTTGCAAGGGTACATTGCTGGCTCATCGTCAACTTATAGTCCACCAGGACCTCCAGGTCCTTCTATCTAAAGCTGGTTTCCAGCCAGTTTGTCCCAGTGTGTCCTGGTGCATGGGACTGATTAGTCCTCCCTAGGTGCAGAACTTTTGTCATTTCCTTTTGTTGAACTTCATGAGGTTCCTGTTGGCCCATTTCTCCAAGCTGTTGAAGTTGCTCTGAATGGCAGCACAATGATCTCATCTACTGACCACTCCTTTCAGTTTTGTATTCTCTGCACACTTGCTGAGGTTGCGCTCTGCCCCACTGGCAAGGTCATGAGTGAAGATGTTAAACAGTATTGGCTCCGGTATCAACCCCCGGGTATACAGCACTGGCCTCTAGCAGGATTTAACGCCGCTCATCACAATCCTCTGAGCATGGCAGTTCAGCCAGTTTTCAGTCCACATCACTGTCAGTATGTCTGGCCCATACTTCATCAGTTTGCCGGTGAAGATGTTATGGAAGACACTGTTGAAAGCCTCGCTGAAGTCAAACTAAACAGCATCCACTACTCCTCTCTATTCCACAGAGCCGGTCAGCTCATTGCAGAAGGGACAGATGTAGGCACTGTTCCCTGCGTTGCATAGATGCAGACCCTATAACATTCCTTGCAAGTCATGTGCAAAGCGGACACAGGCAGTTAGTCCAGAGGCAGCTGCTCCCAAATAGTGTAAATGGGAACTAATCCAGACCACTTCATCCAGGGGCTTGGACACCAAAAGCAATATAGGCATATCTTAAAGTATAAGACTCTCTGGGTCTCAGCAGAATGTTTCTGGATGTTGCCTGTAGCCCTAAGTGACTTATTTGCATATAGAGGTGCTAGAACTTCCTTGCTTTGCTGGGATTCACAGGGCAAGACTGACCACTTAGGAAGCAAATCAGACATTACAATACTCAATTAGCAAAACACACCTAACTTCAGATATCTCAAAGTAAATACTATAGATTTAATTTTTCCAGGACAGAGACTGCTTAAGTACAAATGACCCAACACCATAAAGCATGATTTCTTGAGAAAGCTGCATGTTAGCAGCTTTATAAAAGAGACATCAATACCTCATACTGGGTGCATGTTTGAAGTGCAGTGGTCCCATGGGAGCCTGTGTTGGACTCGGTATCATTCAATATTTTAAGTAAAGGCTTAGAGGTTCAAATTGGGAGCACTCCTATCCAATTTGTAAATGACTCCGAGCCAGGAAGGACTGCAACTACTTTGCACAAGGGAGTTAGAATTCAACATGATAAACTAAGGAAATGGTCTGAAATTTATATAAGCAGCCTCCGTCGCAGCAAAATTAAAGACAAGAAATCTATCTATACTATTTACTTTGAGATATCTAAGGTTAGGTGCATTTTGCTATTTGAGTATTGTACTGTCATCAGAATTATGAAAGATAACACCTACGAAGGAAAAATCAAATATACAAAGGCAACATGGAAGTTATCTGGTTATGCTACTGAACTGCAGTCAAAAACATGGGGGAATCTACTGGATCACTTAATAAACATATGCCAACAGCAAACAGCAGTCTCACTTTGGGATGGATTAGTAGACAATCCAGGAGAGACTTGGGAGGGAAATACCATATTCTCCTATTTCTCAATGGATAGCTTCACCTGGAACACCAGGCTCAGTTTTGGGTACCACATCTTAAATAGATTAGAGAGCACCCCAAGAAAAGTACCTGAACTAAGATGAAGTTTGACAACATCACAGAATCACAGAATGGTTGAGGTTGGAAGGGACCTCTGGAGATTGTCTAGTCCAATCCCCTTACTCAAGCTGGGCCATCTAGAGCACATTGCCCAGGATCGCGTCCAGGCAGGTTTTGAATATCTCCAGCGAAGGAGACTCCACTAGCTCTCTGGACAACCTGGGCCAGTGCTCGGTCACCCTCACAGGAAAGAAGTTTCTCCTCCTGTTCAGACGGAACTTCCTGTGTTGCCGTTTGTGCCCGTTGCCTCTTGTCCTGTCACTGGGCACCACGGAGAAGAGTCTGGCCCCATCCTCTCGACATCCTCCCTTCAGATACTTGTACACATTGATGAGATCCCCTCTCAGTTTTCTCTTCTCCAGGATGAACAGGCCCAGCTCTTTCAGCCTTTCTTCAGAGGAGAGAGGCTCCAGTCCCTTCATCATCTTTGTAGCCCTCCGCTGGACTCTCCCCAGGAGCTCCATGTCTCTCTTGTCCTGGGGAGCCCAGCACTGGACACAGTACTCCAGATGTGGCCTCCCCAGGGCTGAGTAGAGGGGCAGGATCCCCTCCCTCCACCTGCTGGCAACACTCTGCCTAATGTAGCCCAGGAGACCATTGGGCTTCTTGGCCACAAGGGCGCATTGCTGGTTCATGGTCAACCTGTTGTCCACCAGGACTCCCAGGTCCTTCTCTGCAGAGCTGCTTTCCAGCAGGTCAACCCCCAGCCTGTACTGGTGCATGGGGTTATTCCTCCCGAGGTGCAGGACCCTGCACTTGCCTTGGTTGAACTTCATGAGGTTCCTCTCCGCCCAGCTCTCCAGCCTGTCCAGCTCCCTCTGAAAGGCAGCACAGCCTTCTGGTGGGTCAGCCACTCCTCCCAGTTTGTTATCATCAGCACACTTGCTGAGGGTGCACGCTGTCCCTTCCTCCAGGTCATTGATGAATATATTGAACAAGACTGGACCCAGGACTGACCCCCCCCTCTCTGGGGGACACCACCTAGCTACCAGCCTCCAGCTAAACTCTGTGCCACTGACCCCAACCCTCTGAACTCTGCCATCCAGCCAGTTCTCAATCCACCTCACCGTCCACTCATCCAACCCACACTTCCTGAGTTTACCTAGGAGGATGTGATGGGAGACAGTGTCCAAAGCCTTGCTGGGAAGTCCAGGTAGACGACATCCACTGCTCTGCCCTCATCTCTCCAGCCAGTCATTCCAATAAGAGAAGGCTTTCAGATTGGTCAAGCATGATTTCCCTTTGGTGAATCCATGCTGAGGACTCCTGAAACTTACCTGGCCGGGGAGACACAACATGACTGCAAAGGTTAAACTAAATGGGTAGCTTACTCTTGGAAAAAAATAAGTCAGAGAAGGTACAGAATAACAGTCTTTTACTGCACATGAGGATTTTAAAAACTGGGCTATGCTTGACTGTTCCCCAGACATTGACAGTAAAATGAGAAATAATCAATTTAACCTGCAGAGCAGTACATTAAGTTTGGGTACTAGGAAAGCTTTTCTAACTGCAAGGATGGCACTGGAACGAGTTATGAACTGAGGCTATAAAACTCTGTTGTTTGACATTTAAGAACGGCTTGGACAAACATCTTTTCTTTTGTGCAGGCATACTTGATCCTGTCTCAGGACAGATGAACTGACTACTCCAAGCCCCTGTCACACCTACGTTTTGACAATTCCTTGAAGATTTGAAAAAGTAAAAAGTATCTGTGTTTTCTGGACAAAGTTGAGGCTTTTAAAATGTACAGCTCCTAGATACTATATAAAAGAAATAGATAAGAGCAAATTCAAATTATCATACAAAACCCTGAGGGCAACTGAATTCTCTTTGCAAAATGAGGGAATAGGTTTTAATTTCCACATTTCTCTTCACTTCCTGGGTGCTGTTCAATAGATATGAAAAGGTCCAAATGTATTTTCTGTGGCCTGTTACAAAGACAGATTTGAAGTTCAGTTTTATATAAGTAAATTTAGTAAGGGAATTAGGAGAACATATTTTTCCCCCTGTGTTTTCAGTCCAACTAAGAGTAGAAATTACAAGAAATCTCATGAGAAAAGCTGTTTGATGGGGTTTCTGGGACAACACAGAGGTATTTAGGAGAAGATTTGCAGCTTTAAAAGATTTTTTCTTACTTGAACTCAGCCTAAATTATATTCTAATTTTTTCCTAATGTTGAAGTATAGACAGGAGAAATTATTTTCCACTGAGTATTTCATGTTATGATAGAAAAGGATGTAATGGTTTCCTTTTATTTTCCAGCATCTTATAGGATTGTAATATCACATCTAAACTGAGAAAATATCTCAGTTTCTGAAAGAGGAAATTGGTACAACTGCCAATTTTTAATCCACCAGTGCTAGCAGCCAACAAAAGCTTTCCATAAAAATTCTTTTCATGTTTACATTTATTGAATGGAGTATATCCAACCAGCAACATACCAGCTACTTCTCTAGAAATTTGTAGGAAAGGAAATAAATTAAATTGTATTAGGACCAGGCTGGGTATGCAATCTGAAGAGCTTGGGTATCTGGAGACTAATTTTTCTCAAAACAGTTAATTTCACAAACATTTTTGAGATTCCATTTTGTATATGATTTGAGAGAGTGAGTTAGAGTGCCTCAGAGCTTAGAGAGGCATTACTTTTGACACACTACAGAATGAATAGTGTACCCATTGGAATATAAAATTATTCTCTGTTTGGAAGCATACTTGGCCCATGATTCATAAAAATACCAATGTGTTACTACATGTTATGTGAATTTTGAAAATTACCTTTATACTGCCCCTACCACGTAAGGGCTGTTTCTTGTCTTTAAGGTACACATAAGAATTACAGGGTTTTGAAACAATAATTGTATTAGTCTTGACAGTAGCTTTAGCAAGGTGCAATGGCAAAGGTCAGACTCTCTTGGCCTTTATAAAGATTTCTGACTGAGGTAGTGCTGGGGTGGTTATTTTCCAATTCAAGAGACCATAGGATGCTCTCAGGTCAAAAATTCCTCTCTGACTGATGGATACATTATGCGTATAAGCAAATCATGGCCTTACAGGGTTTTCCGGCTAAAGCTAGGTCTACACAACCTTAGATAATAATCGTGACTCTATTTTGTACAGGAAAAGTCTCCAAATCACATTTTTGTGAAATACAAAATCTACTGCAATTTATAATTGCTTCCTGCAGTATTGCCAATAATCTCTTAATAAAATAGGCCAAATCCTGAAATCTTCCCTCTGTCTGTATTCATCCCCTAGGAGAACCTACTTCAATGAAATTAGGGTCTTTTTTCTACAACAGGGCTTGGAACTTTAGCCGAAATCATACATTCATGAAATACAGTGCATCCCTTCATGCAAAGAGCTCATGGATGAAAGCAGTCCTATATTTCAGATAAATTACGAATTTAGAGTTTTGGCTGTTTGAATAAACAAAATGGAAAGATTATAATAAAATACTTGGAAAAAACAATGGAAGAGGAATAAGTGAAGGTACTAGTTTTGTAAGCCCTGGGCTTTTCCTGCCACATGCAAAGAATTGATGGAGTGTAAGACTTTAGCAAACAAATCCAGGTAGCTCATGATTTGACATGTGGATTAGGAGAAACATGAGGCTAGATGCAGAAATTTACAACATTGGGTACAGATAGCAACAGTCTCAGATAAAGCAATGAAATGTCGAAAACTTGGTGCTTCTGAAGTTCTGGAATCAAGTTAGCCTGGGGATTAGTTTGCATTGCCAGAGGACTTTGGCCCAGTGGCTAGTGATTGTTCAAGTCAGATGGAATTTTTAGCAGTGTTTTCAGTAAGGAGACACCAACTTTTATTCAGCAGAAACTTGCAGAATGCATGAAAGGCAAACAGCGGGTACTATGCACTACAGATCGTACAAGAGATGCTGATGGGTTTTAATCTACTTCAAGTAACTATTCACATTTCCGTAACGTATAACCAGAGTCTAGTTATCTGACTTTGCTCTTGGCATCCTGATGCACATACCAGTCACTGTGAATGTCAAAACAGAGCCTATATCTTCCTTTTACAAGCTATGATCCTCCAGCCAAGGAGACGAGGGGGAACTGGCATTGCCTGGCAGAGGGAGAAAGCCTATGATACAAAGCTGAGCAGCTCTGGCTCTGTGCTAGGGATAGCAATGGCACACGCCAGATTGCTACGAGACTACTTACCTTTCTTGAGAGGATCTCAAAGAGATCTGGCAAAGATTGATGTTCCTGTTCCTGTTCCTGTGCAGGGTACATGCTGGTGGGGCCAGTCTGCAGAGCAACGCTGTGCAGAAGAAGGAAATAGTGAGCAGGTGGTCTGAAAGCGTGTCCCTCAGCTGTTCCACCTTCTCTAGGAGGCTTCAGGGATTGGATCTGAGAAAACACTGCTTAATTATCTCATCAGACTCCCTGAAGCTGGAAGTAATTGGGGTTTTAATTCACTTTTCATAGTATGCTTTGTTTTTATGAATCTTGTGTGGAACACTCACTATGTAAATAAATTATATTTGCACTCCTTTTCCTCTTTTCTCCACACTGGACTCATTTAATACTCACTTGACTTGTATCTTAGAAGCAAATAATCACAGACCGGAAAGACCAGAGCTCTTTAGTTTAAACAAATCCCTTATTCTGGAGCTGAAAATTTAGTTTAGTCTCAGCAAAATAATAAGCATTAGCAGTCTTTGGAGGCATTTTTATTAATATATTAAAAAGCTTATTAAATCATTACTGCCTGGCTGCCTTAGTGTCTAAAGGCTGCCTAAAGATATAAGGTTAATTCAATATAGCGGTCAGGTATCCGCAGCTGGGCTTAAGTGAAATTTGACGCACATCTCCAGGGAGCAGTGAAATACTGGGCAGAGATATCTCAGCTAATGATGACTGAGATAGTGCAGATACTGAGAGCAAGACAACTACCTAAGCATGGCCATATTATTGCATGACGGGGCTCTCTAAAGTAGGGGATTGCTGGCAGTATGTTTGCAAGGCAACCTCTTGAGGCTGAAGTACGTTGACCGAAATGTCTTACTGTCAGGGTAATTCTGCCGTAGCTCTAAGTCACTACCCCTCTGGGATTTAGTTGAGCATCCAAAGTTTACTGCTGCATAAGGTCTACCTATCCTTCTGCTGACATTTCCAACTGCTTTTATGGAAATGGCACCTACTGTCCGTGTCCACCACTCTGACATGACAGTTCACACATTAACCCACCCACCTCCATGTGAGCAGACGAGCAGAGGACTGCAGTGGCCGAAGTGCAGACACAGGCCGTGTCCCCAGTCCTTGCTGCAGGAGCAGTAATTGCCTTCAGCCTGACTGGAGTCATGGCCAGGAAGCAAAAGGTTGCACCATAGTACATAGACTCCTTGGGGCCCTGAGAGTTGCCCTAAAGGGCCCATCTCTTAAGACAGATATCCCACACTCTTTTTTGAATTTGCTGGTAGCCTTTATTCAGCCTAGTGTTAATCCAGTTTTATGTGATTTATGTCCATCCAGCCCTTTGCTAGCTGTGAATCAAGAGAACACAAAGAACCAAGGGATAAAAATATGGGAAAATTTTTCTTCTACCAAGGCTTTATGGATTTTCCTCCAATAGCGTTAAGCTTTTATTTGAGGAAAGGCAGATAAATCCTGGTGACAAACAAGGCAGGTAGATTTAACGTGCACTGAAGCACTTTTGAGGAGTTACTTCTAGAGGGGGCTAGAGTACTCTGCAAAAGGTAGGGATGTTATGTAGCTGATTAGGTAGGAAAAGAAGAATCATCTGTAGGGATGTGAGTCAGTCCTGCAATAAAGACTGAATTGTAACTTTGGGTTGTGACCTAAATGTGATGGGACGAAAGTGCTCTATTCCATCCAGATGTGTTACATGTATATCTCCTGCAAATCCTACCATTTCACAACGCAGTACAGAATATTTAACAGGTACAAAACATGTCTACTCCCCTCCATGCACAGCTTAAACATGCGGGATAGTATTTTCAAAGACTTCAGCAATAGCTAAGGGGTATATTCAGGAAAGAGCGCTGGTGTTACACTGTGGGGCACTACCATGCCCAGCTTTCAGGCGCCTGGATCTAGCAGGATCCTCAGCCCTGTATGCTGTGGCTGGGCTCCCAATGTAATGCAATGGAAGGGTTAGTACCTGGGAATGGGGCCACAGAGCCAATCCAGACAGTCAGGATGAGAAAATGGCAGAAAGAGGGATTTAGGGCCTTTTGATTGTCTTATCCTGGTCTTTGATGGGTCCCTAGACTACAGGGCTGCTTGATTTTGTCCGAGAGTAGGTGGAATTAAGGCAGGTCTTGTAAAGACATCTAGCCTCCATGTACAAACCATCCAGGAGAGACTGCGTCAGGCTTTAGTTAGGAGATGTCTCGGTGATGTCCTTTTTCTGCCTCATCTGGAGCTAGTTCTTGAACAAATGACTCCAATATTTAAAAAAAAAGTATTGTAGTCTCTGGGCTACAATACCTACAAAGCTACCAGTCTGTAAGGAGATGCCAGTCGATATTGTGTCAGACTATTAAATACCCATTGATGATAGACAGCATGGTATTTGGAGTAGTCACCTGCAAAGTCAGAGATCCAGCTTTCCAGCCCTGATTCAACAAGTGTTGAAGTATTTTATACACAAAGTGGAAGAGTTTCAAAAGTAGAAAGACAGATAAAACCATTGCAGAATGTCTTAGACTTCACTGCAGAAAATGGTAAACAGTTAAGTCAAAACCTCTACTTTGAAAGCAGCACTAGGATATGATTTGCACTTGAGCAGCCTAGGCTAATGCTGCATCCAGCCCCCTCTAACTCCTTATTATCCTACTTCTTATCCTTACTAATCAAAACATCAGTTGCTCATGCAACTGCTTTCACTGTTATTGCTGAGCAACACCAGAGGGCAAAGCCAGCAGTAGATTATTTGTTTACCTTTTCCCTATGTAAAACACTAAGGTTTCTTCTACATGATACATGCAGGCTGGAGGGCTGGAGAGACAAAACAGGATATTGCTCTCTTGCTCTGAATTGGTTACGTGTCCAGATTTCCTCTGAGCTCTCATCTGTTGCCTCTCAAATAATCTATACTGTGGATGGGCCTCAAACATTTCTTTCTTTAGTGGTTGTGGGGAGTGCCAAAAGAAGAATCGTGTAATAGGAGTGCTCTCCATTCTTACATAGCTACCTTGCTTCAATGCAAAGAAAAAATGATTAAAATGCTCCCTTAACTATGAACTCTTTACTTGTTCTTATGATTATAATCCTTATATAATCATGTACCAAGAGGTACGTTAAAAGGAAACTAGGCTTGCAAGGTTAAACACTTGGAAGTTAGGAAACACCAGAATAAAAGTTATTAGAGTGATCTTCATTCCATCTTCTTTGCCCATACATTATGGTGTAGGATTTAATTCATTTAATAAGAAGAACTCCTGCCTCATTTCCTATATTTTTACAAAAACAGCAAGAACAGAAATTCCATCCTGTGGCACAGGGTCTTGTGCAGTTTATCAGCTGAGTTAGGCCATTTGTGTTAGAAGTAGAAATCTGCTGTTCAACTTCACCTAAAGGAAGAAGGCGGTCACCGCATGAGTCTGGGCAATGGAATGAGAGGAGACACAGATTTTACCTGTGGGTCTTACAGCCGGCACCACGGCTGTATCCCAGGATCCCCCAAGCCCTCCCCAGCCTGTCCCTGGCCAAATTCAGCTCCAACAGCTCCAGCTCCACATCAGGACCTCTTTTCCTCGGGCTGGCTTTCTCTCACCTACGTCCTGTTGTCCTTACTACCCCTTCTTCTCCCAGCCTTGCTCCCTGCTGCCCTCCCTGGCTCTACCCCTCACTCTGCAGCACTCAGTCTAGTGTGGCTCCTCGTGTGCCCCCTTGCATTGGCACTAGCTGGGCACCATTGCTGGCAGAGGAAAAAGCTGCCTCCGTCCCACTTCTGGTACTCATCCCTGTGGTGGATGCAGGAGTAATCACAGAGAAAGTCCTGCTGGAGCATGCTTACGACAAATGTGGAGCTTTTTGGAGAATTTAGCTGCTAAGTTCTGCCAAAGTGAACAGTAGTTTTCAGAGGGTCAAAACTGCATTAGCACTGGGAATTTCTGTAGTATCAGTACAAGGTGGCTGAGACCAGTCTGCTCCAGCACAGGAGACTGCTAACGCACCAGAATGAAGCATTTTAATATGCGAAAAACAAATTCTCTGCCTCTTTTTAAACAAATTGTTTCTAAATTGTTTTTGTTAAAAATTTCCAAAGAAAAGCAACCCAAGAGAGATACCAAGGACTCAAAGTTTCAAGATAGGTGAAAAAAGTTTGAAAAAGTTTTAAGCAACTGAAAAATAAGGCCTTATGATGGCAAGTCTGAGGATATCTTTAATGGTATGTCCTGCCACCTGTGCTGCCTGTCATAACAAGAGCCTGTTTCATCCCTTCTGCATTTCTGACAAGTTGTGTACGGACCATTTCTGCAGTCAGGGTGAAATGCAACCACCTCCAAGATGGCCTTGCAGCCCTGGGCAGAGCAGTACTTCATATCAGGAAATGAAGAAAGATAAATTCAGCAAATCTATCTTTAGAGTAAATATTAGGTAGGCAGAAGTTAAATGTTCAATTGGGATGCGGTTAAGATTCCAGCCCTCTAAGTAAAACAAGTACAATCAACTTAAAATGACAAAAGAAACTTTTTACTTCTCTTATTTTGTCCAAAAATATTAAAAAGTATCAGAGATAATAACTCAAACTTGTAAAATTCTCCTTTACAAAGAAAAGAAAATCTCATAACAGCTGTAGCTGAGACAATACTTTTGACTTATCACATTTCTGAGATAATTAAACTAAATATTCAGACTGCATATATGCCTCTAGGCAAATACTTAATCATCTACTTTTTTGTTTTTGTTGTAAGGGTAGTTATTTATGGTAATTTGCCAGTGATGAGTGGAAAGCAATACTGCTAATCTTTGTCTTGCTTTACTGTTCTGCTGGGCACGCTGGAATGCAGATAACACACTCTAGTATATTAATGGTGTGAAGGGATTTATGGTTACTGTTCTCACTGATGCTAATGGAGATAATGTACATTCATAAATCCCCCACGCTTGCAAATGACAGCATGTTCACTAACAGCAGACCTGACTAGCAAATATTGAGAAATATGCAATTATTCTCCTAATTTAGTACAGGCTCATTCCCTAGAGAACCTATGTGAGCTGAAGATGCTTTGGTAAATATAACCAAATTATGGAATATGGCAAAAGGTTTCTGTATCCCATTCAAATTCCACAACAGGAGGCTAAAATCCTAACCTGACATCCCATCACAAAGGTATTCTTTGTGATCTAGGCAATGGAGGAACAGTGAGGACAATCAGATCTCCATGGCAGCAGTGCCACCAACTGCTATTAGGTTACTCCCAGCTGATAGTGGAGTGTGAGCAGATCCTTGCTGTGCGCTTAGCTGTATGTTAGCTCTCACATACCTCTCCTACCCCACCAAAGATGCTCACAGAGGGTAAGGACTGCATGCTAATCCAAATTGTGGCTCAGGTCAGCTGACATTGCAGTTCCAACCTAAACAAGAGTAAAAAAGGGATGAAGCTACACTGGACATTCCCAGATGGAAGCACAGTACTGATGCCCTACAGTTTAGGCCCTGATGCCCCGGGCTGAAAGGAGCTCTAGTAGCATCAGAGCCACTGCACACGAGCGGTGTAGTTAATTTCACAGGACCACAGACATGCTGGTGGGCAGGGACATCTGGAGGTCTCTAGTCCAGTCTCCTTAGAGTGGTACTGTCAACAACAGAAGAGCAAGTCAACAGTGGCCTTGTCCAGTCAAGTCTTGAAAACCTCCAAAGACGAGGATTCCCAGCCTCTGGTTAAGTGGTTCCAGTACTGCACTACCCTCCAGAGGAAGGATTTTTCCTAACATCCAACCTGGACTTCCAAAGCTGTGATCTGTGGCCTGTCTGCCACTACCAAGAAGAATTTGACTCCATCCTCTTTGCAATCGCCTCTTCAAGCAGTTGTAGGCTAAGATTCGTTAGATCCTTCCCCTTAGCCTTCTCTCTACCAGACAAAGCAAGCCCAAAGTCTTCAGCTTCTCTTTGCAGGCTATGAGCTCTAGGCCCCTGTCCATCTTAGTAGCCCTTAACAGGACACTCTCCAGTTTTGCAATATCCTTCTTTAACTAGGGGCCCAAAATTTGTCATAATGCAGCAATCTAATACATTCTTTTTACTGCATCAGATTTACTGACACACTGGAATTTGGTATGACTGTCAGTGCAATATGACATCTGATTTTTATTGTGTATGTGATGTGAAATCATTTTATGCATGTATGTATCGATTGTGCATGGTGGCACACCCTGCTTAAGGCCTTCTAGGTTAAGATGGTCCTGGAGCACAGTCGCAGCAGATATTGGGGCCTCTAGGACACCTTGGGAGATGGGAGTGGAGCTCAGTTAGACAAAACCCAGACAAACCTGGATTATAACTGGCATACACAAGATGACCAGACTACTGTGAAACTCACTGATTAGCAAGAATTTGAAGCTTGCCTTCTCTTCAAGAAAATAACCAGATCAGCAAACATCTTTGACTCGAGCACTGAACAATCTTTTTACCAACCTTTGTTAAAGTCTGTAAGTTTTGTACAAGCAAGCCTAATTAGCTTCTTAAATATGGAGTTTTGTATGCTAATCACAGAATGGTTTAGGTTGGAAGGGACATCTGGATGTCATCTAGTCCAACCGCCCTGATCAAGCAGGGTCAGCTAGAGAGTGCTGCCCAGGATCCCGTCCAGATAGCTTTTGAATATCTCCAGGGAAGGAGACTCCACAGCCTCTCTGGGCAACCTGTGCTAGTGCTCAGTTACCCTCACAGGAAAACAATTTTTCCTCATATTCAGCTGGAACTTCCTGTGTTTCAGCTTATGCCCATTGCCTCTTGTCCTGTTGTTGGGCACCACTGAGAAGAGTGGGGACATCAGCAGTTTCCGTAGTGTAGTGGTTATCACGTTCGCCTAACACGCGAAAGGTCCTCGGTTCGAAACCGGGCGGAAACATGAGCTTTCCAGCAAGGCTTTTGGTCCTGTCTCCCATCACATCCTCATAGATAAACTCAGGAAGTGTGGGTTGGATGAGTGGACAGGGAGGTGGATTGAGAACTGGCTGGATGGCAGAGTTCAGAGGGTTGGGGTCAGTGGCACAGAGTTTAGCTGGAGGCTGGTAGCTAGGTGGTGTCCCCCAGAGAGGGGGGGGTCAGTCCTGGGTCCAGTCTTGTTCAATATATTCATCAATGACCTGGAGGAAGGGACAGCGTGCACCCTCAGCAAGTGTGCTGATGATAACAAACTGGGAGGAGTGGCTGACCCACCAGAAGGCTGTGCTGCCATTCAGAGGGAGCTGGAGAAGCTGGAGAGCTGGGCGGAGAGGAACCTCATGAAGTTCAACCAAGGCAAGTGCAGGGTCCTGCACCTCGGGAGGAATAACCCCATGCAGCAGTACAGGCTGGGGGTTGACCTGCTGGAAAGCAGCTCTGCAGGGAAGGACCTGGGAGTGCTGGTGGACAACAGGTTGACCATGAACCAGCAATGCGCCCTTGTGGCCGAGAAGGTCAATGGTCTCCTGGGCTACATTAGGCAGAGTGTTGCCAGCAGGTGGAAGGAGGTGATCCTGCCCCTCTACTCAGCCCTGGGGAGGCCACATCTGGAGTACTGTGTCCAGTGCTGGGCTCCCCAGGACAAGAGAGACATGGAGCTCCTGGGGAGAGTCCAGCGGAGGGCTACAAAGATGAAGGGACTGGAGCCTCTCTCCTCTGAAGAAAGGCTGAAAGAGCTGGGCCTGTTCATCCTGGAGAAGAGAAAACTGAGAGGGGATCTCATCAATGTGTACAAGTATCTGAAGGGAGGGTGTCGAGAGGATGGGGCCAGCCTCTTCTCCGTGGTGCCCAGTGACAGGACAAGAGGCAACAGGCACAAATGGCAACACAGGAAGTTCCGTCTGAACAGGAGGAGAAACTTCTTTCCTGTGAGGGTGACAGAGCATTGGAACAGGTTGTCCAGAGAGGTAGTGGAGTCTCCTTCGCTGGAGATATTCAAAACCTGCCTGGACGCGATCCTGGGCAATGTGCTCTAGATGGCCCGGCTTGAGTAAGGGGATTGGACTAGACAATCTCCAGAGGTCCCTTCCAACCTCAACCATTCTGTGATTCTGTGATTCTCTTGACACCTTCCCTTCAGATACTTGTACACATTGATGAGATCCCCTCTCAGTTTTCTCTTCTCCAGGATGAACAGGCCCAGCTCTTTCAGCCTTTCTTCAGAGGAGAGAGGCTCCAGTCCCTTCATCTTTGTAGCCCTCCGCTGGACTCTCCCCAGGAGCTCCATGTCTCTCTTGTACTGGGGAGCCCAGCACTGGACACAGTACTCCAGATGTGGCCTCCCCAGGGCTGAGTAGAGGGGCAGGATCCCCTCCCTCGACCTGCTGGCAACACTCTGCCTAATGTAGCCCAGGAGACCATTGGCCTTCTTGGCCACAAGGGCGCATTGCTGGTTCATGGTCAACCTGTTGTCCACCAGCACTCCCAGGTCCTT
Source organism: Struthio camelus (assembly GCF_040807025.1). Taxonomy (NCBI): domain Eukaryota; kingdom Metazoa; phylum Chordata; class Aves; order Struthioniformes; family Struthionidae; genus Struthio; species Struthio camelus. Next base: position 204,487,280 of record NC_090942.1, read on the forward strand.
CCCTACAGAGCTGCTTTCCAGCAGGTCAACCCCCAGCCTGTACTGGTGCATGGGGTTATTCCTCCCGAGGTGCAGGAATAACCTACCTTTGTTGAACTTCATGTGGTTCCTCTCTGCCCAACTCTCCAGCCTGTCCAGCTCCCTCTGAATGGCAGCATAGCCCTCTCACATCCCAGCCACTCCTCCCAGTTTGTTATCATCAGTCAACTTGCTGGGAGTGCACTCTTTCCCTTCCTCCAGGTCATCGATGAATACAGTGAACAAGATTGGACGCAGTGTTGACCCCTGGGGGACAATGCTAGCTCCAGGCCTCCGACTAGACTCTATGCTCTCTACTTGAACAAAAAGTTGTTGTTCAGGGTTGTCTTTGGAAGGAAAACTATTCTGTTGACACTGCAGAGAGAGCTGAAAGTAATTGTTTTAAATGTATGAATTAATTAGCATTTTGATATCACTCGCCACTGAATATCCAAACCTTTGCATCCACCAAATAGTTTGCTAGACCTTTTGCAGATATGGTAAGAAGAAGGTATTTTCAACATTTGGTCCCAAAGCAAACTTCTTCAGTGCTGCTGGAAATGCAGAGTTTTCTTGGCAAAAATAAAGAAATGTTCTCTGAGCAAAATTAGGATCCTTTGGCATAACAATGTACTCCAGCTGTCAGCTTACAGAAAATTTATGACATCTAAGGAAAAAAATTGAAATGAGAAAGGAAACCTGAGGCATCTAGCACCATGTATGGGATTTGCTTATGGGTTTTGCTTGGAGGATGATGGACTTCTCCCCCAACTCCATTGCACAGTTCATGTATTATTCATACTGAACCTATTTTTAAAGCCAGATGAGATTAAGGGTAGCTCTGTACTTTTCCAGTGGCCCACCTGCATACATCCATCTCTTCACTTGCCAAGACACTACTGTGGGATACAAAAAAGCAATCACACATTAAGCTCTGTGATTCATACTTTTTGGGTAGTTCTATAGTCTCTGTTGCACATGGTTATTTGCTCATGAAGAAAACTATGGCCAGTACCTATGTGCACTACAGATAACTTTGGGTAGAATGAAAAGTTAAAAGTTTGAGAGTTGGCCAGGTCTAAGCTTATCTGGGTAATGAGCTCCCTTCACAGTCATGGGATAGAAATAGATGCCTTCAGAGGGTGACTCCCCCTAACTGTTTTGTAGATGAGCCTATTTGTTCTTGAACCCCCAGGGAGCCTCCCTAACTCTCCTAGGTGACAGCTAACTGAAGTGGCTGAAGTTAGGTCTGATGGATCTCGCTTCTAGAGCTTAAACTGAGATATCAGTCCCTTGTAACTCAGTACTCTGTAAGGTGTAGACACTTGTGATTGATTCTTTGTACGTTTTTTCACACACACCTCTGGCTTTTCCCCTTATTTCTCCCTTATCCAGGCCCAGGCTTAGTTTTATCTGGTAGAGATCAGAGCCAAATGTTTGTGGGTGACAATGAATAGGGACTGCTGCTGAAAGTGCAATCATAAAACTGCATCACTAGAAAGAAAAAATGGATATTAAAATTTGCATTTATGAAATGTTTGCCAAACAGTAATTTATTAGATAAGTATCACTGGTCCAATTTTCCTGATAATACTTTGTTTATATCATCCAGCATTCCTTCACTTACTGCTGTGATATAGCACTTATTTCTTTAAGACTATTCCAGAAAATAAGAAGACCATATTAAGTACTAACAGCACCTCTGGAACACAAAACACTGCATAAATACTTTGAATTCATTAGCCTTTAAAAACATAAAATAAATCATGAACTAATCAAATTCATCATTGAAACTTACTTGTAAAACATACGTATTTTTGAATCCAGTTTATCAAAATATCCTCCTTATTAGACCAACCTTTTCCAGTGATTCTCTTCTAATCTTAGAGACACAGCAACAGATTGTAGTAATTGTATTCCTAAAATGAAGTAAAAGTATCATTAGAATATTAACAGTATAAACATATGTCTTCACACATGTATTTTATTACCTGTGCAGATTTGCAGTTGGCAAAGTGATACAGTTAAAGACATCAATAAGAGAAGAAAAACTCTCACTATCAGTCACATATCTGGAGAACCAATTATTCTTTTGACCAGTGATGTCATCTTCCTAGTATGAAGTGTTGAGGGGGGCCAAGGGATAAAGCAATAACTCATCTCGTAATCTTTATAATTTTTCAGTGGTCTGTTTTGTAAGATTTGTAATTGTTTTTGCTGTACATGTGCCTGAAACAGATGTAAAAGCACAGAATCACAGAATCACAGAATTGTTTAGGTTGGAAGGGACCTCTGGAGATCATCTAGTCCAACCTCCCTGCTCAAGCAGGGTCACCTAGAGCATATTGCCCAGGATCACATCCAGACGGGTTTTGAATATCTCCAGCGAAGGAGACTCCACCACCTCTCTGGGCAACCTGTTCCAATGCTCTGTCACCCTCACAGTGAAGAAGTTTTTTCTCAGGTTCAGGTGGAACTTCCTGTGGTTCAGTTTCTGCCCATTGCCTCTTGTCCTGTTGCTGGGCACCACGGAGAAGAGGCTGGCCTCATCCTCTTGACACTCCCCCTTCAGATACTTGTACACGTTGATGAGATCCCCTCTCAATCTTCTCTTCTCCAGGCTGAACAGGCCCAGCTCTCGCAGTCTTTCTTCATAGGAGAGATGCTCCAGCCCTCTAATCATCTTGGTAGCCCTCCGCTGGACTCTCTCCAGGAGTGCCATGTCTCTCTTGTACTGGGGAGCCCAGCACTGGACACAGTACTCCAGGTGAGGCCTCCCCAGGGCTGAATAGAGGGGCAGGATCACCTCCCTCCACCTGCTGGCAACACTCTGCCTAATGCACCCTAGGATCCCATTGGCCTTCTTGGCCACAAAGGCACACTGCTGGCTCATGTTTAACTTGTTGTCCACCAGCACTCCCAGGTCCTTCTCTGCAGAGCTACTTTCCAGCGGGTCAACCCCCAGCCTGTCCTGGTGCATGGGATTATTCCTGCCTAGGTGCAGGACCTTGCACTTGCCTTTGTTGACCTTCAGGAGGTTCCTCTCCGCCCACCTCTCCAGCCTGTCCAGGTCCCTCTGAATGGCAGCACAGTCTTCTGGTGTGTTAGCCTCTCCCCCCAGTTTAGTATCATCAGCAAACTTGCTGAGGGTGCACTCTGTCCCTTCCTCCAGGTTATTGATGAATATATTGAACAAGACTGGGCCCAGGACTGACCCCTGGGGGACACCACTAGCCTCAGGCCTCCAACTTGACTCTGCGCCATTCACCACAACCCTCTGAGCTCGGCCATCCAGCCAGTTCTCAAGCCACCTCACCGTCCACTCATCTAGCCCACACTTCCTGAGCTTACCTAGGAGGATGTGATGGGAGACAGTGTCAAAAGCCTTGCTGAAGTCCAGGCAGGCAACATCCACTGCTCTGCCCTCATCTACCCAGCCAGTCATTCTGTCATAGAAGGCTATCAGATTGGTCAAGCATGATTTCCCTTTGGTGAATCCATGCTGACTACTCCTGATCACCTTCTTGTCCTCCAGATGCTTAGTGAGGACCTCCAGGAGGAGCTGTTCCATCACCTTTCCCGGGATGGAGGTGAGGCTGACAGGCCTGTCGTTTCCTGGCTCCTCCTTCTTGCCCTTTTTGAAGACTGGCGTGACATTGGCTTTCTTCCAGTCCTCAGGCACCTCTCCTGATCTCCAGGACCTTTCCAAGATGATGGAGAGTGGCCTAGCGATAACATCCGCCAGCTCCCTCAGCACTCGTGGGTGCATCCCATCGGGGCCCATGGATTTGTGGATGTCAAGTTTGGACAAAAGATCTCTAACCTGATCCTCCTCCACCAAGGGAGAGTCTTCCTTTCTCCAGCCTTCCTCTCTTTTCTCCAAGGTCTGGAATTCCTCAGGACTGGCCTTAGCAGTGAAGACAGAAGCAAAGAAGGCATTCAGTAACTCTGCCTTCTCTGTATCCTTTGTCACCAGGGCACCCGCCCCTTTCAGCAGCGGGCCCACGTTTTCCCTAGTCTTCCTTTTGCTCTTGATGTATTTGAAGAAGGCCTTCTTGTTGTCCTTGACATCCCTTGCCAGATTTAATTCCAAATGGGCCTTAGCCTTCCTTGTCGCATCCCTGCACGCTCTGACAACGTCCCTGTATTCCTCCCAAGTGGCCTGTCCCCTTTGCCACATTCTGTGTACTTCCTTCTTCTGCTGGAGTTTGGCCAGGAGTTCCTTGCTCATCCATGCAGGTCTCCTGCCCGCTTTGCTGGACTTCTTCCTCAGAGGGATGCACTGATCCTGAGCCTGGAGGAAGTGACGCTTGAATATTAACCAGCTCTCTTGGACCCCTCTTCCTTCTAGGGCCCTACCCCAGGAGATTCCCCTAAGTAGGTCCCTGAAGAGGCCAAAGTCAGCTCTCCCGAAGTCCAGTGTTGCAATCCTACTCATTGCCCTGCTCCCTCCTCGCAGGATCCTGAACTCCACCATCTCATGGTCACTGCAGCCAAGGCTGCCCCCAACCTTCACATCTCCAACTAGACCTTCTTTGTTCGTTAGTACAAGGTCTAGCATTGCACCTCTCCTCGTTGGCGTCTCCACCACCTGGGTCAAGAAATTATCATCAATGCTTTGCAGGAACCTCTTTGACTGTTTGTGCCTAGCTGTGCTGTCTTCCCAACAGATGTCAGGGTGGTTGAAGTCTCCCATGAGAACCAGGGCCTGTGATCGTGAGGCTTCTTCCAGCTGTCTGTAGAAGGCCTCATCGATGACTTCTTCCTGATCAGGTGGCCTGTAGTAAACCCCCACAACAGTGTCACCCATGGTACCCTGCCCTTTAATCCTTACCCATAGGCTCTCCACTTGCTCTTCATCCACCCCGAGGCAGAGCTCCATACATTCTAGTTGCTCCCTCACATAAAGAGCAACTCCACCACCTCGCCTTCCTGGCCTGTCTTTCCTAAAAAGCACATAGCCATCCATGACAGCATCCCAGTCATGTGAACTATCCCACCATGTCTCTGTCACTGCAATGAGATCATGGCCCTGCGACCGCACACAGATCTCTAACTCTTCCTGCTTATTCCCCATGCTGCGTGCATTGGTATACAGGCATTTGAGAGAGCCAGTCAAGCACGCAGGCTTCCCAGAAGAGGTGCAAGAGGATCCTCCATAGCCATGTTGCATGCTGTCTCCCCTGGTTGTATGCACCCGCTGGAGGCATCCTGACTTGAACGGTGTTTTACTGACTCCCCTGCCACTATACCACTCCCCTTCCCCCATCTTGCCTAGTTTAAAGCCCTCTGTACCAGGCTGGCCAATCTGTTGGCAAAGACGCGCGTGCCCCGCTTGGTAAGGTGGATCCCGTCTCTCCCCATCAGCTGTTGATCTTCAAACAGGGTCCCATGGTCATAGAAACCAAAGCCCTGTTGCCAACACCAGCGGCGCAGCCAGCTGTTAACTTGGAAAATTCGTCTACTCCTCCTCCTGTCCTTTCCCCTCACAGGCAAGATTGAGGAGAAAACCACCTGGGCTCCCAGACCCTTCACCACCATTCCCAGAGCTCTGAAGTCCCATTTGATGGTTTCCAGTTTGCCTTTCGTGTCATTAGCACCCACATGGAAGATCAGCAGAGGGTAGTAGTCTGCTGCATGGACAAGCCTTGGCAGTCTTTCCACGACATCTCTTATTCGAGCCCCTGGCAGGCAGCAAACCTCTCTGGACAAGAGATCAGGTCGGCAGATAGGTGCCTCTGTCCCCTGCAGCAGGGAGTCACCCACAACAATCACTCGCCGTTTCTTCCGGGGGTTCCTGCACGGCACAGGGTCTGCCAGGCCAGTTGCCTCCCTTGGAGCCATGCCCAGCTCCTCCTCGGCTTGGAGGGCGCTAAACTTGTTCTTCAAGGGTAAGTCTTGAGGAGGAGCAAGAGCCTTTCTCCTTCTACGAGAGGTCACCAGCTTCCAGCCCTCTTCAACAGCGTTATGATGCACCTTTACACATGGTGCTGAGCCCTCTGACACCTCCGCTGCAGTGGGGGCAGGGGACTCCCGGAGCTGAACAGTCTCCGAGAACACCCTGTCAATCTCCCGCTCATCCTCTCGGATGCTACGCAGCCTACTAACCTCCTCCCGTAACTCCTTTATCTGGTGACGCAATTGGTCAACCACAGCACACCTCACACAGGAGAGCTGTCTGTCAGCCCAGGCCTCGCGGAGAGGCCCCAGGCACTGCCTGCAGCCTGACACCTGCAGAGCTGCATCTGCTGTCTGAGGGTCTGTCTGGGTTGAGGCCTCAGACACAGCCAATGCAGCACCTCCCGCAGCCACTGGGGAACGTGCTCTGCGGTGTGTCATGACCATGCCCCGGGGAAGGACACACCACTGTGCAAAATGGAGAGATGCCTTCTTTGCCTTCTGGCGCCCTTCTGCGCGAACTGCTGCGCAAACTGCTGCGTCTGTTCACTGCCTCTGTTGGCTGCGCTCTGGGAGCTGCGCTCTAGGCCTGGCTCTTATATAGGCCTCTGCCTAGCAGTGACTCACAAGGGTGCTTGACCCACCCAATCAGGAGCCACCTGAAACAAAAGCCCCAACTCCCTCTGACCACATTTTAGGAAAAAAACATTTTAGCACATTTTAGGAAAAAAAAAACAGCAAAAACTCTTGGAGGAATTTCACTGGTTTCAGGAGGATGCATTCTAGCAATTGCACTTGTCCTGAAGTGAGCTAGTCTGGCCAGTCACTTTGGCAGGACCCCAGGTGTGATTGTGCCACTTCACATACAGCCCAATGAGTCAGTGAGTGGGACTGAGACTACAGTGCACATGGGTGTGTAATATAGTCTTCAGTGAGAATACAGCATGAGAATATAGAACGTGTGTGACTTCTAGAAGGTAATATGATTATTAAAAAAGAAATGCCTTCTCTGTCCTGCTTGCCATGTGCACCCCTAATACCAGTGGCATACATCACCATGCAAAAAGAGAACAAAGTCATCCAAAAAAACCTTGCATGGCTCAATAGAAACATTGAAGAAAACGTGCAGTCAAATGTCCAGGTTTGCAGATGATACTAAAGTCTTTTAGGTGGTCAAATGAAAAGCTGATAGAGAAGAATTCCAGAAAGATCTCACAAAAAAATGAGTAAGCACAAAGTTCGACAGAAGAGCTTTGATGAGATAAATATAAGGCAATGTACCTAGGAAAAAAGAATCCAAACCATGCTTATATAATGCTGGGCTTAGAAATGGTGGTTACAAACTGGGCAAGAGAACTTGGAATCCTTGCTGGCCATTCTCCAAAATCATTGGCTCCGTGTTTAGTGGCACCTAAAGAAGCCAAAAAAATGTTGGGAATCATCAGGAAGGGTATTGAGAAAAAGACATCACGTTGCCACTATGCAATGCTTTGCCCCCTTAGGAAATCTTGGTGCACCCATATTATGAATAATGGCTGCTGTTCTGGTCTGTGCATCTGAAGAGGGACATAATGCAGTCGGAAAAGGTACAGGGAAGGGCAACTAAAACAGTCAAGAGGGCAAGAGAGACTAAAAGGGCTGGGACTGTTCAATATGGAGAGGAGAGGAGAGGAGAAGGCTGAGAGGAGGTATGGTCAAGGTTACAGGATTATAAAGGCAGTGGATAAGAATAACCATTACTCATCAGATTCCACAAATAATAGGGGGTGCTCATTTAAACTAGTAAGGAAGTGGTTTAAAACAGATCTAATTTTTAATTCTGAATCTGTTAGTTTTAACTAACAGATGCAGAAAGTGCATCTTCACAAGAGGGTAGTGAATTTTTAGAGTTTGCTGCCCAAGCAGGTTGTAGAGTTACTTAGCAACAGCAAATTCAAACAGGGATTAGGCAGGTTCATGAACAACAGGTCCAAAACAAGTACTAAAGGAAAAAGACAGGTATGTAGTCTCCGATATCCCTAATCCAGATTAAAGAATGACAGCAGATGCGGGGAAAGTATGATGAGAAAGACCACAAAAAGTAGCCAGGCTCATGTACTCTTGAAATAGCTTCTCCTACTGCCTTATTGTTGTACCTTATTGTTGTGATAAGGTACTGTTCTCATCCATCTCCATGTACAAAATACAGATACTTTTATTTATTAAGCTTTATTCTCACTACGAAACTCATAGCATAGCACACTTTAAAAAGATCCTAATATGGAAAAAGAAGTAGTGCTTTTTAAAAGTATCCTGGTTTCCAATCTTACCCCAGAGCTGAGGGTTATGTGGAGAAGAGTTCACTTTCTAATGAAAGGAGACATGCCAACCATATATAAGTCAGGATCAACACAAAAGGGGGAAACCTGGAACAGATATATCTATCCCTCAGGTAGAAGTCTGCGATCTGAAGCCCATAGTGGTAATGGCAACGCTGACCGCATGTGGGAGTCAGAACTGTGTCAGTTGTGATCATAGCTGTCATACAGTTGGTGGAACATAATATCCTTCAGTGTTTTCTGTTGAACAGAACTTTTCTTCCCTAGGACTTTGTGTTGATAAGAAAACAAAACAAGAAATTCGAATTTTCTCCTCCTGTGCCCTTCCTTCCCTGCCCTGGCATTTTCTCTGTTGTGTCCTGTGCAGCCCATGCCTCTGTCTCTCCATCCCAAGGCACTTCCAGACATGCTGTGGGGTACATGTGAAGATCAGGCTTGTGACTCGAAAATTTCTATATGTCCAGACAAACAACCAACATGTTCTCTATGAGTGCAAGCCACAGAAACTGCTCACAGCCTGGACCTCAGCTGTGGGCTGTAGGTTGGCCATTCCTGCTCCAGCAACCTGTCCACCTCAATTGAATTTCTTCAAGGCATGCTTTGCCTTCATCGGTACAAATCCCAGAAGCAGACCTGGCACCTACACCCCACAAACTCACCTACACCCCCTACACTCACCTAGGTGTTATTAAAAATCAAGATTGGTACCTTTAGGTACCTGTGAGAAATCTTCCCTTAAAACACTTTCTGAACTTAAATTTTTTTTTCCCTTTGGAAAATGGAAAATCCCACAAGATTCCTCCCGTCCCAGGTGCTCACTGATTTCTACTGGAAAACAAGTCAATGCCTGGATTAATCGGTGGATGGTGTCACTTGATGTAATGCTGTTGAGAACCAGATGTTATTTGCACACACTTACGCACTTTTAATGCTGTATGTGTAGTATTAATGCATGAAAGCTGCATATATAGACATTTCCCAGTCTTTCCTACTAAACACTGACTGAATCAGTCAGCTGTCCTGGAAACCTCTAAGTACCACTATTAAAGAATTTTCATATAGAGAAAAATCCAGGCACTAGCGGCTTGATCTGAGATTGTTCACAATGTGTGTGTGTGTAAAAGAGCGTGTATGTGACACAGCTTATTGCTGTGAATATACATTTGGTGGACAAAATCGGGTGGCATGGGTTTGCAATAGGTGCAAATTTGCTCTACACTATGCAGATTTTAGTTAAACAATAGCTTTTTGCCATTTTTTTCTTTCATGCATTGATTGAAATTTGTTAAATTGCTATTAGAAAGCACAACATGGCAAACAATTTTTATGAGTCTATATCCAAGAAGATTTTATGATAAAGGAGAAAGAAAATGAAATGTAGACATTCTGTTAAAATAGGCTGCTTATTTACTGTAAGCCACCTTAGACTGTTAGGAGATCTGATAAAATTCATGGGAGTAGAAAACCATTAGGGACCCTGAAAAGGTCAAAATATGTTTGTCTTATAGGAGACACCCATCTTGTCTTGACTCCTTAAATCTTGATGGTAAAGAAAGCTATGGCTGACAGTTCCTATCCTGGAGGTCAAGAAAACTGGAGAATGTCTACTAGGTTAGAAGGCACAGGAACAGTGTTAATGCAGAGCCTGGCTTTTCTCTGTAATTTCTCTGCAACAGAGGCCACTTCTAAAATGACACTATTAGCATCAAAACACAGGCACTTTAGAGGAATTTAAAGTGTTCTGGGGGAAAAAAAACACTTCAATTCATGTTCTGAAGCAGTCACTGCTTTTCTGACTTAAACGACAAGAGTTCTCTGTCTTTGGGAGGGAAATTGCAATGAAGGGCCTTGAGGAACCACCTCTTCAAGAGGTTTTAATGAGAAAGCCTGTTGCTTCTTATAGGTGCTCCTGAAATGCTAACTGAGGCAGATCTTTTCTCATTGCTTGTCTCTCTGTGATTTCTGAGCATCACAGAAGAAACCATGACTCAGAGCACCATGGTGGTTCCCTGATGGTTTGGAGTCTCTTCTTAAATCTCTGGAGGCAGACTCTGTCCTTGGGCTGCTGAGAAGCTTGTCACAAACATGCATTGAACTGATCCAGCCAGTCACTGAACACTCTGGACTAAGTCAGCAATGAATTTAAGTACAAAACTGTTTCATTTGCCAAAATTATTCAAGTGCTTAGGCCTACAATTGAACCTCTTCCTGGACTAAGCCAATGTGCCCTGCTTTTGGTAGACTCCATCCTAAGTTCTTATAAGAAGGACCAGTGTCCCTAACAAGCATCGTGTTTTGGCTGTTCTAACATATGTGGGGAGGAGATTTTGCTAGAGATGGGGGGCCTCAGGGGAATGTGAATTCTGGGTCCTCCTAAGCCTCCTGAGCCTAAGGGAACGAACTGAGTGCTCTGTCTCCTCAAGGGAGACTTAATTGTGGGGCTGTAGTCATCATAGCGGGGGGGGGGGGTGTGTGTCTTTCCTCCTTCGAGTGAAGCCAGGCTCCTCTACAGCCAGGAGCCCAGGATAAATCAGTTTGTCATTAAGGTGCTCAGCAGAGTGGCAGGTCCCAGGGCTTTATACCAGGTTTTTTTGATCACTCTCAAAACTTATGCACAATGCTTGAAGAGAAGGTACCAAAATGCAGTTCTGGATCTCATCCTTCATTCACCTGGATTTCCAGGCTGAGTGAGCAGATCATCTTCAGAATAGCTTTCATCTGGTCCTTTTCTGATATCAGCAGTGGTAGTCCCACGCTACACTGAAGTCTTTTGCCTGTCTATTGGCACATTTTCCTTCATCATGAAAGCATTGATTACCCCGACCTGGAAGAAACACTGCTTTGAGAGCAGCATGTCCTCAGTGACAGGTATGTGTCAAGCAGGGGCAGAACCAGCCTCCTCAGCGTCCCTGACATTATTTAATGGCAGGAGTTGAATGTTGCCCAAATGTATCTTTCCCAGCCCTCCTTTGGCTCCTCTGCCAAGGACGCAAATGCCACATCCAGGGCTGTGTCGACCCCTCCAAACTGCCATTCATCTCAATTGAATGCATTTCAGTCTGCTGCCTTAAAAGTTTAATAAAGGTAATGACAGTCTTATGCTGCAGGCCATCCATGTGAGTCAGGAAAGAGGGCTCTGATCTTGTAAATTGCTTTGTAAATTGTATCTCTCAGTTGATGTTAGTTGATTTGTTTTAATTTTCCTCGGCAGCTGTCAGCTGGTACCAGATGAGGGAGACCAGTTCAGACCAGATTGACCAAAGGTTTTCGAGCCAGCATGGCAAATCTGGAGCGATTTCTCTTTTTTGCAGTTACAGCAGCAACAAGTTAGCTCCAGAGCCAGCGCTTCACAGTCTCTTGTGACTATCACAGATATAAAAATCATGTGACGTTGCTTGGTAACACTCAAATGTAAGTATTGTACATGTCCCAAGGACTGCACTGTATTTAATCAAAAGTAACAAATACTATATAAACACACCAAATTCAGGGGCATGTGTTATTAATTGAAAAGAGCAAGGGTAATAGTACTGCTCATAAATTTGAAGTTCTCTATATATTAAATAGGAATTGCTGAAAACATAATGCTTACCATATAATCTGTAAAAGTGGAAAAAATATGATTCATTGGCTGTTGATAAATCAAAGAAATTAAACCTATGGAGTAAAACCAGGGCACAGTGAAAGCAGTCCGTCAGAATCAAACAAAACAGTATCCAAATTAACACAGGCAAGATCCAGACTCAGGCTATAGTTGCGGATCAAAACATTCTTCTGCATATAAACATCCTGCCATGAGGGCTGATCAACATCTCACATTAGTAATACTATATTCCCTGAGAAGGGATTTCAGGGCACACATCAGCACAAAAGATGTTAAGTTCAAAGCCAACAATAAGAAAACAATTAGAAACAGACATCTCCTACTCAAGGTCTCCACCAAGAATGGCAAGCTTTTTTATTAGCGCAATAATCCCCGCAGTGGCAAGGAGAGCTCTCAGAGAAGTCACAGAAGAGACAAAACAGTCTGGAAAAATTAGAATAACAATATACTAGCGGATAGTATTTTATATGTGCATAGTGGGAAACAAAAAACAGAGAAAGCATAACATAACAATAAAAAAATAAAAAGATGCAGACTTTAAACTTCAGAAAAATGGGCTTCAGTTTATATTAGGTATTTTTACATTGTTGTTATACTAAAATTGGAAGACTTCACAGTCTTTACTGTATTTATGAACATTAAACTCTTCCGACAAAGGGATTATTTTCATTTGACATATGGGGACATGAGACCTTACCCAGGTAACCTGTGAGGAGGCAGTGAATCGAAACGGTTCTTTCCAGTGTGAGGCCAACCTTGGACCACACTTCCTTTATTACAGTTTTTCTCTACTTTCATATCATCATATGTATATGTTATGCATACCATAACAGTATATAAGTTATGGTAGCTAAAATGGATGTATATTGCTGTTGTAATCTATCAGGAAAGCCTATGTCTTTCTGCTACTGAGCATCTTTTAAAATGAGGCTACATTTGCACTTCTACTTCAGGGGCTCCTTTTCCCTACCCAGATTTGATTCTGCTCTTAGATTTTTGCTGCAGCAGTTAGAAAAAACATCCCATAGTTACTGTGATAGCATTAATCATAAAATGTTAAAATAAACATTACTTTTAGCATTAAAATAAAGCTATGCAATGGCTGTGCTGCGGGATAATGCGCTTCTGCCTTCCCTCTTTCTGTTTCCTCACAGCTGCTCCATCAAGCGAAGGGTTTTATGTGTGCTACCACAGAATCCCCCCCATATAGCTATTGCTGTTGTTATTTCATATCACTCTGCAATTAGTTTATCTTCTCCAGTATTTACTATTCCAGTGATTTTTTTGTTTCCTTGGCAAATTTAATCTCACATGAATTGATCCTGAGAAAGCACCAAAGACAGCCATTTGCTCAGAGGTTTCCTGTGCAGCAATATAATGCAGTCAGAAAGAAGCGGGAGGCCACCGCAGATCACCTAACCACAGGCATGACCTTCCTGGCAGGGCTGGCTGCAGAGGGACAAGTTTGCCCCATGTGGGAAACAGCGCAAGGATCTCTACTATCAGCACTTCTGCTGAAATAAATAGGAAAAGTAATTGCACAGGAAGTTTATTTGGGAATGATCAGTCATCATCAAATATTCTGCACCTTTCATATCAAAGCATGCTTTGATGTGCTGTGTCATAAAAATACTGGAAAACTTTGGCTAAGATCTAATAGCAAATTTTTATTGTTCAGAATTAGTCCTTCAAAAATATAAAACAAGATGGAACTGAGGCAGAAGAGGAGATATTTATCGTAGCAGAGTGTATCTCCACAGCATGTTCATCACATGGACACCGTGCCTACCACTAATGGCCTGTGTTACATGCAGCCCTCCTCTCCAGTGCTCAACAGCGGGAGAGACACTTAGGCAGGAAATGGAAAGAGTGGGTGACAGAGGATCCCTCTGCCCTTTATGTCACAGCATAAGCCTTTTCTTAATTTCATTTGAGAAAACATAAATCTCCCTGGAGTACACAGTCAGCATGAGCAGACAGCTAGCCGCGGAGTGCAGTCTTTAGTTTGGGGAAGGGGTGATACAGAGATTGCCTTTGGGTAAAATCAACTTCCCCCTCTTGAACTGCTCAAATCTTTGGCAGCTCTTAGGAACATAAACCAAGTAATTTTGTAACTGTGCCTTATTAAAAACAAGTTACAGAGTAAAAAAAAAAGTTTAAAACATTGATAGGAGTGGTGATGAATTCCAGACCTGGGCCTGAGCGGCAGGTGGTGAGCAGGAACCTTCTGAGGAGCTGCGCACAGGAAAATCGCTTAGGGGACTATCTGTGGAGTCATATCTGTTAGCAATAATTTCTCCAGCAATTCTCTGAGGCTGTGAAATAAATACGGGCTCCAATAAAATAGATGGTGCTTGCATTAAACGATGACTGTGTTCAGAGAGAGTTTGCACTGTTTCAAGAGGGCCGTGAGGTGAACAAAAAGAAGTGAAACGTAACCTGGAGGGTACTCTGCAGTTATGAAGCTACATTTGGATCGATTGAATGGATGAGGAGAGAAAAAAAAAGATGTAGGTCCCCTACTTTGGACTGTGCATGTGTTACTCTTAAATTCTGCAAAGACATGTACCAAGCATGAGAGATACGGGCGTTTTCATCTTTCACTGACTGCACTCAGAACTAAGCCCATCCAGTGAATTCAGTGAATTCCATCATTATTAAGGTAAGATTTTTCCAGGGACCCTATATCCAAGGAAGTCAGCTTGCTATAACTTCAAAGCATAAAGCACAGACTTTAGCTCAGAGTGTAGGTTCTGGGTTCATGCCCAGGGTTACCTGAGATGCTGGTTTCCACACAGAGGCTTAATGCTTCACCTGCTACTCTGTGAAACAGAGGCCTATGAAAGGAATTGACATGTTCTGAATGAATCATATCTAGATAATAATACTAAGCAGCATTATCTCCTTTTAACACAAATGTTTAGACAAAGTCTGGTCTCCTAAAGATTCTCTCTGTTACGGGGGAAAAACAAATGCTCATATAGTGAGGTTTTAATGTTGGACCATTCTGTTTACTTAGTCAGAGTAGAGAAGTTCTGTTTCTCTGAACACAGAAGGAATCAAATAGCTATTGGCCCTTTCTTTGCTCTCGGTTTCAGGTCTCTGTCAGTCAGCCCTCAGACCTAAAGATCTCCCATTTAGCTTGTTCTGCGACCCATAACCTTCCACCTTTCTTTCACATACAAATAAACCTTCAGGAAAAATAACCAGTTAAATTTCTTCATTAACAGGTCATTTTGTTTTAGACAGTTGTGCTGTAGAAGCTACTATTATTTCAGCTATTTGAGTTCATAATGGAGCATAACCGCTTCTTGCAAGTATCATCAGTGGATGTTAGCAGTTTGCATTCCATCCATAACAATGATTCACTATAAATGACTAAAATAACTCTAATGAATCAGCCATAAACTTTGTCATTAGACAAGACGTTTATGCTGGACACCAAACCCAGAAGAAACCCCTAAACAACCACAGAAGTCAATCACCCCATCATAAACGAGAGTAAATCCCTGATTAAGCAAATACGGTGAAATCTTTTGGGAGTGTCCTCAAAATGAGCCCAATTCTGTCTGAACAGTAGATTTCAACTAGGATGAAAATTCATATATAGTTGTTCCTCTTTCTAGAGCGGTCTTAAACAAATCTTGAAATATGGGGCACTGCTAATTTTGAGGGTGGAAATCTGAGAACCTTGTCCATATGCAGTACATTTCATCTTTAAACTATTTTCACTCTTCTGTAGTTATTTTGCCAGTGACATTCCTTTCTATCCTAATTTCTCTCCCTTCTCCCATTACATAAACATACTGTCACATTATTATAGAGCTTTCCTGAGTATTGGACTCATGGTAGACAATAAAATGGAAGCATTAGTCTCCTTTTTCTCTCTGCCCTTTCCTTTTTACCAAAGATAAATTAAACTCTACAAGAAAAAAAAAAAGGTTTTTCAGAGCCATTTTTAGATGCTATGACTGGTTCACTGTTTCCAATTGGAAAAATGATTTTTTAAGAGAAGTCAGCATCTGTTTGTGTGCTTTGGGATTTAAAATGGATACGTTGAAGAAACTGCTATGAATCAAAGTGCCCTAGCTGTTGCATGGGGGAGCAGCAGAAGAAAGCCAATGCAAGGCACCCACTGCCTGAGACTGACAAAGTGCTCTGTGACTCAAGGAGAGCTGCTATGGACTGCCTAGGGCTGTAACTCTTAGGATGGCTGTTGCAGATGAAATGTAAAATTCCCCTTTACAAGGTAATCCTTATAACTCAGGTCTGGTTTATTCATTTGATGATAATTTGCACTGAAGGGTCAGTGCGTTAGTGCTATGTAGAGCAGAGGAGGTCATTGTGAAGGTCATGCCTGGTTCACAGTGCTGGGTGATGGGGTTCATCAGGATCCACCAACAACATAGGCTAAAACATGTGTTGCTAAAGTGTCAGCATGACACGTTCCTGCTAAGGGCATCATCATCTCTGATGCTGGTGCAGTTGGGCCACCTAGGTTCACATAGTGCTGTAAATTTAAAAGTAGTTTGTGCCCAAGGCAAGGCTGGTCACCCCTGCATGATAGCATAAGAAAGAGCATTGAATGTAAGATAAACAAAGACAGAACTCCCGGCCAGAAGAGCCCACATCCTCCGCCAAACCTTTGGACCAAGCCCTTTACCAGGCTCCCACCAGGCTACTCCTCCGTGGGAGCGTGACATTCACGTGCCTAGATGTACAACTGTGCAGCAGAGAGGAGTACACACCGGAGGCTACCTTTAGATCAGCACCATAAATATTCTTAAATAAATGTGTGGTAAATAAGGGGATCGTAGAGACCTGGAAAATGGGGACAGTACAAAAGTATACAAGAAGGGAAAAGAGTGAGGATTCAGGAAGGAAAACAGGGTTGTTCACGTGAAGAGAAATAGTTTGGAGACAAAAGCATGTGGATGAGAGACAGCTGGAAGAAGACAGAGTATAAGCCTCCTATAGGAAGCAAGGGGGATGCTGGGAAGGGCACAGACTGAATATCTTTGTAATGCATGGTACCAAAGAAAGTCAGGCTACATCTCTCGTAGTAAATTAAACAGGCCAGGGAACATTCCTGGGGGCTGCAACTTGACTATCTATACTGATGAATAGCTAGAGTGTCTCTGGCACAGTTTTGGCCAACACACTCTCCCAACAACCAGCAGTGTTCAAGAGTGGGCTGCCCAGGCCAGACTCCATTTGCAATGGGTAGTTTGCAAATGGCCACAGTTTTAGAGGCTAAGAGCTCTGCATGCGAGTCATGCTGGGCCAGCTGGCCCCAACACTAGAGCGCAGTCCCAGCATATTTAATTTAGTAGTATAGCTAAAGCCCTTTTATACACGACCTGTGGATTGGGGCTGTCTCAAGGCCGTGTCAACAGGTCCTGGGCATGACTGAGCCACCTGCACACGAGAAATATATTGCCCCGCTTTACTAGACAGACAATATAGAGTCCAGTCTGGCTGCTGATGTGACACAGACTCAAGCTAATCTTTGTAATGTGAAAGCCAGGTCTCACTGGGCAGAGAGCGAAGCCCTAGGCAGAGCATGCACAGCAGGTCTGGTCCTTTGCACCTGCTGCCTTTGCACAGAGCACTGCTGGCTGTGCTTGCAGTAGATGCAGCACCAAAATGATGGCACATAGGCTTGGGGACTTCCAAAGCAGAAGTCCTACTTCAAAGGCCCTAGGTCTCACAATGGCACCATTAGAATTAACTGAAGAGGATGAGTTGGAAAACAGAAGGACAAAGACTGCAAGATGATAGATGAGATAATCAAAGCCCAGCATGAGAGTGTATTCACAGAGATAAGGAGAGACTCAGAATAGCCCAGAGCCACTGAAGCATACACAGCGGAGCCATGCAATATGGACAAGAACATAAAGCTCATCAGAGAGCCTTGCGGTGGCCAGCCACAATTGCATAATGCTGATAAACATAGTATTTTAGAGGATCCAGTCAAGAGACATTAGGGGGTTAGGCAGAATACTCTGAAAAGCTTACGATTTGGGGAAGGCAGAAGGCAAGGTGTTCACTGCAGATGTTTTGTAGGGGAAGTGACGGGTCGTCAGAGGGCTTCTGAGGAACAAAAAGAAAAGAGAAACAAGAATTTGTCTGTTGATGATGAAGAGGGAGGGTTTTCTCTATAACAGCAGTTGTCTGCAATAGCAGTTTGCTACTGCAGAAACTATTCTGTTCCTACAGTAACACATAACCATTTGTTTATCCCTCCCCTCCTCTCTTCCTTACTTCCCTCCTTCCCTTCTTCCTTCCTTCCCTCCAGACACATACAAACTGGAACACTGCAGGTCTAAGACAAGCAGATGGCAGTCAGAAAAAGCTGTTCAAGCCGCCTGGCCCAGAGGTACCACTACAGATCTATTCAGAGCAAGGTCTATTTTGGGCTTGGCCCCCTCCTTGGCACAGTCCTGAGCTCCTCCTGTGTCTCTGCCAAACTGTGGGCTGAGTCTCCTTTTTTGACAGAACTGGCACATGTTGTTCTTCATTCACAATCTGTTTTCTAGAGTCATTTTTACAGCAAATAGCCAAAGAAAACATTTTATTGTATAACAAGACAGCCTAGAAATAGTGAAATGAAGGTAAGAAAGGCATTAGGAATGAAATAGGAATGAAATTAACCATTAAAAAGAGAGCAGGTTGGCTTGTGCCTTTGTGCTATTTCTACCACTCCTGCTACTGCATTGTCAGGTCCTGGCATAGCACCGTGCCCGGAGCTCTAGCCCTTGGTGCTGACCGCAAAATAAGCACTCACTTTAGAAAGCTTTTGTAGTTTTCTAAATCATCTCTCCCTAAAGAAAATGTACTAAGAAGTTACCCAGACAGTCAGGTTTTTTCACTCCACTGGTGCTGCAAACCTGGGATGCCAAGCCCTGGACTGGCTGTGCCTAATGCCTGCTGATTCCACCATGCTCTCAAACGCTGGTTAAATGCAATGGAAACAAGCCCACCTCCAGCCTCCAAGCAAGGCGTGCAGGCAAAAGCCACCATCTAAGAAAGGCACCTGCTATGCTGCCGGTTTGAATGAGCAGCATCCACTCAACTGCTGATACCTGTATTTCCAGCATAGAGCTTTCTAACAGCCCTACTTAAAACAGAAGCATCAGTTCCATATTCTTCTTCCTAAAAACATACCATCAGCTGTTCCTCTAGATGCTTTTTTTTTTCTCTGCCATCAGACTGCATTGCTCCCACACCTCACAGATGCTCCTCAGAGTGCTTGCTTCGCACTGGCAGCTTCTCCTACAGCAGCAGCAATAGAGCAGACAGGTCATCCTGTGAATCCAGGGGCCGTGTCTGTTGCAGCACATGGGACATGGAGGCCAACACTGAAGTAACAGGATACTGCATTGAAATGGCTCATTGGGAATGCCTTCTGGCCCATGCTCGCTCCTGAACCATGCCCAGCAATTGTTTGGGCAGGTTAGCTGGCTTGGGCCAAAGTAGTGTTGAGACTGCGCTACCAGTTTAACAGTGTAGACAGTCTGGGGATGTTCCCATGCATGGTTTTACTTTCTTCCTTCAGATATTAACCAGGCTGTCTAGTCAAGTGAAAGAGAAAGCTGCTCATTCTCCTCCCTGAGTAATACGTCACACTGAGGTTGCGTTGTGCCAGGGCTTCAGGTCTCTCAGAGTGGAGTGGCTCCAAGTTTCCTAGCCTTAGCCATCTGAAAGTTCTGGCCATCAGAAAAACAAAGGTGCCTACAATGAAAGTAAGCAATAACATAATGAGAGAGAACATGTTTCCCCCTCAGCTTGTTCATTCATACAGATCTTCATTCTGCAGAAGAGAGCAGTTCCAGCACACCCTCCTGGGAAACACTTTATCTCTCACTTTAGTTTCTCCACTCCACTGTGAAAAATGATTAACACCAAATTTACCTCTCTGTCATGATGAAAGGAAGTGCAATAGTGGCTTATTTCTCATTTCTTGTAATGTTATGTGGATGAATACATACATGCAAGGAGAGCAGGAAAAGGATCAAGTGAATGAAATCAGTTCAAAACATTTAAAGGCTGCGTATATAAATACAAAGAAAGAAAAAATATAAGAAAAAGAATGTCTTTCTAGGATCAACTTCATATTTAGCCTCTGAAAGGCATACAGCAATACCTTCTGACTCAGTCTCAGCAGTGCTGGCCTGAGTCCTTGGCAGTCCCACAAAGAAATGCCCACTTCAGGCAGCCACACTGCATGTCGCATCCAAAGCAAGCATGGGTATGTTGGACCTACACCACATAACATTTTAATTTAGTTGAGTTGGCTAATGCAGACAAAAACGGCTTTGTTGGAATTTCTCCAAACAGGTTTTGTGCTTATCTCTATCAGGAGCATATCTGGTCTTTGTGTTCTCAGAAAGCGCTGGCTGAGAGCAGCTAGCAAATGACCTTTCGGGTAATGTTATACTCCTGGGCTTTTTAGACTGCCTAAAGCTTGTCATATGTTGTGAATGATTTCCTTTCACTGGTCTGTTAGAAGCCACCAGCATGCTTGGTTTGCCCAGCTTGGCTTATGAAAGACACTTTCCTAATAACTCTCGCCTAACTGCAGAACCCAGGACAAGTTTCAGCTGCAGCTGCATAACACGGTATTGGATAAAAACAACTGCCATTAAAGTTATGGGATCCATTTTGCCATATAACAGCAATTATTTTTCGCTTAAAACTTATCATCCCTTCCCTTCTACACCCATAAATATTTTTCTTCATAAATGTATATGCAGACACAGTACTGATTTTTATGTAGGCCTCTTCTAATGCACACATCAAAAGAACCAAAATTAAGGTCAGATATTCACATTCATGTGTTTGTAGGGAAAGAATAAAGCAAAATGAGGTGAGTACTTAGCAATGAGCAATGTACACGTTAAACATAACATGTTTTGTTACACATTGACCTTCGGTAGATGGGAACTGTCAAGAAGCTTTTAAATTCCGATGAACTGAAGAATTACAAATAGAAATAGCTTTCCTGTGAGTATGTCGTTAGGAATTCAAAGTTCACAGTTTTGCCCACGGACAGGGTGATATATGTCAGAAGTCATGTGGCATACTCTCTAGTTCATTAAAAGAATAACAAAATTTAAATCTTTTTGCAATCATAAAAAACTACTTCTCACCTGAATCACCACTATAGAAGCTCATGAATGTCTTCAGCTGAATTACATTTAAAATTCAAAATATTGTTACAGTAAAATCATTTACAATCATGTTTGACACATCAGTGCACCAATATTATCAGCCTTACTGTATATGTCATGAATTTCATCCATATATTCCTTCACCTCTCTTTTTTTCTTTTTATTCCTGTAGCTATTAAATAATGAATAAAAAGTACAAAAGCATCTAAGAAAGTGGAAACAACCATTTTGATCTCTTGGGATGATGTATACTTACCTATATTTTTCCCACAGCTGAAAGAATTTACATTCTTTTGATTTTCTGTCTTACGGCGCTCAGCTCTGAATGATCAGGTTGGGTTTACTTGTGGCTACAGGTGGCCTACAGGGAACCATATCCCACCATCCTCTCCTTCCTAGCAGTTACATGAATAATCTAACTGATGATAACAGAACTATTCCAACAGACAAGTGCTAGTCAGCAGAAGTAAAGATGATAGAGCTGGATTTATAATTGAGTACAATTTATATCAAATTATGTGCACTCCATAAAGCACTGGAATGACTGTAATCTGTTTTAATTATATAGGTAGTGCTGTGAGAGAATCTAGGGAAAAATGTCCTGTCCTCAGTAGCTGCATTAAACTGAACCGTCTTCATATAAAAGGTTATTTAACAATATAATCAATAGCTGACCTTATTTTCTAACTTCAGATATTGCAATTGTAGTCTCTGCAAAACTACTCCAAACCAATAAAATACATTTTAAAACATCTTTACTTGTGTAATTCAAACCTGAAGTGATTCTTCCTTAACTTCAAACTCTACATACATTTCTCACTGGAAATCTTCTCAGATAAGTCTCTTCTTTGACCATTCTTTTTATTGCTAACTTATAAATTCCGGAAAGCAAGATACTGTATCTAAATGTTAACATGACCTTAACTCTAGGCTCCCACAGGACATTAGAATACTTATTTCTGTGGAGAAAATAATATAGAGGTATAGGAAAGAAGAAAGAGCTAACATAACAGCTAATGCCATACTTGTGGAGTAAGAAAAACAAGAGAAGGTAGACCATAAAATGCCACTCTGGCCACAATGAAAGCTGTCCCATTCCTCAGCCAGCTTGCCTCGGGTTGCATAGAGCACTGCAGTGTGGCACTGAAGCGCTGCAAAACTGGTGGGTCACAGTTTTGATGCTCCACAATATGGAGCATCCCCATGTCACCACCAAACCACCCCACTGCAGGCCAGAGTCAGAAGCAGGCAAAGCTCTCTGTAGTTGGGATGAGCTGCTGTTGGCCTAATTAATCTATGGCTGAGCTTCCCCAGAGTAACAGAAGCAGCTGCCATTGTATGATTTAAGACTCCTTAGCAGAACAGAGGAGGTACAGAAAGCCAAAGAAAGTGTCCTTGAAAAGACAGAATATTATGGCTGAGGCAGGAAACGCAGCTGTGGAGGTAAGTGGAAGCGTTATCTGACTCAAAGACAGAAAAGGAAAAGTTGTAAAGGTAACAAAACCCAAGAACCTGCCAAAACTTGCAGGTGGTCTGAAATGCGAGGAGCAGAACCTGCCCAGACCTTGGCAGCAGGCTGCCCCCCGGGCTCCTACGGCTCACAGGCACCCAGGTGCCACCTGGTGAGATCCTGTGAACAGGGGTTACATGTCACTGCCTAGCTTTGCATGATTGCGTGTGTATCCAGCCAAGCTTGTCTGCTTGGGGATGGACTGTCTTTGCCTCAGCTGCTGGCTGCCTGATTGCCTATTACATTGATTTATGACTTTGGCAACATCACCAGAGGCTGGGCACATGGATGGAGATGCTTATGCTCAGTGCCTTGTTCTGCATCTGTCCCACGGGCACCACAAACACAGGCATTTTCCTACCTGTATAATCTTTTCTAGGATCTTACCATTAGTTATTATATTCTGGCACCTCATGGTAGTCACTGGTGTTATCTGCTACACGTGCAGTGTAATGCAGTATTGACCTTTTGTTAGCAGTGTCCTCATGTAGCCCTTTGGCTGGCCAATTAGCAGAAGGCCTGAGAGCAACATATGTAAGGTCCCTTTCAACTAAATATTATCCTGACTCCAGCTTTTTCTTGCAAAGATTATGGGAATGAAATGCATCTCCTCTAGATGCTCTTAAAAGGCAGAAATTTCCCAGTCTGCAACTCTGCAAGACTGAAAAACAACCACAGCATAAACAGGATAGCTCCAGCCCTTGTCTCTTTGCTTGCCTAGGAATCTGTGCCTGACGCAATGCAACCTCAGTTAGTAGCTGTTCATAAACTAGGGAAAATGCAGCATGCAAATGAAGAACATAGTAAATCCTATTTTTTTAATCTGACCCTGACATTACTAGTATTAGTTGGTTTCTGTTCTCTGTCTGTTGGTGAGAACATCCCACAGATCCCTTCATCGTACCCTTTCCACCTTCTTCTGCTGCTGTCCTCCATCTCCACTTGGGCTAGGAAGTTGCAGTGTACATATCTCTCCGGAGCTTTCATTCTACCCAAAATTTTCTTTTTACTGAAGGGCTTGGCAGAGAGTGCTCCGTTACTGAGCTCTTCTGCTTTCTTCCTTGATGGCTCTTGAAATGACTTACACAATCTGGGTTGTGTCTTGCAGTAAAATCTGCATAGCTTCTCTTGGTCATGCCCCTGCAAGAAGGATTCAGGAATAAGTAAGAGCCCTGATCAGAATCCCAGCTGTGGAAAAGATGTTTTTTCTCACCCAGTGAAAGCTTTCCTCTTGGGGAGCTACTGTGTCCCAAAATCTGAGTGCATGTGAGGTTACGGGGGTTTCCCAGGTTATTATAGACTTGCATAGCCTAGATCACAAACAAGACAAGCTGAAGGTGAGCACCAGCTAGTAAGCAAATCACAAAAGGAAACAAGAGAAGTGAGGAGGAGGGCTTGGCTATGCTTCCGTGTCTGGGGAGAAGGAGGGGATGGGGTGTGGTGGCACCCATAGAATCCAATGGGTATACCTGATGTCTCTTGGCCTGACACACGGCCGACCCCGCCTGGCTACACCTATTGGCCGACGATTTTCTGCCTAGCGACTGGACAGTGATTGGAGGAAACAGCTAGCCCTCAAATCACATGTGAGCGGAGCAAGTGGCACCTGTTCGTCAAAGAACATTCGAGAACATGCCGGAATCATCTTGAACCTGCCAGAGCCACCACGTAATAGTATGACCACACTCCCAAATCACGGCTATAAGTAACCACTTTGGGCTTCCAAACCTTGAGATCCCCTCATTGGACGCAGCCGATCTGCTGAAGTGATGAACTCCCCTCAGATCAGGATGCCACCCAAGGAATTCCCACCGGGATTTAAATCTCCCTCCGCGTGGTTGCATGCGTGTTTCGGTGCACCTGTTGGACGGTTATTGTCCAATCTACAGAAGCAAAGCTTCGTTGTTAAAGGGGACTGAGATTGCCCAACTCACGGAAGTGATAGCTTCCTTGCCCTTTATTGCTTTTCTCTTCTGAGAGTAGCTACTTTCCCTTCTTTCGTCTGTTATTTTGTTTCTGTTCCTTTCCTTGTGCCATAACATATAATATATGTAAATTGTTGACATATGTAAATAGTTTGATAAATGCGTTTACTAGTTAATTACTTGATTTATTACCAAATCCATTCATTAATAGTGGAAATGCCTATTCTGACATCCAAATCTGTTATCTGTTATGTTTCAATAAACTGTTTAATGATGCCTTTAACCTGGTTCGGTACTCAGTCCTTCCGTGACATGGGGCAGCAGCAAAGGCAGACGAGGATAAAGGTGGGAACCCCTGGCCTGACCAGTGTTGCTCTGAGGCAGCACTTCTCTTTCCTTCCTGGGAGAACGAGAGCTCTTCATCTGCCAGAGCTTTTGGGCACAAAACTCCTCCACGTGATAGAGAAGAAAGCAGCTCCCATGCAAGCGCTGGGGACTAGATGAAGTGACAGGTGCCACTCCTGCACCCCAGACATACCTCCTTCTTCCACAGGAGGAACACATGAGGACAACAATATCCCCAAATGGCTACATGTCAGCCCTAGAGATTCTGCTTATCTCGATCCCTGGATGTCTTTGCTCCTTCCTCTAGCATGCATGAACACATCCACATCTTCCAACATGTGCAGCCACCCTGCCCACCCACTTTAAACATCACTCCACAGAAATGTCAGGATGGCATTGCTGAGTTTACGTCCAGCACTTCAGAGTAGAGTTTCTGTACCTTGCTGTCCTGCACCAAGGTGCTGTGCTGTCACTGGGAGACAGAAAAAAGGGATTGGCTGAATCTTGAAAGCATCCTGCTAATCATTTGCAAGGCTGGTGAAAACACATTAACAGCCTATTGTCTAAAAAAAAAAGGCAATTACTCTATGTCTGGCTGTATGCACAGGAGACAGTAAAAAGTTCCCAGATGCATTTCATCTCACAAAAGATGAAGATCTTATATTTTGTCTTTCATCTTGGGAGATGCCATCTGTGCCTCTGCTTTGGTCCTGAAACGGTTTATCTGATGCTTTCAAGATCAGGCAGTTCCTCTTTCAGCCCAGGACTAGATTGCTGTTCTCACACCTCTGCTTTCTCTGATGAATTATTTGTTTTTATGAACACATCTAATGAGTGCCATTGTGCTGAGTTTTAGCCTGGGTTTGTGCATGCAGTGTAACAGCCACAATGAAGCTGAACAAGCAGATTCACAGCAAAACAGGATACCTAGGACTGTGGGCAGTGGGCATCCCTGAAAGAATTAGAACGAGCCTCACACTGGGTGAGTGAGCAAATGTTAAACTGCTGGGAAGCAAAATGAATTTAATGAAAGAAAGCAGCTTCTTGTTTTGGATAGCAGTGGCTGCCAGCTTTCATCGTACCTGTCTGACAGTCAAGTCCTGCAGCCAACACCTCACATGCCAGGTATTTCCCAGTTTCTTCACCCCAGCTCTTGACCATGCTTCCTGGAGCCATCGCTATTTTGTCTGGCTCCTAACTGGTGTTCCCCCTTGAGAGGTGGATGCCATTTCCAAGCCTACTTCCACGGACAGTTGAGCAAAATTTGGCCTCTCTCAAACAAGGTTTATTAGTAGTCCTTATATAAAGCCTTATAAGTATTCCTTATAGCTGCCAGAGCAGGAGGTAAGGGTCTTGCAGCAACCATACAGTCTTTCAAGTTGCCTTTCGTAAGAGTTGTTCTTGCCTGTGTCAAAGCTATACTCTGTCTCAGCACTCCTGAATTGTGCTTGAGTTAAAACCTTAAATTGAAGAGCTAGAAGCAGAGTGATGCTCTTGGGAAAGAAAAAATGTCAAAGGCATAAAACAATGATTTTTCCTAAATCTTTTCCATGCATTTGCCTTCAGTGTAGTGCTTCATTTATCTCTTCATACAATCTGAAGTAGATTAACATTGGAATGGAAACTTGTGTAACATATTTTCTAATACAGAAAAAAGCAACTTGCTTACCCTGGTACTTGTCATATCAATGTGCATGTCATCCAGAGAAAATGTCAATAACTGGGACCTGCAATTTCATCAGAGGGAATGAAATTAAAGTGAGCAAATGTAATTATAGCTAATTTCCATTCTCTGGAAGAATACGCTATTGAAGGTTGTCGTAGGCGAAAAAATAGCTTAAACTGTGAACACTAACAGGCGGCAGATCGTTGAGTGTATGTGTGTGGGTGAATGTCCAAAAATGAACTTTTGAACTCTCAAGCAGAAGTCTGGTGCTTGCTAGCCGCAACCAGGATGGGCTGGTTGTAAACTCCGGTAACACATGATCTAAGGAAAAGTGGCATGACCTGAATCCTCTAACTGATAAAGAGACGTGAGGCAGAATCCCCAGCTAGGATCGTGCACTGAGCTTCAGCTCATGGGCTATTTAGATTGGGAAAAATGGGGACTTGGGTTTCTGGAGAGAAGAGGTGGCGCAAAAAAAGAAGGGTTCCTGAAAAGAAGCAGTAGTCTTGGAAGGAAGAAGATGCAAGACCTCACAGGAGGTGAGATCCTCCAGGAATATCCCAGAGATCAGGGAGGTATGTGGAGACGAATGCTAGGGGGTGCCTGTGCACCTTGGCTGGTAACACCTGAGGCTAGTAGCTACAAGCAGTGGCACAGCGGGAACCAACCCAAATTTCTGCCTGACTGTCCCAGGCCATCAGTGACCTCCCTGCAGAGAAGGAACGTCAAGGCCTAGGGAACGTAGAGCTGGGCAGGGAGTGGGTGAATGAGAGCGTGAGCTAAGCAAGGAGGGTAAGAGCTGGAATTGTGCTAGTTCTTAAATAGGCCCCAGTATCCAGATCCTCTGTGGGTTATCATTTACTTTGTCTCACCTGTGACAGAGGTGTAATTAAACCTTGTACGAAATACAGAGGACTCCGTAGATGAATAATGCAAGGAGGTTTTATTAAAACAGGCATCTGTGGAACAGAAAGTGGAGAATGTCTGACTGGACATTTTCTTTTATAAATTTGGGGTTTTTTGAAATGGGAAACAGTTGGCCCGACAGCTGCCTGTTATTTGACTATATAAGATTTGCAAAGTGAGGTGAGCATGTTTGGAATATGTTTTTGCTAAACTATTAAAAAGAAGTTGGCAAGGGAAGAGACACTTAACATTACTTTTTGAAAGTGTACAGATTTTGTTTTCTACATCTGAAGACATTTTTATCCTGAAAAAGTCTTGTCTGAGTCTATAGCAAGTTGTATGGCAAACAAATAAAAGGAGAACAAAGAAAGATAATTCTGGGTTGCAAAAAATAGGTATGTGAATTTGGTTTAATTCTGACATTTCAGAGGAAGTAAGCTGCTCCCATGAAAAGCATCACCCTACTTTTTTCTGAGCAGCCTTACAACTGCAGTCCCTGTAGAATCTGGAAAGATTCTTATTCATTTTGAGATGTCTTGAAAAGACCTTGTCAGGCATGTGAGAAGATATTCCACGCCTCAGAAAACTCACAAACTTGGCAAAGGAGTAGACCACAGGTAGCTAGCTACGACAAATGGGAAGGATACAGGGAATGATCGTGGCTAGCAAAAGACTATGAGACTCTGGAAATGGAGGGCTATGCAAGTGTAAACCTCTAGCAACACAAAGTAAGAGCCCAGCAGCCCACCCACTGTACATTAGCTCTGCCACTTGGAGCTGGCAGGAGCCACTGGGAAAGGTTTCCCTGTGGTTCATGATAAATAAACATGATGAAGCTCTATGAGCTTGTGCCAATGTTTGCCTTGTGCTGAATTACAGCATCTGTTTGCAGGAACTCCGAATGCCTCAGTGGCAGTAGGTGCAGCAGGACAACCCAGCAAAGGGATGAGCTGGAACAGCTCGGCTGTGGTGCTGCTCGAATAGGGCAAAGCAGGACAAACATTTAATTAGCTGCTTCAAGGGTGCCTCATTTCATCACTGAATTTCGCAAGATATCTGGAGGGGGACGTATTCCTGCACTGCTGTGCAGTGCCACCTGCACTTTTCATCTCTGGGGCATCCTGGGAGGTCTTGGAGGGAAGTATCAGAGCAAATGTGACCTGGAGGTTACTTTTAATGATGGAGGGTGGCTTGTACGGACTGGGGTTAAAGTTTTGAGTAATGCACTACAGCTCCTATTTATGGCATTTGATCTAAGCCATCCTTTTGATGTAGCAGAGGAAAAGAAGAGTGAAATAGTTATTTTAAAAATTGGTTACTATCACCCAATTTAACTATCTGCTTGATGTTCTTTTTCTTTTCTCCATTCAAAAAACTATGCCTTGTTAAGCCAGAGGATCTGTGTTTGTAGGTGAGGGAGATTAGATCATTGAGAACCAGAAAGTTCAGTTAAACTTTCCCAGGTTTCTAGGTGGTTCAAACAGAGTTTTATTAGTGACCCCAGAAATATGTCCTTTTCCCTTTTGCTGTTGATTAGAAGGGTTGGAAGAAGGGTTACCTAAAATAAAGATCTTGTTGCTGGCTTTATGTGTAATTTAGTCTTGTAGTTCCTGGTTCTGAGGAACTTTTCAGGTGAAGTTCATTGACTCTTCATGACTTGGAAGCCCCAAGACACCTCTGGAAAGCTCCAATTTGGCAGTAATGAACTTAGGAATTTTTCCATTTTGGTCAATAATTTCTCCTCTCTCCTCCTCCATCTATTCTCACGGCAGGGCTTATGCCAGACAAACAGCACTGCTTTTCAAACAACTCAACCTCATAGAAGGAAGTAAGCTGTCATTTATTTTTTATCTTGCTCAAATAACTCATACTCTGAATGACTAATTTACTCTGTGCCTGGAGAAGGACAGGAAATATCAGGGGAATGCAAATAAGTAGATAGATTTTGAAAAGCCAGCCTTCAGACAGGATAGTTTTCTTCGTTTAAAATAAAGTCCATTCCCCCTTTCTCCTCTCACTTCCTAAGTCCGGAGAACCCAGAGCTCATCTCCAAAGTCAAAATGTTTTCCCCCAGCCGTGTGCCAGAGCAAGCCTCGTGCACTGTGCTCCTCCTAAAACACCACGTAAGTGCCACCAAATTGGTGCACAGGCTCTGCACAGCCCTCTGGTTTCCACTCCAATGCAGAGTGGTCGCAGCAAATCTGCCAGGCTGGTGTTCTTGACAGCTTGAGAAATGCACGTTGCTTGGAGGGAGGGAGCCTGCAAACCTGCAGCAACTAATATACACCGTAATAAGCTGGATGAATGGCCTGCTGATTAAAGCCCTGCCCAGCCCTGTGGGAGGCTGGGCTTGACACTGTGCTGGAAGGAGCCTCTTGCTGCTCCGCAGGAGCCTTCTGTGTGATCTGCCTTCCCAAGATGTCATGTCCAGAAATGTCAGCGGAGAAACGAACACTGATTTTTCTGGCACTACGATGCCAGTTCCACTTGTACTGCCTCGTATCACAGCACGACTGGGCATATGATAGACAGGACTGGTGGAAAAAGCTATTTTCTCCTGACACTTCCGAGGCCCGAGTAAGCTCATGTCACTCTGGCCAGCTAGCACAGTGCCAGCTCCTCAGATAAAAATCAAGCACTGTGATAGTGGGCCTTGAATAGCCCTTAAAAGGCATCACAGAATGCAAGAAAATTAAGGTGCTTTGTAGCTTTTACTTGCTTAGAAAGCTCTTGTTGTAGGGAATTTTCTCTCTCCCATAAGCTGCCCAGCTTCCACAGTGGGTATAATATCTCCCCATTCAAATGCATAGAATATCTTGCAGTCTTTCCTTCTAACAGACTCTGCCGTATTTCATCACAGTCAGCTTCAATGCCTGTACCTGCCCTGAAGGCAGGATCTTGTTCCCTTTCACACTTTGAGCTCAGAAATTCACTCACTCCTCACTCCTAGCTCTGCAGAGTGTATCGTCCTGGCAGCAATACTGGCTTTCTTTTTACACTAGTTGCATACTGGAGTGATTCTACTGCATTCAGTAGTTCAACCTGAATTTACTTTCATTTCTGTGAGAGAAAAATTGTCCCTTAATTTCTGAAAATGCTGTATCTGTTTATTGGTTTGCATATAGTGCCAAAATTCAGCAATTAAAGGTATCAGTCATTTTACCTATCCCTATATCTGTATCTAGGTGTACCCATGCACACACATATCCATATCTGAGTAGGATGCATTTAACTCCGGGCTTTTATGTACCTACCCGTACAAGAGCAAAGCCCCCCTCACTTCCTTCCACCCTCACCGCCTCTCCCTTGGCACAGGGGGAGGATCATTTCCACGACCCCGTGGCGTGCCGCGCGGGAAGCACATACGCGGGAGCAGCCTGCTGGGCATGGTGGGGCAGCTGTGCTTCCCTTCACTGCCTGCTCAGCCCCAGGCTCTTTGCAGGGGCTGCTGGGGAAAGCAAGTGATGGGGTAACGAAACGAGGAGTTTTGCCCTGAACTAAGACTTGTTTTCCAGAGGCTGTCCCTGTGCCCACAGAGCCAGTTGTCGAGCGTCCTGGACTGTGGTTCCCTCTCTCAGGGAGCCCTGAGTCAATGTGCTCTTCACCGCCTCTGAGCATCCTGTGGGAAAACTGCGATGGAGCAGGATACCCATCAGAGTTATAGACATTCATCCCTCCACAGGGAGGCTCTGGCTGTGGAATATACTGGCACATATATATGTATTTTATTGCAGCTGGCACCTCTGATTGATGGAGAAGTCTCCTGCTGACATGTCACAGTGTTTGTGACAGGCACAACGTGAGCATCCCAATGCAATAGTTAAAAGCAGTTTATACCCGTATTTAGTTCTGCTTTAACACCCGAAAGGTAACTTAATTTTTTTTAATATTGAAACAAAATACAGTTCGTATTTACACATGCAGGTGCAGTTCTCCTGAAGCTTAAAACTGCATTAAAATGGGAGAGAAAGTTGGTTCCTGAAGTAACAACCATGTCAATCAGAAATTTGTTCTGATTGCCAAGATTGCTGGGGCTGCCTCTGAGTTTGTGCATTAACTACCTGTTCTCTAAAAGTTACAAAGGACACCCTTTCCCAGAAGAATACCAGCAAACTAAATTTATGCTGGCTGATTTCTTCTTACAGCTGTTCTTTCCTCAGCAAACCAACATGAATTAGAATCAAAATTCCACCAAAAAGGCAACCCTGGGATTGCGCTGTTCTGTTGCATATATTGGAGCAGACGTCCCTGATGCCCTCTAAGAGTGTAAGGACATGATTTTCAGTGGAGCTGAATCCTTAATTCTAAAAAAAAAAAGCACAGCACAACAGCTCTGATCTTCATGAAATAGAGCAGGAAACAGATTCCAGTTTGCACAGCCTATCTGAAAGCTGTCCGCCAAACACAAAATACAGTCCCTTGGTATTACTAGCAGAGTAGATGATAAGAAAAAATAAGTCAATTTTATAAAAAAAAATTTGATCATTCCAAGCTAATGGACAGTTGAATTTTGTAAGCCTATTATGGTATTTTGGCTTCAGCAATTCCTGCTCTGATTCAGTAACCCTCTTTTGGGTGACACGTTTAAACATCTAGGTAAATAATACATATGATCTCAATATGCGAAAACATTAATACTTTTCTGATCCTACAAAAGGGACAGGTATTTCCTTTTTTCCATGTTTCTGATCTGGCATTAAAAGACGGCACCAGCAGTTGCAGTGGCTGCACTAACAGATCTCAAAGCATAGTACAGAAGAGCACAGTAAATTTATTTCCATCGTAATGGAAATGGGGGGATGAAGCAGCTGAGGTTTCAAAGTCCTGAAAGTAAAGCATGGTGTATGCCTGCTGCTACTTGATGAGGGAGACCCAGTGACAAAGGACACAGAAGAAGCTGAGGTACCCTGTGCCTTCTCTGCCTTGGTCTTTGCTGGAGTGCAGGTGTCTGAGCTGAGTGGCAGAGTTTGGGAGAGAAGAGTACTATCAGCAGTAGAGGAAGACTGAAGTTAGGGACAGCTTCAGTGATCTGGACGTATAAAAGTTCCTGTAACAGGTATTTGAGGGTGCTGAGAGAGCTGGCTGGTGCCATTGCAAGGATTCTTTTGATCTTCTTTGAATGACTGTGGCAATTGAGGGAGGTTCTTGACTGGAAAAAGGCAGATGTCTCTCCCATGTTCAAGAAGGGCAAGAAGGAGGATCCAGGGCATTGCAGGCAGGTCAGTGTCAGTTTCCACGGAGATTACGGAACAATTCTTCATGGAAGACATGTACAACATGTGAAGGACAAGAAGGTGACTGGGATCACCCAGCATAGATTTACCAAGAGGGAGCTGAGGGAGCTCATCTTGTTCAGCCTTCAGGAGAGAAGGCCTGAGGGGCATCTAACTGAATCTCTAGCTACCTAGTGAGGGGTTAGAAAACATGGAGTCAGACTCCCCTTCAAGGTGCACAGTGAAAGGCACGAGGCAATGGTGACAACTTGCAACAGGGGTAATTCTGATTCTCTGTGAGGAAACCATTCTTCTCAGTGAGGGTGGTCAACCATCAGAACAGGGGCCCAGAGAGGCACTGCAATCTCCATCCTTGGAGATTTTCACAATTTATCTTAGAGTCTGGTGGACCAGGTGACATCCTGAAACCCCTTCCAGCCTGAATTACTCAGAGATCCCACAGTTCTGAGTTCAGGCTTCCAAGCTCTAGATCTAGTTCTGATCATGAGTCCACACACAGACGTTTCAGGAGTTTACCAGACGACGTTAGAGAAAATGTTTCCTTTTGTTTACCAACTCGAGCACTAATGACTTTACTGGTAATATGGTCTATCTCCATTTTCTCAGTAGCGCAGAAATTTAGTGATCTGTTTTGGGTCACTTGGCAAATGTTGCCACCAGGAAGTAGAGTATAATGCTGTGACTGTGTCACATGGAGTTTCCTTGTCAGCTGTTAATCCTGCTTCATTTTTCAGGCAAAGTGTACTCCCTGAATAACAGTTCCTTTATTTACTTTTCTTTTCCATCTGAGTGGATGATGTAGGATCACGTGGAGATTCCTATGGAGTTTTATATTCTGTCTGTTGACATTAATGGACAAAAACCAAATGACATAGAAGGAAGGGCTACTTTTTGCTCTGTATTTTGCTCAGTTGCTGGTTTCTTCAGCAGTAAAAATTGCTTGGGAAAACAAAAGTATGCAGGAAGCTGGAGGGGTTGTAGGCAGTAGGCCCTTTTACCCTTAAAAATTTGGGCTGTCAATATTTCTGTAGCCTGATGTTTAAAAGATTTTAATAATAGAGCCAATATAGTTACTTTAAAAAGTTTGACACAGCTGGATTGCCTAGTAAGGCAGCCACTTAACAGATATTTGCCCTTTCATTTAAAGAGTGAATTGATGATGCTGGCTTTGAAAACAGGCTTTGAAAATATTATGGATCTGTAGAAGCATGGATCCAACACCACTTGGAAAACCCCACGTCACGGGGACGCGCCGTGCTGAAGGCTGTCCGGCCTGCTCGCCATCGGCACGGCTCTGTGAGCGCAACAGCGAACCCCGTCGTCGCGCGCCGTCTCCCTTCCTCCGGCCCCCACCTCCAAAATTCAACTGACAAATCGCTAGAACTGACCGTGCGCAGCCTGACTTGGCTCGTGTATACCCAGGCCCCGCGGGCAGCCCCAGCGCCGCCTGTCCCTGCCCACCCCGGGGCTCCCCACACCCGGCCCGGCCCCAGCTCAGCCCCGCCGGGGCGGCAGGCGCTGCCCCGTGGCGCCGCGGTGGTGCCGGCTCCAGCCCCGCCACGGCCCTGCCCCTGCCCGGCCACCGGCCGCCCCGTCCTGTCCCATCCCGGCGGCGGTGCCCGACACCCGCCAGTCCGGGGCTGGGGCTCTGCCCCCGGGGCGCTGCGCCCTCGTGCCGGAGGTGGGGATGGGCCCTGGCGGCCAGCACCGGCCCGGCCCGGCCTCGCCGGCAGCCCCCAGCCTGCGCGGGGCCATGACGATACGGAAATAACTGTGCGGGTGAAGGAGTGCAGCCGGTGTCTGACATCCAGAAGCGTCCGCAGCGCCGTCTCCCCGCAGGCGAGAGCTCCCCCGGGACTCCCCGGCCGCGCGCAGCTGCCACGGGCACGGGCGACACGCGCAGAAGGGACGGTCGTCTCCAGCCAGCAGGGCTGAACGGGATCTAGACCAGGCCTGGACTCTGGGCCGTGAGCTGATCCGAGATGTTGTTTTATTTGAGTAACAGCTGAGCACAGTCTCCTTTTCCTACAGCGTTCTGGCCAAAGCGGAGTGGACAGTTAACTTTCAAGAGAGCCAGATTCCCAAAGCTGAAAATATTTATCAGAAAACATGACTGTAAGGGAAAACCGACCTGGAAGAATGTGAGCAATGTTTGGCAATGAAAAACATGTTACTAGATGTCCTAAAATCACAATCCCAGAAATACATTAGATGTCTAAATAAGTTAAAAAAGCAGCGTGATTTAGAAAGGAAGAGAAGGAGAGAAAAAACAAGAAAGAATGGGAGTTGATCTGCCTAATTTAGACACTTGTCTGCATGCAAATAAAGCAGTCAGGTTCATTCCCTTGAATGAAACTATTTCTCACCACTGACTGGGTGAGAAACTTAGGCATCTTGTTCAGGAGGACTTCTTGATTTACTGCCAATTAGATGCTTCACTTAGGCACCTAACTGGATCCCATCACTGGATAAATAGTAGATGGATAAAAAAGGCCAAAAAAAGAGGGAGATTATACCAATGAAGATGTAAGTAGTGAGGAGAATTACAGGAGACCCTAAAGGAACTGGTGAAGAGTTGACAACAAGGAGGATGACTGCCTTATTGACTTTAAAAAGTTTTGGGGAGGGCATTGGTATGGTTCTGGAGAAATGTTCACATGATCAGTAATAACAGCGTGCACGTGCTCAACAACCATTTTTTTTTCATTTAGATTATATACTTGCCTTATATAGTTATGATGAATTATTTTCTATCCCACAGTAACTGAAAGGGATATTAAGTATAACTACTAATTCAAAGCAATTCAAAATCACAGATCCTATAGCTTACATCCAAAAGGTTTTCTGAGATGCACTGGGAGAGTAAACGCTACTTTTTAATAAATCTTGGAAAATAGGGGAGGTTCCAGCATATGTCCAGAAGGATAAGGTTGTAGCAGTGCTTAAAAAGGGGAAATAAACACCCAAAGTAAGACAATTTGACTAACATGACATGTTATGACATGACATGACATATCCTGTCCTGTCCTGTCCTGTCCTGTCCTCTTGGACATCTGCCTTTTTCTTGCAGTCTCCAAACACAAAATAAGGGATACAGTAGTATCAGTGAAAATCACGTAGACAATATCATTTCTGTCCAATATTGTTAGCCATACTAGTTACTGTTCCACAGGACCAGTGGCTCAGAAAATTAAGAAGTGACCTAAGGGGTTGTCTGTATCTTGCAGTAGTGCTCCTGCGTGGGAAGGTGGTATTCAGTACCTTGTTAATCACCTTCCTAGAATATTTCTAGTCCTGTAGTAAATGCAAAGTACGTTGAGATAGTCTTAGTCCAGTTACATCATTATAGGTGATCCTGGAATTTTAAGGACCTGAAGTCTGGAAGAAGGTTGTCTTGGATTCATATGATTTCTTTTTTACTGCCTTAAAGCTGGTTAATCCTGCTTTTCCAACCCATCAGTGGCGGACAGAAAGACAGCAGGTTCTCCCCTCTTCACAGAAAGTGGCCACGTGTGAGATGACTGAGAAAACTGCCTAGCTGGGTATGGGATTTGAGACACTTGGGCTCTTCCATGTGTTGGCTGTGCCTACCACGCAAGCTAAATCTGCTCCCCGTAGTCCTGTATGCTCTCTCTACATTGCTGCATGCCCCTGGGGGAGAGCGGGGCAGCAGCCTGCCCCACCAGTGAGCCGGGCTCAAAGCAGGGGTTTCCAGCAGTGCCGGCCTGGCACTGACCGGCTGCAAGCAACGTGCCAAGCTCAGGCTTCGTGGCGCGAGCTGGGTACACCGACAACTTCCAGCCACAGAAGGAAAATGCTCTGTGCTGTGGTCAAACAGGCAACGTGAACCACCTCTTTTTTTCAGTCATATGACTAAAATCAATCCTATGAACAGAAGGCTTATTGAGTGAATGTTTATTTTCTTACTTAGCAAAACAAGAGCGTAACAAGTGACCGCAGTTTTCTTTTAGGAATATAAAATGGGTCCAAGGGGATTCATAACCACTTAAATCCCTTTCTTCTAGGATACCACTTCAATGTCACAGGATACAACTTTAAAATAAGCTTAATTTTACATGTGTTTGTTAACATATATTATGTCGTATCAGCAGTGCTACACTAGCTAAAATGGCTGAAGTTCAGTATTTTGAGGAACATTCTTTTCTGGATGCCTTTGGTATCAACTTCTTTCCAAACAAATGTTGCATTGGTCGTTTCTTAACAGCTTTTGAGTGTGTGTGTGTGCGTGTGTGCATGTTTTGTATATTTAGATCCTATTTTGTACTTTGCATCCATTTTTAGAAAGTAAATATACAGTTTAATCCAAACATTTCCGTATTCTCAACAGAGACATTTTTATAGTGATTTGAACAATTTTCTCAAGAGAAAGAACAGTGTTAAGACTGTTTTATGTTAGAGCTTTCAAACATGTTGTTTAACTTACTTTTAAGTGTCAGAAATTTATTCTTTAAATAAAAGAGAGCTACAAAACCTCAGTGGGGACTAGACAAGTACTTAAGTGTACTGTTTACATTTCACCTGTTTCCATTGCGCATGTTGTAAGGAATTTACACAGGCTTTCCAGTAGCTGTGTTTTATGTCTTGAGGTGCCATGTGCCAGTATGACACTGGCTTGAAAGCTCCAACTTGCAAAGCAATTATTGTGATGTTTGTAGAAAAAAAGCCAAAGTGTCTATAAATGACTGCCTGTACTAAAAAAGCCACAACTGTGCATTTCAGCTATCTTGAGTAGGCAACCTGATAGCAGGTTACTAATGGGATAAAAAGTAGGAAGTGCCTTCCAAGAAAATGCTTTTGGGTCTGGCTGACCTCTAGGCATAAATGACTGAGATTCACCACTGTGTGCTCTCTTTCCCAAGGCTGTAGAGGGATCTCTCAGCCTTTTTACAGGGTAGCGAAGCCCCTAGAACTTGTTTAATATTCTCCAGATATTCCTTCATTAGCTAGAGCTTGTAAGACCACAGCTTATGACAGTGACAAATTTTTTCTGGACCTCCACAGTAAACAACCTGACGTTTTCCCTCATGGCTGGGAGAAGTTCCACAAAATCACTCTACATATACACCATGCAGTCCTAAAAACTGCAACGTCTAGGAGTGGTCTGGGGAAGCAGCAATACAAGATGGAGTGTGCTGAAGATCGGCCACATTGTGCAGAGGGGTCTGGCACCCGCCGAGCCAGTGGTGCAGGAGCTCTGCTGCACCACGGCTGGGGTTCATGGGCTCATGGAGGCATCGCCTAGCACGGTGCTTGCCCTGGACTGCCCTGCCGACAGCACGGAGGGATACGAAGGACATCTGTGGAGGAAGTCTGAAGTGATGAAACACATAATTTTAGGTGTCTAAATTAAGTGTTTCAACTTTCTTGGGATGACTCTGGGCAAGGATAGCCTTATTTTCAGGCAAAATGTAGGGAGCTGTCTATGTTTTGCCAGCACATGTAAGAAATATTTTGACAGTAAATCCCATGATTTCTCACGTATGGGAATTAGTGCTTTCCGGTACTGAAGCTGAGGGCCAGAACCAGTGAGCTGTTTGTAGGTCTTCACTGGTTCAGGACTGCAGTTCCCATCTCCAGATTGAAAGGCTCTTTCACAATCTTGATGACTTCCATTTTATTTTCCATGGCACATTAAATTAAGAGAAGGTTCTCGTGCTTTTATTCTTATTGAAAAATGTCATTCTTCACATGCAGTCCCCATGGAATTATTTGCTTCCTTGTGGTGTTTGAAGTCTAATACAGACTCTGTTCTGATGTGACGCTGCTGAATGAATGTAGGCGTATTACATGTAGAGCTAATTCTCCTGTTATGCTAGTTCTAGTTTTAATCTAGCTGACCTGCAGCTATGATCTGGCAAGGGGTATGAGTGTCTTTTTTTTTTTTTTTTGCTTCCTTTCGAGAGGAAGAAAGTCTCTTAACATCCTAGTCCCAGTGTAGAAACTGCAATGAAATAAAAGGACGTTTATTTCTGCTGACTCCACAGATATCCTCTTCGAGCTACACATCACCCTTGCAAACTCCATGTGCCATTTAGTTTTCGACATTATTAATGAATTTTATCTGGCTTTGGAAAAAATGATACAGATATTTATGCTTACTTCCATATTGCCACTGCTGAGGTTTGCAGGCAGGAACCACGCAGATGCCTAAGACTGGGCTTCTAGCAGAGTACTTACTATATCATTTGCCTAATATAGGCCAAAACCTGATGACTTTTGCAGCGTAATACAAACTCCTTCTCCCCATGTCCTGCCCCCGGGAAAGCCAAGAGTGGAAAGGAATGAGAGATTCTGATTTTTTTTTTTTTTTAATCTGGCTAGTCTTATCAATGATAGGTTATTTTAAAAATACAGTTGTGGTAAAGATTAAATTTGCCAGACAGTGTGTCTCCAGGTCATTCTGTAGTTAAGCATGAAATTAAACTGAATTTACTAGAAAGTTTCACTGGAAAAATGTTTTTCTGGTTAGGACTTACATAAGCAGAGGACAAGATGCCGTATCTCTTTCATCCTAGGGCTCATTGCATTCCTTCAAATATGCAAAGCATATATTTAGTACCCTCCTTGGCTTGAGAGATTTGAATCCTCCTCAAAGACAGCTGTCTGTAAAGTGTAAGGTATGCACAGTTCAGTGGAAGCCAGCAAGGACATGTTCATTCTTGTTGTTAACTATATTTGACTAGCACGGGGAGTAGAGGACAATGGTCCTTCTCTCCTCCGAAGCATCTCAGCTGCTTTAGAGAGCAGTTTGGGAGCTCCTGCGCAGGGGGACAGAGAGCTCCCCCTCTAGGATATCCTGTGGACAGGGCTCTTGTGTGAAGGAAGGGTGAAGGTCCTTCAAGTCTTAGCCTTGACTCCCAAGTGAGTGCATCTGGTCTTGAGTCCCACATCTTTCAGCAGGGGAGGACTGTGCTCTGATTGCTATGCCCGACGGTACTGCAACGCAAGGCACTCTCAGTACCTCCATTTAGGGCTCTTTTGCACTCTCTCAGATGCTTATGTATGTGTGCAGCCATGGGTAAGGACTTGACGAAGACTCTCTGACACTCACCTGGCTCCATGCCTTGATCCTGAGGTTGTTTTGTAACTTTGGCAGATGGGAAAAATAAGGGTGACTAACTCATGACTGACTGCTGTCGCTTCCTCCTTTCGTCTCCTCCTGCCCCCTCTTGCCAAAGCGTATCCCCTCAGCTGGCTAAATGTCCGGAGCATTTTCCTATGGGACTGGCACTGCAGCTCACTGTGCCTCTAGGAAGACAGGGGAACTCAGTCTACTTGTTTCCTAGAAGGGGAGGTAAATTGGTGCCTTTCTCAACAGATTTATTAGTCTAGGTCTCACCTTGCTGCTGTTCCTTATGTTCCCTCCCCCTCCTAACCCGAAGAAACAATTTCTCTGCAACCAAATGCAATATTTCAGGTTAATCAAAACAAAGAAATTCCTTTCTTGTTGCATTTGCTGACACTGAGAACATGTTATTCGTACAGCCCTACCTTGTCTTGATTAGACTGCTGCACTGAGGAAGGATTTCAAAGTTACGTCAGTGGAACCAAAGTGTTATTGCTGAGCATTTACTCATCAACCTACACAATGAAATATTTAACTGTGTAGTCTGTTCCTGCTGTGTGAAGTTTATGGACATCACCATGATGTTAAAAAATGAGCAGAGGAAAATCTGCATGCTGCATAATGTGCTTGCCTTGTGAGCACTGCAGTATGCGTTTCCACACGCTGACCAGCACCCAATGTCCACAGCCACCACTGAGTAGGGAAAGAAGATGCAGAACCAGCAGAAGAAGTAGTCCTAACTGGAGTGGCAAAGGCATGAAAAGGAAAAATACAAATTGTAGCAGGTGGGTAGTGCTGGCTACTCAACCCCTCAATGTGACTGAAATGTGGGACTTCACTACTTTTAGGGAATTTTCTCCTCCTTATGCGCATGCGAAGACTGCTTTATTTCATTCCTCCTGGAAGGAAAACACCCTTAAAAACAATTCCTTAGACAGAAAGCACTTGAATCTGTCAGTTAGGGTGGAATGTGAAGCTAAGCAGCATTTTTTCCTTCCCTTGCTTCCACCCTTGACTCTTGCCTGTCCTCATTCCCCTATACTTTTGCTGACCCTGTAGCTGCGCTCCAACAACGGAAGTGCAGGAGCACCTCGCCCGCCTACCGGGCTGTGCTAGGGCTCTTCTGTGGCAAAAGCCCACAGTGCTGGCGCACTTCGCTTTAGAGGTGGAGGCCACGATGGCAGGTCTGGGCAGCAGAAAGCAGTCAGCCAACCAGGAGAGCTACATGGTGCTGCAAAGGCTCTGGGATTTCTCCTTCAGGCTCCTCTCTCCTAGGGGCATGGATGTGTCTGTGCTCGAGGGGCTCCAATCTCCTTCTTCAAAGGGACAGCCTGTTCGGGCAAGGTCTTCTCCACCTAATTTCTCTGGTCCCTCTCCTTTGCACCTTTTGGCTGAGGTGCCTACAAGAAGCAGCACTGTAGGTGCAGGTCAGCCCAAGAGCAACCACCCGATGATGCTGTGCTCACTGGTGATGTTCTGGGAAAGCCAGCAGAGCCCAGGAATAGCACTGTGTGTGGAGAATCTGTGATGGGGTCCTGCATCTGGGCACCATAACCTTTGTGCTGCCTAGCTGCAAGCCAGGGAGTGAAGGAACGTGAGCCGCACTTCAGTGACACCCTTCTCAGAGAAACTGCTCTCCATTCACCTAGCAACTTTTAAAGGGCAAAGTGATAATACCTATATGAAAAATTGCAAGCTGGATTATAGTTGGGTAAGCATAGCTGACTCCAGATGGGGGAGCAAGCCACTTTTCACACCTATGTAACTCCACTGACTTTAATGGAGACACTTCTGATTTATAGCCATGTAAGTGGAACAAGAATCAGACCTAATATGTCTTTATTTCCTCCCTTTGGACCTCTCTGGGTATAAATCAGTACTACCCACTGAAGTCAGTGCAGCTGAACTTCACACTGAGATGAACCACAGCTTGGTACTGTTAATCACCATTTATATCAGTTGATATAATCCTTTCTCTGGAAAATGATTTTACCCTATCAGCTCTCTATCCTGTCCCAAAAATACTCAAGAAAATATAAAACCTATGGCCCTGGAATGGCAGAAAGAACCACAACCCAAAAGAAAAAAAAAAGAATAAATAAAATCTGTGCCAAGAACTTTGGCTCACCCACAGCTGCCACCACCAAAAGAGAGGACTTTAAACCAACCACCTTCAGCAAAAAACTCACTTAGAATTAACCTAAGCAAATGGCATAAAACCCTTAGGAAAAATCAAAAAGAAACATAGAAGAAACAATATTCCAGCCCTAATATAAACTCTTCATAAGCAATTTTTAAAATGGTCCCTTTTCTTGTTCTGCAGAGATGATGAGCTATAAAGCTCACTGCCATGGTAATTACTAAAATAGGGCCTATTATATTTTTGTCTGATATAAAAATGACACACATAAACAGGGTGGAGGTGATGAAGTCATCTGCAGTTGGCCACAAACATATCCCCCATATTGAGCGCAGAGAAAAACTGGGGAGCCAGCAGTGTCATTTGACTGGAATCCACAAAAACGAATAACTGCCAAAACACAAAATAGTGAAAGAGCTCATTTCGGTTGCATTAGATACAAACACTAGTATACAGGGCTGTAGAAATAGAGAAATTAGCCTAGACAACACATTTTCTGTGCACCAGATGATAATACATAAGCCACATAGAATAAAAACAAACACAGAGATAGGTCTTACAAGAAAATAGTCAAGGTAGGAAACACAAAATCTGAGGTAATGGCTCCATTTTGGTTATAATTTTTAGGTCGCTGTGGTTATTAAATCAAATGAGAGTCTACTGTAGGCTTGCTTTGTTCCTGCAACACCCTTGTCATATGTATGTCATTAAAACTTACCAAGTAGAGATAAAGCCTGATGCCGAAGAGCCCTTTTAAGCATGTGTTTCATTTAACCGTATCTCTGGGAATGCCTTTCAGTTTACATCAAAGTTCTGCTTTGACCTGCTGAGGTGAATAATGAGGGGCAGGAAAGTATTTTTAACTCAGCATCAGGAACTGTAGGCAAATTCCAGAAGGAAGATGTA
The DNA here is from genome assembly GCF_040807025.1 of Struthio camelus. Classification (NCBI taxonomy): domain Eukaryota; kingdom Metazoa; phylum Chordata; class Aves; order Struthioniformes; family Struthionidae; genus Struthio; species Struthio camelus. The sequence goes on from NC_090942.1 coordinate 204,530,010, forward strand.
GTGCAGCACACCGGGGGAACAGCAACACCAGTGTATAAAAAGGGTGAGCGAACTGGTCTGGGCTTGCATGTGCCTGGCCAGAGGCGGGGAGCTGGCTGGGCAGTGACCGTCCTGAACAGCTCCCCAGAATGGGATACCCCATGGAGAGCAAGAAGAGCAGTTTAATTTCTTGGTGGGGGTTTGACACAAGGCCCAAAGAGGAGTTGGGCTGAGGCCACTAAAGCCCTGGGAGAGACGACAGCTGCTGTGGTGGGCCTGAGGGGACAGGATGGGAACTCAGCAGATAAATTGCCAAGTGGTTTAACTTTGTAGGGGCATGTGAGTCTTATTAGATCTTTCTTTTTTTCTTACTCCCGCCCGCCTTTTTTTTTATTTTCATGGAGAAGCTCAAGAACAAGAACAGACAGTGCTAGGGAGGCTACACATTGCCCATGTTACATGTGCCCGCTTCCCCATGACAGAGACGGCAGCTCTGGCATCCCAGCTACACTGCTGGTTGGGAAAGGACTGTCTATGCAGTTGGTAGCTGGAAGCGACCCACTTTTAGCTCAGCAAAAACGGCCACCTAAAGCCAAACTTCTAATTTCATATTTAAATGTCTGAATATGTCACCTGAAAAAGCTCCCTTGGGGCTGCCTGCTACGCAGCATCCCAGGAAATGAGATTTAAGTGTTTTCAGTAGGAATTATCAAATTAGTGTGAATTTAAGTGTCTAATTCTTGGCACCCAAGTTTTGAAAATCTGGGAAAAGCCTAAGCTTTCCGATCTAATGCATTATGGAGAGTTCTCTGTTTCAGACAACTTTCTTTTCTGATGTGGCTAATTTGGATAATGTCATATATTTCATTTTAATTTGTGAGACACTTTTGGGTGCTAAGTATTACTTGCTATTAATATGAAACTAAAATGCTGGAAATATTTTTAATAAAATATTATGAGTAGAAAAGGACAAAATGTGGAGTGGGGAGAGAGACGGTGTAGAGGTTACATTTTTAACAACACAAAAACGGAAACTGTTGAGTATATGTAGTTTGTATTATATTTATAATTAGACAAATCAAATGAAATGCAGACAAACTTTTCAAGGAACCCACTGTGTGAGTCTAGCAGAACTTACAAGTACCTGCATTTCTCATCCTCTGACATCCTAGAGATTTGGGGATTCGTTGATATACGGCTACTGACTCCAGCTAATTCTCCTTCATGGGCTTTATTTCAGTAAGATGAGTAGCACTGAATTCAGTCTAGTCATAAATCTTATTCTGGTAATTCAGATATAAGTGATGATGCTTTGTCAGCACTATCTGCAAAAAACCCACAGCACATCCTATGTGGCCTGGTCAGTGCTGCTCCAGTGCATGCCCCTGGCTCCAGCCCCAGCTGCCACCTGAACCCTGCTCTTATGCAGCAAGCAAGCATCTGGGCAGGAATCCCTATGCACAAAACAGAGAGGCAACCACTGGTCTCAGCACTGAGCTGTGTTTTCACCTTTAGAGAAGCATTAAATTACAGTATGATTTTCAGCATGAAAAATGAAGTTCCTTACCTGTCTGCTCAGGCAGGTGGTTATTGACCTGCCTTTCGGGAATACATGGGCCAAGCTGAAATGTTCCCCCGGGTTAAAGGGGAAGGACTGTGGTCTGCCCTGATCCCCACGGCCGGGGCTGCTGCATGGCAGCATGACCTGGTCCCCAGGCCGTACTCCCCATGGCAAGGACCTCTGCAGTGGCGGCATTTATTTCCCTCGAGCTCTGCCCTTGCTGCAGATCCCAGTTGTGTCCTACACCAGCTAGGAATCAAGCTCCCAAATTCAACTATTTGATTTGCTTGCTGGAAAGTAGCTCAGACCTTCCTGACTGCATCATTTTTTTGCATGGAGAATCCCTTCACCAGGTCACACAGGAGCAGATACAGCCCCCACGAGCTGGGAGGCGACAGGGAGCAAATCTCTCCCTAGCACTGCCGCATGATGAGGCTGTGTCCTTCCTGGGCCATGTGGTGACATAAGGTGTCAGCACACCTGTCCTCCCTCCCTACTGCTCCAGCTGCAGCAGCACTGCAGCTGCTGAAGAGCTGCAGGACACCGTGGTGGCCTGAGCACTGCTCTCCAGCTACCCCCTGTCATACTGGAAACCAAACGTTTTTATTCTGAAGGATCTGGCAGTAATAGAAACTTCTGAAGGAGATTAAGTGAAGTAAAAACTGTCCTTAATATATAAACACCACTCACCATGCCCTCATCTGCCCCACTGCACAGTTCTTCCAATGTCCTGTCAGAAAAATCCTTGCCAAAAATGGCAAAGTAAAAAAAGACAGTTGAAAGAGGGAACCCACAAATCACAGAATCACAGAATGGCCAAGGTTGGAAGGCACCTCTGGAGATCATCGAGTCCAACCCCCCTGCTCAAGCAGGGTCCTCTAGAGCGTATTGCCCAGGATCGCGTCCAGGCAGGTTTTGAATATCTCCAGGGAAGGAGACTCCACTACCTCTCTGGACAACCTGGGCCAGTGCTCTATCACCTTCACAGGAAAGAAGGTTTTCCTCAGATTCAAATGGAACTTCCTGTGGTTCAGTTTCTGCCCGTTGCCTCTTGTCCTGTCACTGGGCACCACGAAGAAGAGGCTGGCCCCATCCTCTCGACACCCTCCCTTCAGATACTTGTACACATTGATGAGATCCCCTCTCAGTTTTCTCTTCTCCAGGATGAACAGGCCCAGCTCTTTCAGCCTTTCTTCAGAGGAGAGAGGCTCCAGTCCCTTCATCATCTTTGTAGCCCTCCGCTGGACTCTCCCCAGGAGCTCCATGTCTCTCTTGTCCTGGGGAGCCCAGCACTGGACACAGTACTCCAGATGTGGCCTCCCCAGGGCTGAGTAGAGGGGCAGGATCCCCTCCCTCCACCTGCTGGCAACACTCTGCCTAATGTAGCCCAGGAGACCATTGGCCTTCTTGGCCACAAGGGCACATTGCTGGCTCATGGTCAACTTGTTGTCCACCAGCACTCCCCGGTCCTTCTCTGCAGAGCTCCTTTCCAGCAGGTCAACCCCCAGCGTGTCTTGGTGCATGGGGTTATTCCTCCTGAGGTGCAGGACCTTGCACTTGCCTTTGTTGATCTGAGGCAGAATGTGTCCTGAGGATATGTCAAGGACTCAGTAAGTTTTGTCCACCTTTTGTTCTTAATTTTACATGAAAGATGCTCAGATATGACAGTCATGAGGGGCGGTGTGATTGAAGTAGCTAGTGACTTATTCAAGCGGCTTGGCGGGAAACTGTGTGATCTAAGACGAGGTTAAGTAATAGGGGCTCCTTCTGATATCCAGTCCCTGATGAATATGTAGGATTCCTCCCATCTAACTTTAGTCATCCAAAAATGTACGTCTCACGTGCCCTGCTCTTCTGTGGTCCATGGGTGGATGTAAATGTTGCTGCAACAGTTAGAGCAGGGGTGAGTCATCCCACCTCTCCAAGGCAGGGAGGAATTGCTCTCTGGGGGTGCCTCTCTCCCTCCTGGTCTAGTAAGAAAGTCCAGATCATCAACTTGAAAATTTACCTTGGACAAAGGAGGCAACTAGTTTTTTGACAGTTCACATTAGATGAGTCAAACCTCACCTTTGCTGTGTTTAGCTCAGATAAGGATAGCGCAAGCACTAAGGAGTTAATATTTACAGTAAGCTGAAAATGAAGGGTTCCAAGATGAAAAATACTGCAAAAGTTTTAAATACGATTACACAAAGGAACTGGTCCGTAAATATGACAGCAGACTTTCTCATTTGTGGTTGGATCAGGCTAAAAAGATTTTGACGGATAATCTTTTTTCGAAAAAAAAGAAAAGACCAACACACAACAAATTTCTTTTCTTTGATGAGATGTGAGATTACATTCCTTTTAACTTCAAATTTTATGATATGCTGTCACAGCAAAATGGTGATGAATCTTCTGAGACAAACTATTACCAGCTGTTGATAAAACTGTGATCACCCAAGACTTGTCCGAGCTGAATGCTGTACATCTGTGGAACCAGATTTAAGACAAAGGGACTGTTACTTTTTTCCAAGTCAGGACTCCTGCTTTACTGATGGGCTTTGCTGGGGTACAAGGAGAATTAACCTAATTTAACCTAACCTACCTGTTTTCTGAAACTTAGTTGGGGTTCACCTAAATTTTTAAGTCAAATGTAACACTTAATATTTCACATTTTTCTTTGAATATTTTTGCCCTGCATTTTTCTTTGAAGTCTCATGAGTACAAGCAAACTTGTTTTCCGTCATGCTTTCCAGGGTCACATGGGGGGATTTTGTGGACCCTTTAATACCTGTTCAGTACAACTAAGGCAGAAGGAGGAGGCGTTTGAAAGGAGGCCGTCCCTTTGCGGAGCACTTTCCTGTTGTGGGGCTGCACGGGGGCTTGGTGAACGATGGTGACGTGGGGAGGCAGAGCAGTGTCACCAGCTAGGCTTTCCAGAGGCCTGCGAGGAGTAAAATAGCATATTGCTGACACCCAACCAAACCTTGCACCTCTGCTCTTGGGCAGGGTAGTACCTAGAAACTTAATGACTGCTCTGTGCAGAAGAAACTGCGCAGGTGCTCACGGCACTCATATCCATGGGGCACAGGACAAGAAGCCCAGAGGAGGGCAGTTGGAGCTGGGCGCACAGCATTTTTTGGCTGCAAGGGCAGTGTTTGGAATAGGTTGCCTGGGGATGTCCTGGCATGTCCATCACTGTGAGTCTTTATCAATGGGTTAGAGGACTGTGTTGGGAGTGGTGGTTCCTGCCATAGGGCAGTAGGGTAGACTAGCAGGGAGCAGGGACCGCAGATGCCTGGAAAATATATTACTATAAAATGCCTCATGTGGTCAAGAAAACAACTTTTTTAGGGTCAGTAAAGCATCCTTCTCCTCCACTGGGGCCGTTGTAGCTGTGGATAATAAAAACACCATAACCAAGTAAATGACTGTGTTTGATTTTATTAAAAATTGCTGGACTGAGAGGACAATGTGAGACATAAAGGGCTGTAGTGTAATCAGTTCAATTTTCCATTTAAGTTGCACCAAAACTCATTTATTTTGTTAGCAGAAAATAAAAAAAAAATGCATTGCTCTTTGAGTCTCTGCCAGCAGTGATACCATGTTTCTTTTCCCATTATTTTGGAATAATATTCTCCTCACTTATTGCTCTGAAGTTCTACTACCACAGCTATATTTTTGAGCTGTGTAGGAGTCACAGATTTCTACATACAGGTTAAATACTTGAGGATTTCTTCTCAAGGAATAAGTGCTGGAGACTTTTACTTAGAAGTAATGGTAAGCTGAAAGTCTTTTAAAAAAGTTAGGAGTTCAAGAAAAACTAACATATAAAACTGCCATAAGCCAATTCATTCCATGACTGGGAAACAAAAGCAGCCTATATGCTAACATTTCTACGTTCATTTTTTAATATTTGTGAGCAGCAATCATGTTTGCAAAACACTTTTTGCTAGCAGACAGTTCATTAACAGAAGTAAAGGTGTGTGTGTTGTGAGTTCATTGAGCCTGGACCAGCCTTTAATAAACTAGACCATTGTGTGCAGAAGATCTTTCACTTCTCTGTGTTGGTAAATGCTTTCTGACAAGGGAAGTTCTCAAGGCAGCGCATCAGAAATGCATCCCACCAGATCTGTTTTAAGGAAAAAAGGCAAAGCAGGGAGTCCAAAGTGCATCTAAGTGATTGCTGCCTGCTGAAATTTATTCAAACCTCTCTGGTCTGGAAAAGAGGTTAGACATGTGATGAGAACAAGCTGTTCAGTCATTACTGATTTTTTGGCCAGATCAGTAATAATATAAAAATTCTGCCATATTGCATATAATCGTATCTAGTCAACCTGTGAAGGCATGTGTGCTGTGCTTATCACTCTGGCATTAGAGTGCTTCAAGGCAGAAAGCAATTGTAGTGTTGTCGCCAGAAGGGCCTCAGAGTGCAGGGCAGGATATGTAGGGAGAGATAATACCTTTAATTAGACCAACAGACAGAGTTGGCAAAAAGAAAGGTGGTGAGACCATCCTTTCCTCAAAGCTGAAAAGGGGCTGGTGTCTTCCTGTCTCGTTTCTCCTCTTTGTAACATCTTCTGCTCTCCCCAGACGCCTTTTTTTCTAATTGTTAGCTGATTCATATAATCAAACCAAAGTCAGAACAGTTGTTCTGAACCGGCATCAGCCCCTTTTTCTGTGTCAGTACTAAAGAAAGGTCTGTTTTCCTTAAGGCTTGTTTTTTTTTTCCAAAGGTTGCTATTTGTTTAAAAAGGGTATTACCTCTCCCTTCATTTGCCCTAGTGGAGAAAGCCATTTCAGGCCGGAGATCAAGCCACGGAGCAATATGAAATTAAAATAACAATATAGAGCAATACTCTATTCAATAGCTTGATGTAGTATGCTGTGCTTTTGTCCCCTAGCTCTACTTGCCGTGCTCCTGACCTTGCAGACAGCAGCAGGCAGCTCCCCACTTGCTGGGAGAGGCTAGCTTCACCATTGGAGAGAGATATATATATGCAGGTTTATCCGAGCTGCTCCACGCAGGCCGAGGAGGGGCCAGCTGGGTTTATTTTCCCACACTCAGCTCTGTGCAAAAGTGGCTCCACAGCATGTGTGGAGCTGGAAGGAGCCGACCTCCATTTCTCCAAGCTGCTCTGGAGGAAAGTCGGTGCTGCACACTCAGAAGCTCCCTGGCAGGGAGGACCCCTGTTTGGGCTCAGCGCCGTGCAGAAGGGCGGGCAGGGCTGGCGGCCCTGGCGTGGTTCGGTGGGGCTGGTCATGCTGGCGAGCACGGGGCGCCGACACCGCGTCTGGCCCCGCACGAGCTAACTCTGGTCCAGAGGCAGCAGCGTTATCCGAGTGTCTCCAGGAGTCACATCACCAACCACCTAGATTCATGGGCACTCACACTGTTATAGACAGATTTATTTTAGTAACCAGATTGTGCAAGTACTTTCTTTAGGAATTCCTCTTCTTTTTCTGTTGTCAACCTTCAGTGGGTTTTTTTTGCTCTTTCAGCTGTTCCTTAGGCTTTATTTACACAGTTTTTCTTGCAGTTTGAAACACGGGTGTAAGGGAATAGCTTTTAGGAAAACAGCCTGTGCTCTCATTTTGATACAGTTGTAGTCACATGAAAGTAATAACCAAACACAGTAGTGTAGTTCTGAACACAGGTACACTGATGTGCAAAGTGGAGGCCGCCTAATCCTTCAGCTGCAGCTAATCTCTGCCAGGACAGCTATATGAGAGGGAGCCTTATCCCTGACTGATAGAGCTGAGATAGTAAAAGGTAGCAATTTCTATTTATGTACACAGGCCGAATGGTGCTTTTACAAGGATAGCTTATTTTATCTGGGGAGAATGGGTGGCAAAGAAAGAAGAGCGTATAGATCCACCTGCTATAGATCCAGCATGTATAGAGGTAGTAGTTTAACAGCAGAGTGCTTTTAATGCTGGCCTAGCCAGTGAGAGCTGAATGAATGAATCAATGAATTTGCTCACAGCACTAACAAGTGACATTTCTTCCAGAAATACTGCCCTGAGCATCAAGCGCTTCAGGTCGCATGGCAGAGAAATGCCCATAGGACTGCAATAGCACCCATTACCATGGGAACAGCATCCAGCCTGAGGACCGCTTTTTCCAGAGTGTTTGGGAAGTTCCCGCATTTCATAGACACTGTGGAAAAAGGGGTCCTCAGGCTGGATGCTGTTCCCATGGTGATGGGTGCCTGGGAAGTTCCCATGTATCACAGACACTTCTGCAAAAATGCATGAGTAACTCAAAGGATACTGCTCCCTGTGTAACTGCATGTGGAATTTCATCTACTTTTATAAAGGACGTGTGTATCTGACAGAAATACCATTTTTTATTGCAGTGGGTGTTATATGCCTACCTGGTTTCTGTTATTATTCCCTTTGAGGTTTAAGCTCTGTTCATCAGTGTTGTAAGACAGAATACCATTTGTTTGTCTATTTCTTTATCCAGTTCATCTATTTCCTTAAGCATCTGTTTTCCAAATGTACACCTCTTGCTCTGCACTGGGAACTGGGCCAAAATTAGGTATGAATTTTGATAGATATGTTACATCTAGAACTCTAATTTCAGAAAGGTTTGAACCTAGACTTGAAGGCTTGGCCATCTCTAATCAAAACAGTATTTTGACGAGACATGGCCGAATTCTGACTGTGTTTATATATCTGGGAGAGGAGGGGTGGTTCTCGTGAAGCTCTGGGAGCTATGCAAGAATGGATTCAATTCCCTCTTCCACACAGTTTTGGTAACCTTAGCAGAATGTTTTGCCTCAGTTTCCCCACCAAACTGCTGAGTAATTCTTAATATCAAATACTCATTGCACAGATATCGAGAGACTTCATTCATTACTGTCGTCACAGTACTTTGAGTACAAGGTGCTCTGGGCATGAATAGCAGTGTTTTGATGCCTGCCTGTGTTTTAGGCACAGAACGTAAATGGCACTCCTATTGGTACAGCCACCCGAGTACGTTACGTCCTCCTGCTTCCATTTCCGTGTTGTTGCAGCTAGGAATGCCAAGATTCGGCGCAATTCTTCACGGACTGCCAAAGAAACAAATTATTATGCACTACAAAATGAAACTGGCATTTTAAATTTAAAACACATGACATCAGCATTACATATGGAACCAGATACCATCAAATCACATGCCACCTCATAAATATTCAGGCTGGTGGGGCAAAAGAAATGAGCAGTGGATTGCTGGCCAAGAATGCTCCCCAGGGTGTATCGCTTTGTAAAAGACTTTTGAGTAGTAGGAGTGTACAGTCCGTTTTGAATAACCCACGAGGAGCTGCCTCCACGTTGCTTGCGGGTTTCGTCTGGAGACTGCAGGAGCGCACCTGTGTGCGTCAGAGCACCGGTGCGGATGTGTGCATCCCGACACAACGGCCGCGTGAGGGGACACAAGCAAAGAAAGAGCAGCAGCCGCCAGCTCGGGGCAGCAGCAGCCACAGCCCGGGCCGTGGAACTGCCTGTGTCCGCTCCTGGGTGTCCCAGCCTCGGGCCGACGCACACATACACCTCTTTGCGCTTCTTCTCCTGCCTAGATGCCTCTGAGAATTTCCAAAAGTCGACAAAACTTCTCCTTGCGAAAGTTATGTAATGTTTGAAAGGATTATCATCTCCCGTTTTGCAGCAGTCGAACTGAAGACACAAAGTGGGTGACAGGGCTAATGTTTCATGTAAGACCGTGGCAGAAACAGGAGTAATACCTAGAAGGAACAGAGTCCTTTTGAAATCTTGCTGGAGAGTGTTGCTGTGCAGGGTAGCAGCACTGAGCACGCTCAAGTGGTCCTATGCAGCAACGCCTGCGATATGTGCTGGAGGACAAGGGGTTTTCACATTCACCTTGCCTGGAAAGCAGAAAGCTCGCACATGAGCTTGAAGCTGTGGTTTGATTCCCTGGAATTGGCCACCAGTGAAAAAAGTCCCCACAAAGCAACTTTTGGATATTTGAAAACTAGTATAAGTAAACTTAACATCAGATCAAAATAAAATCAAAATAAAGCTCACAGATTTTTCCTTTTTTTTGGTGGTATCGGAAAAAAATTTAATCTTCAGAGATAGACCTCATCCAGACTCCAGAATAGGTTAGTACTTTAGAAATGTGATTCTCTCATTATCCCCCTGCACAATCTCTGTAAGAAACTCTATTTAAATCACATTTACATAATTATAAGAATAGACTATTCTCCTCTTAATATCCATCCATCCTTAATTTATTAGAGGTTCACCAAATATTTGCCCTTTCTTTTTGAAGGTAAAAGGAATATGAATTCAGACAAGTCTTATAGCATAACTTAATGCTAAGCTTATGAAAGATCTGGACAGCATACTCTTTACAAGGCACTAAAAAAACTACTTCTCAGGGCAAGGGGGGAGCTCTTCCAGCGTTTCTATAAATATCTGCATGTTGAAAGCAATATGCTGTAATAATAAAGATTTCCTGATTTTTACACAGCACCCTTCACTTGTGAAAGGCAGTTCCCCAAAGTAAAAGAAGATAAGTAGACGTAGCAGAGCACTTATGAGAGAGATAACAGATTAGGATTTTCTTTACTCCTTGCAAGATCTCTATGAACCCCCTACTGCAAGCCATGCAAGGAAACAGGTATTCCTCGTCATGGAAGACAGTTCCAGATAGCATGTGCCCCTTGGAGTAACACTCCCACTAATTCCAGTGTCCACTGGAAAGAGGGAGAGAGAGACAGCAGAAGTGACCTTCAGCTGAAGGACCTCATTATGGAGTGCTGGCAGGGCTGTGTCACTCTTGCACCGATTTTGGCTACTAAGAGGAAACCAGGAAACCTTTAAGGGAGCTTTGCAATGAACAAAGCTGCATAATCTCGCCAGCCTAACATCCAAGGGTACGTGATGCATTTCTGACAGCTTGAACTTTGGATGGTGAATGGAGCTGTGCAAAAGGGAAGAGTGTGATTCAGGTTAAAATTTAATGGCACAAAAAATGTTTGATTTCACTTTGAATGTTCTTGCTGGAATTTTACAAGCATTTCTACCATCTATCTGTATGGCTAAAGAATAAAGTGCTACCTGATTCTGCAGCAGCAGGCAGGAGACCCCTTAACGAAGCAGGGCTCTGTTTGAGTAGGATCTTTATGTGGGTTTGATGGTGATGCTTATCTACAGAATTAAATAAACAGCATTTTGCATATTGATTAGTTTCTGAAATTGTGAAATTTATATCCAGACCCTGTTTGAAATCTGGGTTAGCCCTAAGAGGATTTTAGAGTACCACCCTGGAGAAACAGAATCCGTCAGGTTCTCATGGTCATGGGCTGGGGCATACACAGCTGTATACTGTGGGGGCTGTAGGGAAAGGCAAGGTGGAGATGATCTTCTAGGCATTACCCACAATGTAAATTCTCCACAGATGAATGTGTAGCACACAGCAGAAGATGCCTCAGTTGAAAAAATAATAGCTTGAGCTCTGTGAACTGATGTGGTTGTGACGTGTCCTCCAGGCATGCGCACCTGGTGAGGACTCCCAGTGGTTTCTGCACCACCCAAAAGACACGTCACTTGCCTGTAGTTGTGCACCCTAGTGAGCTTGTGGAAGGGTCTCCTCTCTCACAAAAAGGAGGAAGGGTGGGAGCAGTGGCACTGAGGTGACCTGGGCTGAGCTGGCACTGGGCTGCTGCTCCATGGGAGCTCACTGTTAGCCGCAGAGCTGTCGCTTTCTGCACAGCCTCAGCCTGGGGAAGGCCAGTTTTCATTTCACTTTTTATAAACAGAAAATTTCCAACTGTAACAATTATGGAGAATATCTGGAAAACATGACCTGCAAAGGGTCAAAAACCAGAAGGTAGGGAACAAGGACCCATTATTCATAATTTTTATGATAGTTAAAGTCAACCTATTGAGGGGGTGATGCAGGGAAGGTGGCTGATTTGTGATGTTTGAACAGCTGGAGCTGGCAGAGCTGGGAGTGGGGCCATCCACACCCCTCAGGGCGGCCAGTCACACCTGGCCCATATTTTGGAAGATTTCTGCCCCACCACAACAGCCCCCCCCCCCCCCATATATAAAAATGTGCATATATGTGTATATAAAATATTTTTATACATACCTATACATACTTATATATATATACCTACAGACACTTTTAGGTACAGAAGGTCAAAGACAATGGCAGATGAGCTGGTAGCTGAGAACAGTGCCAGCATGCTCTATACTTGTGCATGAGCCCAATTTGCGCTCTTTTCCTATTATTTCACCTCAGCATGAGCGTAGGTGAATAGTAGGTATGGGGGAAGAACAGACTCCTTATAATCATCTTGCTGCCTCTTTGAAATAGGATGGAAGATGTGCAGAAACCACACATCAGATGAATATTTTGGAGTTGTTCCTTGGACAACACCGTTTGCAGCCCATCCCTCAGGTAGGATGCTTTCTGGAAGTGCTCACTTACTCATAGCTGATAAAAATAAGGTCATTTAGGTGTATAGGAACAAACATGAGAAAAACAAGCACTAAACTCATTTTAGGCATAGCAAGGCAAAAAATTAAACTCTTTTCATTTACATTTTATCTTTCAATTTATTTGTAGTTTGCTTGCAAGTCCTGGAAGAGTTTCTGTTTTCTGCTTCCTACTTCCCAATCTCATTTTTCTACTGAAAATATTTTCCCTTCTGTTTCAACTGTACAACAAACTTCTGAATAGGCAGAGCAATTATAAAGACAAAGCGGGAAGCTGCCAATAGCTAGGGTGCTGTGTGAATGCACAAATTAAAAAAAAAAAGGGAAAGAATACCAGAGATATTTTTCTTCTGCTTTGTTTTCAGTTATACTGAGTAGTGGTTTTATTTGCAGCAAGGGACAGTAAGTAATTTCCACACAGAGAAGCAGTAAGTTTTAAATTGACAATGCCCTTGTAAGCACTCCATTGCATTTCTAGCCTATTCGTTTAGTACAAATCAAGGGAAAGGAGAAGACTCATTTATACCTGTGGCATTCGATTAGAATTACCTTTTCTTGAAGTATCTAGCCTGCACTTTATATATTTACTGACATGCAAAGAACTCATTTCCTTGGTGAGCCAAACCAGCATCAACGGGCATGAAGGATTACTTGTCAAACAGACTTTGGACCTAAAAAATTTTGAGCAAGACTGGTATGCTTGGTCAACTGTCAGGGATGCAACTGAACAGAAACATCCTGAGGACTAGCCCAAATCAGCTATCTGCTTGGTGAACGCGTAGCCCTATTTGCATTCGATGAATGCTTTTGGGCAAGTGGCACCCCTCCAAGCCCGGGGGCATCCAGTGCGTTGGCCAGGCTGCGGAGCAGGGGGCTGCAGGGGATACACCAGAGTAAGAAGCTGCTGTGCAGAGGAGGGGGCTGACAGCGCGGCTGGGAACGGGGCCCTGTGACGATGGGGCTGCAGCCTCGGACCGTGGGGGCTGAGCTGCTGGGCTGCGCGTAGTGGCATGAAGAGGCAGGGAGGAGAGATCAGTGTTTATTCAGCATTAACTGTTGTTTAATTTCTGCTCTCTGATGAGCGCAGATTCCTTTAGAAGGTGTTTAGAGGGCTGCCTTACTGGCCGTGGGCCAATATAATACTGAAGGGGCTTCTTAGGGCTACGCAATTACAACCATACTAACGTAAATGTGATTCTGTTATTGTGTTTTTATTATACTGTTTTTGGCTGCTGAGTATTTGGGACTGCTGTGGAAGGTGAATGTTATGATCTGTTTTCATCTAAAGTGTCTTGCAAGCTCTTGTTTAGCTTGTCAGCTGGCACGCTGCAAATCAGCTGCATATTCGGAGCTGAATGGTCTCTCTGCTCTGGCCTGTGCTTGTTTTACCCATCCATGGATAGCAGTTACCTAGACAGGATCACTTTTCTCCTGTCATATGACATGTGGTCACCAATTTTCCTTTTGCTTCTGCACAGGGCTGGTTAGCTCTGCGTTTCCTTTTGAATTACTGAAGTAACATGCAAGTAGCCTCGATATCAGAAAAGACAGATCACTAAAATTGATGAAGGAGATGTGACTCAGGCCAACTGATTTAATTTAGCCTGCCTATCACAGTAGTTGCTACTTTGGGGCTGACTTTAGATGTGACTCATTTTGTACTATTACTTGCAAATGAACTACCTTGAAAATATTTTGATAGGATATCTCAAATAATTGGCAGCATTTTTGTTAAAGCTCTATCCTCTGAGTGCCAGCTAACCTTTGCAAACACAGTTCAGAGGAAGGTGGGGGCAGAGAGGAAAAATATTAGTTTTGTCAAAGCTAAAATATATGTCACCAGCTGACACTAAATTATAGCTCTGCCTGACCAGCTCCATGCAGTGGTTCTCCTTGTGAGGACTCCTTTTGCCATAGAAACGGACAGTCTTCCACAAGATGCTCTTCTGCAGAAGAACACTCTGTTCATCCCGGGAGGCTGGAATCAGTTTGTTGTGTGAGATCAGAACAGAGCACTTCTCAAAACAAAATGGTTTCCAGGTGAATGTAACTGAAATTTCAAAATGTGATGATGAAGATGATCTGCAGGCAGCTGTAGCCGGTGTCCAGTGGATTTAGCTGCTGCTCTGATGTTCCTGGAGCAGTGCTGATTGGTGCCACATCAAGATCTGATACCCTGACTTTCAGTAATCTTCATCATCCTATTTTGCAATCTCAGTTGGTGTTTCACAGCTCCTTAAATGTAATGAAACAACTGTAAGCTGTGAGTGGCTGATTGCAGGCAGCTTTTCCAAGGGACACCTTGCCCACTCAGTGCGCGGCACGTTGCAAGGCCACAGATGGCTGGCCGTTTGCTTGCACTCTTTCAGGGCAGGTTCTTTTTTTTTTTTTGTTTTGATAGTGTTAGAATTTAATAAAGGAGAGTGGGAGAACAAAATATCTAGTCTGATATTTGGTAATCCACTGGCCAGCCAGAAAATGGTGAAGAGTTGAAAGCAGTTTAATAAACAGATCTCACCACACAGTGTGTCTGCAGGGTTCGCATGGCTGGAAAGTAGTTTTTATTTTCCATAACCATTTCCCTCAACTGTTCCCAGCCTTCCAACATCTCAGTTGTTTAGGAATCATAACATGTGGGTTGCTTGGGTAACCAAAGTCTGTCTGACCACCTATATCCAGCTGTCTGGGAGACACCATGTTCCAGGACGTGGATCAATCCTGGAAAGAAATCTTGGCCAGATCTGGCCTAGTTTCATTGTCACACGCTCCAGCAAGGTGCACGCAGTGAACTGAGAGCGGTGCACGCAGCTTGCTTGTGCTGTGACGCGAGGAGGCAATTCACACTGAGGTTTGCGGCCGGGGCAAATCTATGGGACAGCAACATTTAACATTTACGCTCTTGTGCAGCACAAAAGAGTGTACTGGCTGTTTCCAATAATCATGAGCCCCTAGCATGAACATCTTGCTCTCCTGGGTAGCACTGTCATGTTGTCTGTTATTTGGTCCAGGCTGATGGTTGGGGAGCACCTCCCCTGCAGAGAAGAATAAGCTGGACCCGCCAGGCTTTCGGAAGACCTTTCTGGAGAAGAGCTGATAGGTGTATCCAGCTCAATCTGTTGCAATCTCCTCAGGGTGCTGGCTTTAGTCACAGTTTCTTTTTATTCCTGTAGTGTTTTTGAAACCATAAATGTGATTTTAAGTCAGAACTCTGCATACTGTGCTAAGGATGCATGTTCAAGCTTGAAATGAATTATTATAGCACACAGGGCACAAGTGCAGATGGTGGGGAGCTGTATATGGAAGCATCCTATGACCTAACGGTGGGTGGCTGTTAGCAAGTTAATGCCCCAGGAAAAGCTCAAGGCTTCTTCATTTTTCTTTTCAGTTCTCTTTGCCTGAAAAGTATTTTTGAAACAAACGTAGAAAGGAGACAGCCCGTGTTTTGTCATTGATTTACCAGACTGAGTGAGAGGAAGGGTCGGTGGATACTGCCTGTGCAAGCTGGCAATCCAGGACGTGGCTTTCCCAGACCTGCTGAGTCAGGGAGGCTCTCAGACACCCCTCAAAGAGCAAAGGCAGTCCTGGGCACCTGAAGAAACTGACAGTTTCTCATAAATGACTGTTTCTCCTCGTTCCTGCAATCCTTTCAAGCTAATGAAACACTTGATGTCCTAAAAATCTTCATATAAGTAATGGGGTTTCTCAGACTCCAAAACAATCCTTCCTAATTTGAAGCCAGCTGCTCCTCAAATTGTTCTCACACTGTTGTATCCACCTGCTCCTTCTTCTTGTGGGGCACACTAACATTAGCCCTCAGAACGGATTTTTGGTGCTTTAATTTTGATTTTGACATGTCCTTATTTGTTTTTTGAGAGATGGGATTGATATTCTCGAAAAAAATGTGGTATTTTTTCACCGTTGGAAAGTACATAGGCATTTGCTACAGGTATTAGAAGAGTATTAGAAGATGTGTCCTTGGAGATACTGACAACGAAGCTATGTAAAACAGCAGGCTGTGTATCACAGAAGTAACCCTGCTCTAGAAGAGGAGAAGAGATAGCAGATTTCCTCCCGAGAGGTCACTGTGCTTCCTTCTGGAAGTGGCAGAGTTTGGTTACAGCTCAGACGAACCTGCAGGAAAGCTTCCTGATTGTGCTACTGCTTTACTCCTCTGACCACCACATTTTCAATGTGCATAGGTTTGCCTCTGTCCTCTCTGAGAGCCTTTCCAGATCTCTGCCTGGTTCTCTAATTCTTCACCCTACCTCCAAGCAGACCCTGTCCTCCCTGCAGTCATTCAAGTCATTTCCTTTCAACAGCTCTGTTAGGTAAGGAAGTGTTAGCCTCATCTGAGAGAGAGGGAGCACGGATTCTGTATGAGTTGCCCAAGACTTTCTGAAACACCTCTCATTGAGTAGGGAACTGAATCCTGGTAAATCCTTAGGTAATACCTAAATCACTGGATCCTGCTGCTTCTCTGAGCTCCTGGACAGTGCTCAAAAATGAGGTTTCTTCAAAATCAGTGGGAAAAGGCATAAAACTGAAAAAGGGCTCCCTGAAGTCACTAGGAGCTTAATTTAAGATTTCAGTGGAACCATAGCCTTATTCAGTGAGATCAGTAATAATTAGTACGTCTGTATACAGCTGATCCTAGAGTCACTGCATGATTTTCTTAATTTATGCTGGATTGCTAAAGCACAGCTGAATTTACGAAAAGAAATTCCCATCTTTGTTACCAGAGAGCTACATAGTCCCTGCTTAGGAAGATAGCAGTGCAGTGTGGCACTGGATAACCTTGCAGCATGTCCTTGTAACCTATTTAACCCTGCAATGTATATCCCCAGATATATCACACATCATGTTAGAGTACTGTGTTATTGTTCCACCTCAAAACTATTGCTGTTTCATTACTCGCAGGTTGAATGCCTGCAAAAATTTGGCACAGTGCATGGCCTTTTTTCCTGACAGATGCAAAACTAGTTGCACGTGTCCTTTCCCCACAAAGCGTGGGCAGTCTTACAAAGACAAAAGTAAGCAGATGAATGGTGTACTAGGAACATTGTTTTTTAAAATCTCTGTCGTCTTTCCTACTATAGAATGCTAAACTCTAAGGTACGATGAAGAGCAAGGCTCAGCTTCGGAGCTGAGGGAAGAGGGAATGAGCTGGCTTCCCAGGTGCTTTACTGGAGCCCTAGTGGTTTTCAGGATTGCTTTGCCAGGATGTATTTTCACGTAGGTATCTTCATGTATGTTTTGAGCTGTAAATTCTGATTTGGTGACTGTATACTGGAAAGTTTCAGCCTGTCCCTTGAAGATACTGCACCAAAAATCTTTTACTCTCTCTGATTTTCATAACTGATGTCATCCTAGTCCCTCTTAATTAATATGATCACTTGTGTCGTGCTGCCGCTTTCACAATTATTCCTATAACCATTATTAGAAGCATGATGAATCATTTGTCTTCCCCTGGAAATGTACTTGAATCTTCTGCAGACTTAAGTCCATCTTCTCTCTTCCAGTCCAAAAATCTGCATATATCTCTGCTGTTCTGCTTGGCTGGAAAGTTTTACTGAGTTCAGGACTGATCTGCTCTAAGCATGGGTTCGAAGAGTTGTTACAACATGTTCTTTTAAAAATAATCATTTCTGCCGCTTTCTCCAAAAAGACATGCAGTGATAACAAAAAAAATGCGAGCTCCTTGCTCTGGATGTCTGTACTGCAGTAGCGTTTCAGCAATACAGCCTGAGGGCCCATTGTAGTAGGTACTGTATAAGCACAGGGCAGATGGTCCTAATCCAAAGTGCTTACAATCTAATTGCCATGTCTATGTTTTCATTAGCATGTGGGCACTTTTCCCAGTCCATGATGCATGGCTGTATTTAAGTTTGGCCAGCTGATCTAACTAACCACACCGGTGCTTATCTGCTCTGGTTTCTCATTGCAACTGCTAGCAATACTGGCCCCAACTTCTAGAGCTCTGTTCACAGCCCCTTCGCTGCCACTTGGCCTACTTGGAGGATCCCCTCCTGCAGAGGGACCTGCAAAGCTGCCATACAAATCTTCTGTATCATTGACTTGTGCCGCTTTTCAACGTGTCCACCTGTGACCAGGGAGGCAGGTGGCATCCATGAGTGTGGCCCCTGCTGCGCTTATTTGACCCTGTTAATACCTATGTCAGGGCATGCAGACTAGCTAGAAAAACATTTTTTCTCTCCTGTTACTGTCACCGGTATGTCCCTTCACAGAATGGTTGAGGTTGGAAGAGACCTCTGGAGATCATCTAATCCAATTCCCCTGCTCAAGCACATTGCCCAGGACCCTGTCCAGATGGCTTTTGAATATCTGCAAGGATGGAGACTCCACAACCTCTTCGGGCAGCCTGTTCCAGTGCTCTATCACCTTCACAGGAAAGAAGTTTTTCCTTATGTTCAAAGCTTCCTATGTTTCAGTTTGTGCCCATTGCCTCTTGTCCTATCGCTAGGCACCACTGAGAAGAGGTGGGCCTCATCCTTCCTACACCCTCCCTTCTGATACTTAAACACGCTGATAAGTTCCCCCGTCAGTCTTCTCTTCTCCAGGCTAAACAGGCCCTTCATCATCTTAGCAGCCCTTTGCTGGACTCTCTCCAGGAGCTCCATATCTCTCTTGTACTGGGGAGCCCAGCACTGGACACAGTACTCCAGGTGAGGCCTCCCCAGGGCTGAGTAGAGGGAAGGATCACCTCCCTCCACCTGCTGGCAACACTCTGCCTAATGCTCCCTAGGATACCATTGGCCTTCTTGGCCACAGGGGTGCATTGCTGGCTCATGCTTAACTTGTTGTCCACCAGGACTCCCAGGTCCTTCCCTACAGAGCTGCTTTCCAGCAGGTCAACCCCCAGCCTGTCCTGGTGCATGGGGTTATTCCTCCCGAAGGGCAGGACCCTGCACTTGCCTTTGTTGAACTTCAGGAGGTTCCTCTCCTCCCAGCTCCCCATCCTGTCCAGGTCCCTTAGAACGGCAGCACAGCCTTCTGGTGTGTCAGCCACTCCTCCCAGGTTAGTATCATCAGCCAACTTGCTGAGGGTACACTCTGTCCCTTTATCCAGGTCACTGATGAACAAGTTGAACAGTACTAGACCCAGTACTGACCCCTGGGGGACATTGCACCACTGATCACAACCCTCTGAGCTCTGCCATCCAGCCAGTTTTCAACCTACCTCACTATCCACTCATCTAGCCTGCACTTCCTGTGCTTGGCTATGAGGATGTGATGGGAGACAGTGTCAAAAACCTTATGGAAGTCAAGGTAGACAACATCCACTGCTTTCTCCTCCTCTGTCTAGCCAGTCATTCCATCATAGATGGCTGTCAGGTTGGTCAAGCATGATTTCCCCTTGGTGAATCCATGCTGACTACTCCTGATCACCTTCTTATCCTTCATATGCTTGGAGATGGTGTCCAGGATGACCTAGTCCATCACCTTTCCAGGGATGGAGGTGAGGCTGACTGGCCTGTAGTTCAGTCTGGTAGTCTTCCCCAGAAACACATATGTTACTGTAAGCAATGGTAGCAATAGATGATAAACGAACCTATGTCTACCTAAAAGGCATGTTCTGTATCAATTGGAGAATAAGAATAGCTGCCCAAGGCTCGTTTTCCCCCTTATGTGTTTTCTTCCTGCTATGAGAGATGCCCTGTTTATCTCTTGTTTTTCACGCTTCTGATTTACCTTCTCTGAAAATATCTGCAAGTAGTTATGCGGTGCTAATATATATCCACCAAGGGATGCTGTGAAGTTTTTAAATGGCAATTGGGTGTTTGGCAGGCAAAGGCAAATTGCTGTGTCTTTCCATGAGCTCACACAGCACATAAGGGTGAACAAGGGATTTTCTAAACTGCAAAATCCCAGTGCTGCTGTCATTCAGCAACGCTGGAAACATACACTGAACAGCTCCTATTTTTACTGGAAGTATTTCACTGGGTTTGAAAAACAAAATACCATCCAGTTTCTCAGCCCCAGAGGTGGAATTCTCCAGATCAGGGTTGAGTGGCTCTGGAAGATGCTATGGTTGGGGAAGTTTGCACTGTTGTGCTGTGTAGATAAAATTCACCCTAGAATATGGAATTTAGGACGTTTGGTGCCTAGCCCTTGTATTTTCCCTTTTTACTGAGCTGAATTGCACTCTGCAGGGACAGAAATGGACATTCTTCAGAGCCTTCATTCTGGTACTTTAAGAAAAAAATCACACTACAAATACATAGGAATAAATAACTTCTCTGTGTTGCATACACCGGGAACATACTGCCACATAGATTATCATGTACCTGCTGTAACTTGTGCTACTGAATATCATAAACACTCAATCACAGCCAGGGCCAACAGATAGGAAAATGTGATACATGTTGATCTTTCAGATGCTTTCTGGTTGTATATGTTTCCACGCTGAGTGATTTCTCTTTATTTTTAACCTATACTGAAATACACTTTAGAGGAGTCTGAGCAGAAGGCTGTATTTCAGTGGTTGTGGCTGGAATAGCTTTATGTTGCTGCTGAGTACATGTTTATGTTGAGGATAGTGACACATAAGATTCATTCCTACAATGAACTACATCCAAATGAGTGCCATGCACATAAAGCCAGAAGGATTATGCATTTTGCATAAGGTTAAACATGCACATATCTGTGTAGAAACAGGACCTCAAGTCACACACTGCATAGAGCTTTGTAGTTTCAAAATGCCCTCCAGACTTCACTGCGAGTCGCTGAACTAGTGGACTCTGTCCCTACTCAGATCCAGCCAGAAGCTTCTCAGATGTGGTTCAGATGCACATAGCGCCAGGGAACAACCTGCTCCAGGAGCCTCGGCGCAGGTTTCGCGTCCACCATCGCATGAGCTGAGCTGATTTTACACAGGAGAGGGCAGTATCCTGGAGAGTGCAACTCCTTTATTGTCAAGGTCAAAGGAAAATTTTTTATTGCTTCCAAAAAGCTCAGTTGCAGGACTACACCCAGTAGCCAGTTTGCTACAGCTTTACTATCTGCACAAAGTTACACCTGCTTCACCAATTTCTGAAAAGGATCTGTACAGAGTAACAAGCTGAATGGGGGAAGCTTACGGAGAAACCTTTGCTTTCTGCAGTGGGGAAACGGTGAGAAGGGTTAATTCTTGAGGCTTGCCTAACAGTGACTTCTCAGAAAGAGGAAAAAAAAAGAACCTATTTTGTCTGTTTGGGGTTTTTTTTGTTTTTTTGTTTTTGGAAATGCAATCTGGTACATAATGTTCCTAGTTATCAGTCTCTGATATTCTCTGTTGCTTCATCTACTCAAAATATCATCACTTTCTGAAGTCTGGCTTGAAATGCTCTTTTCAGAGTACCTCATTTTGCTACGTACAAATGCGTCTGTGGCCTTACCCAAAATTTTTAAAGAATACCATGAATATTTATTATTCAAGACAGAGCAATAAAGTTTCTCTTTAGTGACTAAACACTAATTTCCACATACGTATCTTGGCACTAGAAAGCCATTTTATTCAGATTAAATATTTCATGTCTGTTGCAATTCATCAAAACATGTAAGCATGTTCTTAACTTCAGGTGCACGGCTACTCCTGCAGATGCTTAGCAAAATACATCAGGATGCGCTGATGTCCTGAAGGCAATTCAAATTTAGGGCTGAGTATGCCTTTGCTACTTGAATCGAAAATAAAAGAAGCGTAGTTCATAGTTTTTAGCTTTGAAAATGAGTCGCTGTGCAGGTGCTTTTAGCAGGCAGGGAGTTGAAGGCACTGGAAGATCTGATGCCGAGTGCCACGGACAGCAGCGCTGGTATACAATCCCATAGTATGCAAGCTGTAGTATCACTGGCACGTACTGCCAAACCCTGCGCTGCAGCGTTTCCAAGGAGATGTTACATCATGTCACTAGCTCGTAGGAGTTTGAAACTGGCTCCATCTGACATGTCATTTAATATTTCCATTAATAGAGCTTTGTGAAACCGCCAATAGATGGACAAACTTCTCTCCAGCTCTAAAGCAGAGACCAATAAGTATCCTTGCATGCTGAAGAGAGCTTTGGTGTTCACATGTTAAAGGATGTCCAAAAAAAAGGCAGAAAGTGGAGGAAGGAGCTTCAAAAATGCTGCAAGGTGAGAGAGATAATTTGCAATGATAGACTTCGGCAGACTCCTTGGGTTGCTGGGGTCAGGAATGAGAGCGCAGAGAGTTAGAAAAATCTTCAGTGAAACAAAGAAGCTTGCCAAAAACTTGTGTCTGTCAAAATGGAAATGTTTTGTGAAGTTAGCACTGTGGTCGTTATTTGTTTTGGAGGCAAAAATGGGAAATCATTGACCTTTTCTGCATGAAACTTGCAGTTTTTTCTTTTTCAACAGTGACATCCCATACAATAGTGAATGAGCACAAAAAATACAAGAGACATTTCCAGGGTAGATTAGGGTTAGAGATTAGAGAAGGAAACTCCTCTCCTTAGCTCACAGGGAAGAGGCTAGTGGAGAAACAGTGCTAACTTTCACCCCCTGAGATGCTCATTTGTTCCCTCGCCTGTACTCTTCTGTCGCAAAGCATGAATATGTCAGCAATAGTTTCACTAGGCAGTAGTGGCGTTTTAACCTCAAACCCTATAAATTACCAATAAGCACTAAGAACCCTCTTATCAGTTGTTACATTACCTCCCTCTGGAGCAGTTTGGCACAGAAGAGGTAATCAGCTAAACTTGCAGCCAGAGAGATTTAATTTTCAAGCTTTCCAATTATAAGGATAATTAAAGGTTTTTAAGTCAAGGTCAGAGAAACGTCTGCCAGGGGTGGCCTGGAGGTGTTGCATTCCATCTCAGAGCAGGGGTTTGGATAGCATTTTCTCCCAAGGTGCTTTCCAGCCCTGTGCTTTTATGCTTTCTGATTCAATAGGAGTAATGCTGCCTACTCTGTGCTGAGCACAGCAAACTGCTTCATCAGCTGTGCTATAGGAGGCTTTTTCAGAAGAAGGCAGGAAGCCCTTCAGGTGTTAGGACTTCAAAACTGAAAGCAAATATAATCTTGCATTGTAAATGCCAGAGCTGAGTATCTTCTTATCTGTGCCAGCTTTGCTCTTGTGTCACCCCATTGACTTAAATTTCACTCTCACTTTTTGCTGGTGGAAACAAGGAGCAGGACTATTATGCCGGAGTGTGGCTACCTTTAGTAAACCCTTGCACGCTTGTGTCTTTTGGCCTCAGGAGAGGCTTTCATGTGAACTGCAGTCACTCTCTAATGAGCGATGTAGGTCAAACCTGATAAATTTGTTTACAGGATTAGTGGACAAGGAAGAAACAGTAGGCATGGTTTATCCAGCTGTCAGGGGTGCATTTAATACTGCATTGCACGAGAGATTGATTCACCAGGTCAGAAAGCATGGCATAAAATAGCCAGGAAAATGCTGAAAGGGATTTAAAAATGGCTTAAGGGCAGAGAATAGGCAATGTCATTGAGGAGAAAAAAAAGCGAGTTATCCTTTTTACTGGGCCTTTTTTACTGCCAGTCACCTTGAAGAAGGAGCTGGGAAAACAGCAAAGGGGGGAGAATGTTATCATTTTAGAGGTTACCAAAGGGTACAAACCCAGATTTGAGATACCCTCTTGTAGCTCGTCTTTGACCTAAGCGGCAAGCACCAGTTCACATCAGCTGCTGATTTGACCCAGGAAGCAGGCCATGTTTATGCACACAGGAGTCTGTTTCTGGGTGAACCTGGCCTTCCTGCTTGCATACAAGGAGCAATAGAACAAGTAAGATTTTCCGCTTAGCTCTCACACCTTCTCTGCTGGTTTGTCTGTTGCTTGGAAAAGACATTTAAGACCCTGTTTCCAACTCACCCAAAAAACAGATCTTCCTTCTGGTGACGTCAGGGCATGGCAATGCTCAAGGGCTTCTCTTGCTTCTCTTTGCCACCTCTTTGGCCAGGCCAGGTAGTGCTGAAGCCGTAAGCCACAACAGTTTGGGAAGACTTTACAGAATGAATAACGCAAAGAACACCAACTCCTCTTCATCTCTCGAAACGTTTTAGCAAAAAGAGTTAGAATGTGACACTTTGAACATTCCCTGGCCGTAGCCCTCTATGAGGAGTTCTGACTCCTTCCTGGCTTGAAAAAAATCACAGCCAAGAAAGGTGCAAATGTGGATTCCCCAGCAGTGCCACCTTGCCTCATTTTTATCTTTCCTGTTACCACTTTCAGATAAACTTCTCTACATGATGATTAGGAGGCCCTATTTGCCAAGATAACACTGCTTTTGGAAACTTTTTTTATCCTATGTCTTCCTGGCTTTTAGATTTAACACATTTTTCTTTCCTCAGCTATACGCTAAGTAACATCAAAGTGCAATGAGAGAGAGTAATTTAAAAAATAGCTTAAAACAGCCAAGAGTTATAAAAATAACAAATCCTGTGGGTTGCATCCAAAAGACTTTCTATCATGCTGACTGATCAGAAAGCTCACTTAATTGTCTGTATGCAAATTTTGTGTCACCAATCCCTGACATTCAGAAATCTTGAAGTTTTTAAACTTAAATATTCACATCATTTTATTTGCCTTTTGGCTGATTTTGTTACCGCCAAGCTATAAGGAACTGTAGAAGTCTTTTTTTTTTTCAAAATTAAGAAAATACACAAGTTTCAGTTTCAGAATCTCCTTTTTTAAATATTAACACATTTCTACAAGCAATTGGACTCACTCTCACTGTTTGGTGGCTGCTGGGTTTTTACTTGACCAACAGTGTGAAATGGACTGGACTTGGTAGGAAAAATAGGCCATGCAACATAACTTTTTCAGGGCTGCATCCATTACGCTTTAACGTCCTTCAAGAGCATTATCAGCTCTACCACTGTCCTCATCTTCCATGAACAAGAAAGCATGATGGGGCTGCATCCACAAGCCTTTTGGTTGCTACCTAAAGTTGCTAATCCAGAGGACGCTGGGCTCCCTAGGATGTTCACCCAAAATGCATGGTGACAGTAGAGTCAGACCATGGGAGCTGGTGAAGGGTAGCCACTTCCATCAGAGCCTTCCCTGGCAGAGGTATGGGATCTGGTTTGGGACCAGATGATCTCACCACCAGCATGGGATGGCATCTTAAACAAGGGCAGATTGAACTCCGAGGATGGACTTGCTGGACTGGGAATTACAGAGTCTGTAGCCACATACTGGGTTTTGTTTCTCACAGCATGTTCTTCAGTAAAGGTCAGCTAATGTTTCTCTCTCTCTCTCTGCTGGCTTCTGTTTTACACTCTGTTGTTTTCAGGCCTTTTGCCAGAATCTGGCAGTGCAGAGGCGTGTGATCGCGTCTGAAAGCCACCCAGTCCCTTCCTCTAGCACTTGCTGTGCTTTGTGGCAGAATCCAGTATTCTCCAGGAAAATAAAATGCTGCATATATTTCCATCTCTACAGGCTGATGTGCTGTATGTTTGCAAGATTTTAAAAAATATTTAACACCGCAGTGAGATGGCTTCAGTAAATTGCTGCTGGCCATTGCAGAGCTGTGTGCATTCTTTCCCTAGGTGAGCCTTCCAGGCTCCACAGCATCTAAAATTTCATGGATGGGAAAAGAAAGTTTCTTTCCCTGCAAAGATCTACTGTTGACCGCAGGCAGGCGTTACAGTGCGTTACGATGCAGCCAAGAGGGGAGAGCTGGCAGCTGGGTTCATGGGCTCTCGGGGAGGGAGCAGAAGTGGAGGCACGGCGTGGCCGTTGCTTTTGATGACAAGGATTTGATGAGTCCTGATGCTATAGGACAGGGGAGACTTAATTTTTGAGGATAAAGCCTGCCCAAGGTGTTGCTAAATGCAACCTATATGTTGATTGTTAAACAGTACTGGGAGCTGATCAGTTTAGCTCTCAGATTTTCCTGTAGCAGAAGACCAATACTTTAGCCCACAGTGAAAAGACGTTTACAGAAGGAAGCAGTGGCAGTAGCAGTTACATTGTCCATAGCTAAACTCTCTTTAAAGTTTATCACCCTCATTTCAGAGGATTTAGTTAAATCAGAGATCCATTTGACCAAATAAGCCAATATCTTAAAGCTTAAAAGGTAATGTAAAAGTGATATAGCTGTGGTATCAATTCTAAAACCAAATATGAACGTGGCTATAACTGAGCTTTGTGTATATTGTTATTGTTTAAAAATTACAGTCAGGCCAGGCTTTCCTTGATTAAGAGCAGCCAGATGGACACTATAAATCAGTTTGAAAACTCTGTGCCAAACTCCATGCTCTGACAGATTCATACAGCTCCATTTAATGTCACAAAAGGGATTTGTGCAAATGGAGCCCAGATCAGAATTTGGCCTTTTACGTTTGTTTAGATTAAGAAATTTGGACAGTAAAAGCCCGATTATATTCTGGCTAGCAGACTAGGTATTACCACACTCTGACTAGTGGGAAGCCCAGACAGATGGCTACATGAATCACAGTGGGGCAGGCCTGATTATATTGATATTTTCCATGTGATAAAGCTGAGGGACATCGTGCCATATGGTGGAATATGGTTGAGGGACCCTCAACAGCTGAGCAGGATGTGAGCTTTTTCATATGCAAGTGTCATAGTAAAACACTCACTCCTGCGATGACATGGAAAGACAAGGCAGGGGAGGCTTTCTGGGACAGCACTGGAGCAGCAGCATCTTGTGAGGGTGGGGCAGTAAAACAAAAAAGAGCTCACATGCCATAGGTGTCTCGGTTGCAAGTGTGAATCATGAGATGTTTAGTAGCCTAAGGGGTGGTGAAGATGCCAGCCTTGCATAACTCAGCTCCACAGCCTGTGGCAACACAGCCTTCGGTGAAGACCATTTTTCAGGGTGGCCTCCCAGCGAAAGGGTGTGTGGGTCTGCTGGGGAAAACGGAGACCCCCTGCTGAATTTCAGGTGCTTTGATTTGAGCATAGCTTTGATTTGTGGGTGCAAACCAAACTGCAGAAGATATGAGCACTGCAAATGACTGGGGCCTTTTGTGGCCAGAAAAGCAGCAGTTGTACAGGGCTGGCCAGCACTGCTCAGAGCTAGGAGGGCAAGCAGCTCTCAGTGTGCCACGGGACATAAGCGTGTCAGGATGCAGGGCAACAGGGAGGGAGAAAGTGAATGATTTGGATGCAGATGAAAAAAGAAGGAAGAAAGATAAATTTTGCATGGAGGAGAAGGAAAATCAGCAGCTTTTATGGAGCAGACAGCCTGCAGAAAGTGTGAAAGAAGCAAGAGAACGGTGCTACCGGTGGAGAATAGATTTGTCTACCCTCTGTTTCCAAATGGTTGCTGTTGTTTTGCTGGACCTCATAGCTACTTTTTGCATGCTACCCTGGAATAGAAACAGCCAATGGTTTACAGCTCTACGTTCTTCTGTGAGCTGCAGAAAAAAATAAAGGAAATTGCATAAAAGGAGTGGATTTCCACAAGCTGTTTTTTTAAGTGAACTTGTGAATCAAGATCATTTAGAGCCACTTCACCTTCGTAACTTGTTGACTGAGGTTGTTGGTCTGACGGTTTCCATTCTGTAAGTAAGTTTGTTTGCAGAATATCACATTTTTAAAAAAAGATTCTACCTGAAAGCAAGGAAATTTACTCTTCAAAGGCAATCAAAGGAGACAGTGATTTTATTTTTTCGGACCTAATTAATTGAAAATAATGGATACAAAAGAGCTGTCTTTGGAACAGCCTTCAGCACAGGTTGCTGCCTGGTGCTGGGGCTTTGGCGGTGGGCTAGCAGAGCTCTCCTACAAACGGGGCCTGGGACCAGCTGTGGGCCTGCCCTGGGGCTGATGTCAGGGCTGTAAGGCTCAACGCCACTTCCGAAAACACGGTGCCCACCAAAAGGCTCACCAGGAATAGCTCTGCCCTCAGCATACCTGCTTGGGCCAGTCACCTCAGCCATGAAACCAGAGTGCAGCACTTAAAAATACCCTCAGCAGCTTAGAAAGCATTTAGCAGCAGGCCTTTGGTTAAAGAGCCGAGCGAGGGGCCGGTGTCCAGCATGCGCCGGATGGCAGAGAGGGAGCGGGTGCCTGAGAGCGAGCCTGGGGCAGACTGAGGGGAGAAGTGCGTGGGTCTGGATCGCAGTTTGGCTGGCTTTGGCCAGAAAGGATGTTTTATTTAAGGGGCTTGCAGGGAAACTGCAAGAGTTTAAATGGGGAAGTATTGCAGAAGTTGTTTGTGTCTGGTAGCGGATAAAACAGGGAAATGAGGAATGGCTTTTCTTTTGTTTGGGTTCTGTGGTTTGCTTGCTGAAGCCTATGGCTGGCTGTATATTTAGCAGCTCTAGAAAATACGGCTAGACACATCAGCAACCAAGTGGAAAAGTACTGGAGAGAAAGCCTACGAGGGCAGCCTGGCCGTTACGGCATGGCCCTGCCGAGCACAGGAGCTTCGGACAGCCCTTGGCCGAGGAGCGCCCCTGCGTCACATCCCATCGTTTCGCTGACGGCCAACGTGGCTCCTCTCAGTTCAGGGCCATCTGCGAGCGGAGGTTTTGTTCCTGGGAACAAAAGCGCTTCCAGAGTATCTGCGGTATTGATTCCTGGTCCCCATCCTCAAAAGCCTCAACACTAGCCCTGCAGGCAAAAAAGGAAAGGGAACATTGGAAAGCCAAGTTTAACCCTTTTAACAGGTAAAATATCAATAACTTGAACTGTAGGGAACTAACAATATAGATAACTCTAGCTAGAAATAAATATTTTCAGACCAAGTGCCTAACTTTACACATACTCGTGTGTAACTGTGCATTCAGGTAGCAGCTCCCGTTGACTGGTCTCCAGCAGCATAATTCCAGAGTGCAACCACTGTTTCTGCCTTTTCCATGACAGTAGGCTTTTCCATAAAGGCTGCTTTGACTGCAGGTGCTGCTAGTATAGTAGCAATTTTTGTTTCTTCACAACAGAGTTACGCTCTGCTATTTCACTTTAAGAAGAGGAGAGGCTTGTAACTTCTTGCAATGAAGTCATCACCCAATAACATAATCAATTCTCTATTGCATGCAGAAGAAATAGTTAATGTCCCTGTTTTGTGATTAGGACATAAAATGGACAGATTACACAAAAGAGGAACTCTGGCCTTTCGCATGGGGAAAGAGCTGTGTGCAGTAAGTGATGGCCTTTTGAGTTAGCACACAGCTTTGTCAAGAAATATGGGATGCATTTGCACGGACATAAAAGTGCCAGGGCTTGACTGACCTCTCGCTATAACTATTTAATAAGAGAGACCTAAGGGCATGGAAGTGGTATGGAGCAATCTCACTACGTTTGTGAGGTGTAGTTGCATGGCATGTTATAGAGCATGAAAGGTAGGAATGATTAACCGTGGTTGTCAAAAAAACAGGATTTAGGGTGAGAAAAGGAAATTGATATCAGATTTAATGTCTGAGGCATTTCATGGAATGACTTTAACAACATATCATCGGGTCAACATATGATTTCTTACTTAAAGAGGAAATGTTCATCTCTTAGATACGCCAACAAGAGGGATGGATGCTGGTGGAAACAAGAAAAAAGGCCTGTTTGCCACATCTGGTTTCCTGGAAAATGTCTTTATTTTCAGTAGTTTATGGCTTCTATCTTCTCTGCATAATCCTGCACTGCTTGGTTAAGACATACGTCCAGACAAACCCTGAATTCAGAGGCAAAGCCATCAAATCACTTGACAGCAATGACACAGCAAGTGGCCAAGCAAGGAGTAGGTGTCAGAAGCCCTGATGTCCAGTTCCTGCTGCAACCACCTGCCTCGGTGAAGCGTTGCTGCTCCAAGCCTGGTCCCTGCTCTTGCAAACGCCAGGGAAAGTGTGCAGCTAAATGAGATGTTCTTCTCTCAAACCTCTTCTGAGCTCAGCAGTTACATAGGTGAAAAAGAGGAAGTAAAAGAATTTTGACTTCTGCTTCATGGGAAAGATGGAGAAGGGCTGGGGAGTCAGATAGAGGCAGAGCTCGAGGAGGGAGGGGGAAATAAAGAGTATCCAGAAATCTGGGCAACACTGGCCATAAGGAGAGAAAGAGATCCTCTCTGAGAGCAGGTGACAGAAAGTAGGTCAGTGACTGGGGATAGGTACTCAGCGGACTTAAACACATTCTTAGCTGCTGGGGCCTCCATGAAAAACATTTACCTGCAGGGATCATGAAAGACAGAGCACCCTGGTCAACAGAACTGAAATTATTTCTTGAAAGTGATGTGGATTTGCTGCTTCGTTTGAGTTGCTATGACTGTAGTATAATAACGTAATGTGTGCAATGACTGAATGGCAATTATCCAGTTTCAAAACAGAAGTCACTTTCGTAACTATCATGGATCCTCTTTGTCCACTAATTATGTAATAAATAATAACTTCCCATCACAGTGTATTGAAGCACAGCAAAGGAGTCCATCCACTCTGTGAGTCCAGCTTGCAAAGTGCAGCCTCTGATGTTTAATTTTTAAGCTATTCTTATCCAAGGATTGTAGTGGCCATTTCCCAGTTGGACTGCTCTCC
The DNA here is from genome assembly GCF_040807025.1 of Struthio camelus. Classification (NCBI taxonomy): domain Eukaryota; kingdom Metazoa; phylum Chordata; class Aves; order Struthioniformes; family Struthionidae; genus Struthio; species Struthio camelus. Next base: position 204,560,450 of record NC_090942.1, read on the forward strand.
TGCTTGCATTGATTTGTGAACTGGCCTAATCTCAAAATTGTGGAGAGAAAGTTATGTGGCTCTATTCAGACCACACCATTTGAATTTTACAATTTCAATCATCTCTTTTCCATTAGGGCTGCAAGAGGGTTGGATGTGCAGTCTCTTCACAACTGGAAGTCAAGACAATGTGTTTGGCTCCCATTACAACTTTCCGTGGTGCAGCAGAGCAGGAAGAATATAGGAGCGCTTGGCGAGGGCCTGGTGTGGGAACTCGGTGCACAGTGCCATAGTGCTCTTGTAGGTGGCCAGAACAGTCAGCTGAAAACTGACTGAGGAAATTAGAGCAGATGGTGGGCAGAAAACTAATGAAACTGTCCAGGCAGGTGTATGTGTGCGTGAATGCAAATACACGCGAGAGGTTCAGCTTGAAGAGCCAGAAATACATACCAGCAAACCCTCTGGGATAAACAGAAAAGATTGTAGTGCCTTAGATTTGTCCTAGAGGAGTCTCTCCCTCGATGTCACAGGGAAAATAAATCTGTTGTTATTGTTTTATGGTGATCAAGAGAAAAATTTGTTGATGTGCCACTATAATTATCCAGAAAGCCTGAGTTAGTATAATGTGACACTGAGTTTTGCTGGGTAAAGAGAGAAGAGATCAGAAACGCATAAATACAACATATTAAATAACAATCACACCTAAAAGGGCAATGCAAGGGAGTCCACGGTCCCTCACTGTGGGAAGCTCACTGTGGACAAGTGCACGCAGAGGTCACATTTGAAATCACTCTTCCAGTGCATAAAAACAACCAAAAGCCCCAGGGAAAGACATTTTTCTGCAGTTTTGCACACAAATATTGACTGTTTTCTTTTCCACATTTGCATATCCATCCCATGACCTTGTATTCACAGTTTCAACACACAGAATCTCCCCCTAAAATATCAGGCCCCACTGCCAGTTTCTTTTCTTTACGTGACAAGTAATAATAATCACAATCACCTGGTCAAAAGCCATGTTAAGCAGCAGAAAGCTTGTGAAAGGTGTTTGATTTTACTTTTTTCTTTCAGACAGTCTTACCTTATAAAAGTAATTTTTACTCCCTCAGTAGTTTCTAGAGCACCTCTCTTACAGAAATATGGGATTGGACGTTACCTTGTGAGATCATTTCTTCCAAAAGCTGTCACTGAGCCAGGACCAAGCTCGTCCCCAGCATCCCTGGCAGATGTTTGTCCAATCTGTTCCCACAAATCTCCCTGGGTGGTGACTCCATGGCATTGCTGGGAGGGTTGCAGAATAAGAACTAAGATTCACATCTATTGGAACACTTGTGCAATATTTTACTAGAACGCTCGATGTTTTGGTTCTTTCTGAAGAAGATCCAAGATGAGGCACCAGAACGTACACAGATTTTTGGAGCTTCTACCTGTGTAGTCGAATTTTACCAGTTAGACCCTGTTCTAGGAAGCTTAACTAAACTGATTTTCAGAATCCAAAACATTTTGGATTGCTTAGCTAGGTATGAAAAATTGCACTGCTCTGCTTCAGTTGGGTTTTTTTGTTGTTGCTTTTTTTACGATGGGCTTAGTCCCGAATTGAGCCTGGATGCAAGGTCAGATTTCCCTCAGACTGAGTCTGATTCTCCTCAATTACTTTCCTTTCTCCTGGGCATCGCCTCCTCATTTTCAGCTGGATACTGCTGTTTCCCACTCTGCTACTTCCAATTATACCACTGTGAGCTGAACTCATTTCTTTCAGTGTTACGGTTTCAGATCAGAAAATAGTCCTTAGAAAGTTTAGTGACTCAACAGCTTTCCACAGGATAACGTAATTTAGGGACATAATCAGAATTCCAGATCTCTGACATATGGAAAAATTGTAACCCACTCACAGGTAACTCACTGACTTCACATCTCTGTTAAGTTCAAAGTCTGCCCGTCGAGTCATGCGTGGAATAGTGGCTAGAGTGAAATTCAGTTTCAGTGCAAGTGTAGGAAAAAGAATTGAAAATATTTCTGGGCAAAATTTACAAAATTGCCGACTGGTACAAAGCTGTTGTCCTTGTCTGCAGGAAGACTGACGTAAAACATTGGCTTAGCATGGACTTGTCTACAGCGAAAATCCCACAACGAGGAAAACAAACGCACCATTTTAGCCCCTATGGTTGGTGTGATTATTGTGCAGGTACTGTACAGCACAGCTCTATCCCCTTCTTGTCAAGTGGAGGCTACAAACTATAAATCAAGTAATATTCTCTCTGACATCTTGGCTATGATAGTACCAGATCAAAAGATTTTTATCTTGATCAGCATAAAGTAGTTACAGCTTGTGTCTTTTGAGAAAAAAGTCACAGCTGGAATTTGATGTCAGCTTTAAAATTTCTTTCTCCTTAAATCAAAACCTGTTCATGATGGTGATTTAATTCAACCTTTCTCCTGTCCTTACCACCAGCTGCTCAGAGATGCCTACTCAGCTTTCAGCTAGTAAAATAAATCTTTCTAGGAAGTCCCACCAGTGTTTTGATGCTATCAAGGCAAAAATAGAGACTCTGTTTGAAGACATTCAACTTCAGTCATATTAGAAATACAAGCCACCCCCTCCCAAACAACCAATTCATTTTTGTCTTACGTACCGAACGCATGTCTTTCATCTCCGCAAGCACAGTTGTAAGATTTCCAAGGACAAAATGTATACACACACACACCTCTGTGTTCATAGATACATTAAAAATATAATTTATTTACTTGTCCCTGACAGTTCTCTATTAGGCATATACAAGTTTATTTTCAAACGTGGCCTCTCTGCAGTTAGTAGTAAACCAGGCAGTCACAGGAGTAACTGGGTCCACTCAAAGTGACCAAAAATCCTACAAAGATGGAATTTCTGAGTGGGGATAATATATTTAAACCTCAAAAACTTCCAGGCATATGCAGTCTGCATTTTAGGAAACGTACATAAACCTGAAAAAGGATCAGATAGGCATAGCAAAAATGTATCTCCCCACTTTCACTCCACATGAATGTAAAGTTAAGGTTGAAAATGTAATTAAAAAAATTGTATTAAACTTTTCCTTTGGAATTTTCAAATTTCTCCACGTCCAAATGTTCTGTAGAGGGAGGTCAACCTAACCGAGCCACGTGGGGCTGAGGCTGGGCTGCTGAGCTGGGTGGGCTGGTGGGTGGTCGAGTGCCAGGTGATGGGGACCCACTGTCGCCCGGGCAAGGGTCCTGCGGCCAGCAGGCTCCCAGGACAGGCAGCGCGGGAGCACATATGAGAGAGGTCAGCCAGCAGGTAATATGGACTATCTTGCTCCCCTGGGGAATCTGATTGATAGCTGTAAAGAAATAAAGATTTTGTGTCAATCACCCTTTTTCTCATTACTACAGATTTGGAAAAAGAACTTTTAAAATGGAAGTAAAAAGAAAAGCTGAAAGAAACTAGTGCAGCAAATCTCCCCCGAATCTTTCCCCCTGCCCCAAGCACTGTTTTTTCACACGTTCTTCATTGGCTGGGATTTGAATTACTGTTTAAAAGATATGGCTCTATGCTAAATTGTGGTAAACCATGGCACAGTGGTAAACCACAGCTCTGAGAATAGAAAGTTCTTGAAACCATTATTGCATTGGCATTGCTAGTGCATTTTACAAGTATTAGATCTGTGATGCAAGTTATGAGAGAAATTTTTTTGGTTTGCTAAAGTAATAAACATC